>NC_139966.1:19932041-20324541 GCF_963993115.1 Abramis brama
GTATCGAATCGGGAGATGGGTGTATCGTCCCAGCCCTACTAGGGAGAGGCATTTTTGTCAATTTCTTTTTTCGATAATTGACAGGTCCCAAGAAAATGAATACTTGAGTACTTAATGATCTCCATTAAAATTAAGCCCGTTTTGACACATCTGGTATGACATATTCAGTCCGGCAAGCTGTAAATGACAGCATACCACCTCTGCTGAGGTTCCACCGTACCGATACTAAAATGTGACGTGAAAACACTACAGATCACTGATTGGTCAGAGGATTTACAACACGAGACACCAAACCGCTAGATTTAAATAGTCAGCAACAGCCACTGCAGTTTTATTTGTTCGCAAAATTTTTATTAAACGACTTGCTTTTAAAAAAATAAAAAAATAAATTACATCTATTTTTAGTCGCAAATGCGAGTGCTGTTGCTCTAAAGTAGATTGCTCTAAAAAGTAGATACTTTTGCAAATTCCTGAGTATAATTATATTCTGTTGTTTTATATATCAAATAATATGACAATCCTGCCAGAACTTGTTTGTAAATAAATAAGTTACTCACCAATTATGTCAGACACTTTTTGAGCCTCCAGTTGTGGCTTTGCTTCTTTGTCTTTGAAGGCATTGGAACTTTTTCCTGTGTAGCAGTGTGTTGCCAGTATTGCTCTCCCAAAGACAGCCACCAGGAGGTCTTTTGCTGCTTTTTTTGCATCTGTCCATTTCAAGTGGCCAAACTGTTCGGCACCGATGGACGTGTTGGGGCCAATTCTAACCTGAAAACAGTGATCGAACAATGAAACAGTAAGAGTTAAAAAGTGAACTTAATATTTTGTTTGTTATGATGAAACCTATGAGCATAGATTCAGAATCATCCAATTTTTTTCCAGCCATGATTAATTAATTCTGTGAGTGGACACAATTACAACAAGACACCCCAGGTGAATAGGGTAAAAAAAAAAAAAAAAAAACGCTAATAAATATCGAGGGAATATCACACTCCCTCAGCCGGACTGAGTGGCAGACGAGCTGCTGTGTGACTGGATTTAATAGGAGAAACCTATGCTGCCGCTTTTTGACACTCAGTTGGCGTGACCACAGTCAATCCAGCCGACGGTGACGTCACACGCATACCCTATACTTCTCCAAATGATTGATTACATTACTTGCAAACCTATTGTAATTTTGTAATACAAGTTATCTGAAATGTTATGTTTAAATATGTGCTAATTTGTCTCTAGAAAATCTCTAGAAAAATAAAAAAATAAAACAAACATTGGAGGAAGTTATCAGGATTATGTTGTGTTTACTTGTATTTTTGTTCCTTTAAAGTGTCAGATTTACAATTCTGTCCGTTTTACACACCGTAATCTGTATCATGTCTCATGTAAAATGGCATTTTCGGTTTTTGGCCGAAAGAGAAAAAAGGCTGAAAATATGAACCAAACATAATCTAACAATTCTGACTTCTTTTAATATATAAACTCCTGTGGGAAACACTGAATCATTATATACATTTTTGACCAAATCATGCAGCCCTAGTAAGAAGGCATTGTTACTTAAAAACGATACCTTTTTGCAGTCATTATTACTCCTAGTCTCATTTACACGAAGAGGCAGTAGAGATGAAGGGGCAGGTACAGGCGAAGACTCTGGGGCTGGCAAATCCGAAGTGGGTCCAGGGAGAGGTTGGACTGGTGCAGTCATTAATGGAGTGCATCCTTGAACAAAATAGGTTTTTATATCTTTTGACGCAATCACTTAGACATTTTTTAAACTTTTCATAGGGTTACCTTTTTTTAAAAGTGTAAGAGTTTCCACAAGAACACTCTTAATCTCTTTTAATTCAGCCAAAATTTGTTGATTGACTCCACTGTCATTACTTGTCCTTGTTGATGTTGTTGCCTCCCTGCTTGATTCCTAGAATTGTAAAACATTTGTTAATACAGTTTGTATTTTGTTCAGTCAAAAATTAAAACTTGCTGAAAATGTACTCAACACCAGACCATCCAAGATGTAGATGAGTTTGTTTCATCATTTGTAACAGGTTTGGAGAAATGTAGCATTACATAATTTACTCACCAATGGATCCTCTGCAGAGAATGGGTGCTGTGAAAATAAGAGTCTTGTGAGAACTTTAAAAAGAATTAATGTATAATTTATACAGTAAAGTCTATGTAGTGTTTTATTTTTTATATTTTATATTTATTCATTTAATTCCTTTCTTGTATGCTACTGTTAAATACATCTAGAACGAGTCTAGAGCCCTGATATATGTAACTTTGTTGAAATAATCTTACTTTTTCTAGATTATACTGCTGCAGAAAGGATCTGGCTCTTATCCTTTTGACGCTCTTTTCAAAAACTTGTTTACTGACTGACTGTAAATAAAAAAGAATTATATAATTACAAATATAACCTTCAAATTAGCTGAAAGTGGCAATCATCTGGGTCTAATTTACCTCATATTCTTCACTGCTTTCTGATTCAGAAAGTATTCTGCTATATTTCTGGCGCTGCCCTCTCCCTAATTCTTCATTCCCTTCAGGTCTGGATCTTTTGATGGACTGATTTTTCTCAATAGAATGAAGCTGCTTAAGCATGGCAGATCTAGTTCCTGAAATGATAAATAATAATTATCACAACATGAATCAATTTTATCACAGTAATGCACAGACATACTGTATCACAAAAACATACTTACCAACGTTTAAGATTTTTGCAGGGCTGGATTCTTCCTTGTACTGCACATCACATAAACCACCAATTTCACACCGTCCATTCATAATTTTTTCCGTTGGAAGCACATCCCATGTTGGGGGATCTTCAATCCATTGGATTAACATAAACCTCATTTTCTAAGTAGGATAAAGATAAAAAAGACAATATTCAATCATATGCTCTTGCTGTGTGGGCAAAACATACAGTGTTTATCCTAATATTATATGCTTTGATGTTTAAAAAGACATGAATGTTTTATAGGTGTATTAATCTTGGTTAAGGTTTGTTAGATCTGGACCTCAATTCAGACATAGCTTCGCACCAGCCGGTGGATCTAACGTTAGCCGTGTTACTGTAGTTGCGTGCCTGTATGAGTCTTGTACATTATGACAGCCTGTTGCTTGCTTTCTCTCAGGAGAGATATGCTCAAGGTTAAAGAACACAAGTTGTTTCTCGTTTATATTGCCAGGTTTAACGTTACAGTGGATTTAGAACAGATAAGGGTCATTTCCCTCCAAAATAATGTTTAAAACTGTTACTAAGCAACCAGCAACAGAAACGTATGTCCGAGGCATAACGTTAACCGACAGCCACTGATGATTAAGTCCATTGTGATGTTAACTACAAAAATAACGTTTAAGAAATGACTTAAGTTTCAACTCTTGGTGTATTTCTACTTAAAAGTTTCTATTTATGGTGTAAGTAGTTGATAAATGTAAGACCGTTAAACATGATCTAATTATATATAACGTTATATATCGAAAAGCAGATGACTAACGTTAACGTTACTGTGACCACACATGTCTTAAGATAAGAAAAAAACATTTTACGCAGGTTTACACATAAATATTTCTAGATTGTGTCAAATGTTAATATAAAGAAACGTTTAAATATGTTACTTACAACTGTTTGTCACAGCTCGTCGCAATGGCGCCACCAGGGGGTGGCCAGGGGTGGCCGTGGCCACCCTTGGCCGACTCCTGGCCACCCCACTGGCCACCCCGCTGGCCAGTATAAATAGAGAGCCTAAGTCCCGCCCCTCCGCTTCCGGCTCATGGGACCTTATTTCGGAAAAAATATGTATGGAAGTCAATGGCGAGAGATAACTTATCTTTTTATTCCGTCTGAACTGTGCCCTGAACTACACATATGATGTTTGTCAATTTAAAAGGTAATTATGAAAGTCAAGAAAGTCGCAGTTTGTCATAAAACAGAAGAGTAACGTTTAGTTTTATGTGAAAATCGCTCAATGAACTACATCTCTCGTCTCGCACTATGTACGTCACAAGATCCGTTGCTCGTATGTGTGCAGTCTGGCTCAAAACACTCGGGCATGACGGCGTAACGTTACGATTATAATGTAAGACTATAGAAAAAACGACAGACGTTAGCTTCAGTAAAGTTAGCTTCATTCATTGAGAGAAAAGTTATGACGTCGCATGTGCGCCTTCGGGGTTTGTAGTCTTTGTAATTACGTATTTTCACAGTCTTATAGTCTTATACCTCAGCAGTTTTACATCAAGCTGCGACTTTCTTGACTTTAAAATTTATCTTTTAAATTGACAAACATCATATGTGTAAATCAGGGCACAATTCAAACGAGATCAAAATATTTGTTGTCTCTCGCCATTGACTACCATACAATATTTTTCCGAAATAAGGTCCCATGGTGGTCGAGCGGAAGGGGAGGGACTTAGGCTCTCTATTTTAGTAGCATCAGTTATGCATTTCATCCCTAATGCGCAGGCAAGCCGCTCTAGACTCTTTTTTTACAGTCTATGCTCTAGACCCAAGCGTGCCGCACAAGCCCTGAAAAGTGAAGCCAAAACGTCTCGATCGCCCCCCGGTGACTGGTCCTAGTATAGGTCATAAGCCCCGCCTCCCCGTGTTATTCAACAGGACGTGAGACCAAGTAAACAAATAAAATACACTTCAAATATCTTTTTTCCAAACGTGGTTTCTTTCATTTGCTGTCGTTTTTATCACGCTGATGTGAGTTCAAGTGTCTGTTTCAAAAATAAGTTGTTTTTTAGTTAGTTACGTGATGCGGTGGTGTAACGTCATGATTGACAGCTGTGATTGACAGGTTCTCTGAGCGAAGTAGTCACTGAAGCACCAACGGACATTTTTTCGGGATCTTCGGAGGACTGAGGAGATTGCAGTATGACAAGAGGCTTGTTAAAATAAAGTAAATACAATCAATTTTTAAAAAAGTGTGCAGAATCCACTCTCCCTGAGTGCATTCTGCGAGAGTGAGGGCGGAGCGTTGATTTCGCGGCTTTACTTCCTGCTCACTACTGCGCAGGTCTGGTCCCGAGATCGCTACTGCGCAGACTCAAGTTCCAATATGTCAGCGCCATATCGGGACACTGGCGGCTTCAGTTCTCATCAATGGAAGAGAGCGAAGGGGCGTCGTCCATCTTTTTTTACAGTCTATGCTCTAGACCTTCGATCGCACACAGTAGCCAGGCCAGTACTCCCCCGCCCATAGACTGTAAAAAAATAGCCCCCGCCCCTCCGACCATTCCGCTGTTGCGCGCTCAGACAGCAACAGCTCAGCGCGTGCCCATCGGTCAACAATTTCAAAAGAAGTTAAGAAAGAAGACGAAGAAGAAGACTACCGCGTCAGTTTGGGTGACAAAGTCATCTGAGGTCATTCCATAGCTTAATGTGAGGGACAGAAGTCTATTTACATCATTAAAGTTTATGAAAACTCGTTTTCCCTCCTCTGTGGCTGTCAATCATTCTCCATTCAGTATTCAAACAGCGCGCGCGCCTCTTCCGGTTGGATGCACGGTAAAACTCTCCAATATGATATATTCACATTATAATGCAATATCTGTAGATAAAAGGTTGTGGATTTGCATAAAATGACTTTATTTTGTTAGAGTTTGTTGCTGTTTTTAAACGACTCACTACCGTGTGCTTGTTAGATCACACACATCACAAGGACTAATCGGCATCAAACGCACAATAACTGGAATTTAAAACTGTGAAACAAATGATCAATACACTGTTAGACAGATAGACACTAGGATTTGTGCGCTCGACATTTCTTTGCTTTGTGCCGTGAACTTTTAAATGCTCACTTGTGCAGCGCAGTGCTGAACTGTGACCAAATGTTGCTTTGAGCACATCATTCTGCACCCGCGATGCGCATACGCGCTTTGTGCGCTCTGTTTTGAAGCGTTTCATATTATCATGGTTTTGCGCACTTAAAGATTATTAAAAGCCTATATTTTTTACACCTAGCCTGCTCAATACATTTAAAATAAGCATAATTTAATTGTATATTATTTCTTTGTAGTGTAGGCTATATAAATATATACACTTCTGAATTCTTGACATTAATATATAAATATAATATATTTGTATCTGCCAGTATCTGCTTTTCCCCAGTAACTGTTTTGTTTGCAATAAATGTACACCTTATGCCAAATATAATTGCAAAATAAAACAGAATTGTTGTGCAACTCAAAATGTTAACTGTACTGTTATTAGTCTATGCACATTATATCATTAGTAACATTAAATATAACACAATAAACCATCATATAGTATATCAGTAGGAGTTTCCTTAAGTCTTTCTGATAGTTTTCTACAGGCCGGTTTACTACAACAATAGAAAAAAATTCTGAAATTATGGTTTATAGTTTTGGTGTGCCACCCCAAGATTTTAAGTGGCCCCATCTGGCCACCCCTATGAAAAATTTCTGGAGGCGCCACTGGCTCGTCGTCTTCCAGAAAGTTCGTCTCCTCCGACCGTTGCGCTGCAGTGAGTGAGCAAGGAAGGATGCGCATGCGCAATTGAATGTTCATGCCTACAATGTGAGTTGTGGGCGGTGTTCTTTGTATGAATATACAAATTATTTTCCGTTCATTTTTAATTATGTTAACTTTCTAACGCCAAGATTTTGTATTACAATTATTATTATTTACATATGCAGTACATTATACATATTTAATTTTTCCACAACAGTGACCACAAATGATTCCTCTAAACAAGAAGATATCCCTACATTGAAATGAATGCAAAACAACGAGGCCCTTACAAAAGGTACCCTATTTTTACAGCTTGAAGCTTAGTATAGATGAGCATTTCAATTCAATACATTTGAAATAATTAGTACATTTAAAATATGAATGCAAATTATTTTTCATAAATATTGACATTGTACATCTAATACATCTATATAATTATTTGTTTTTTGTTGTAAAGAAAGTTTTTTAACCCTCTAGTATTGTTCATTTATATTGTAGCCACACTTATGGTTTACAGTCAAAACAGACCCGAGATTATATTTGTATAATTATTTTATTTTTATTAAGAGAATGTTCTATATTTCATTTCAGTAATGTTTCTTTAATATTTGGAATTTTGGAGGACAAAAATATTTGTTAACATGTTACTAAACAATATTCTAAATATCTAAATTATGGACCATTTAATTCTACATAATTTGTTTTACAAATCTATTGGTGCCATCAGATGGAAAGAAATAAAGAAAATCATCTATACAACTATGGTTTAGCCACTAGATACATGTATTTCTTCATTAATTGATTAATTGATTAATTGATTAATTGATTAATTGATTCATTCATTCATTCATTCATTCATTCATTCATTCATTCATTCATTCATTCATTCATTCATTCATTCATTCATTCATTCATTCATTCATTCATTCATTCATTCACTCACTCACTCACTCACTCACTCATTTATGTCCACAATCTTGTGTGTGCATCTAGGTACACCCTACATTACGTGGACAAATCCTTGTGGGGATATTTTTTGGTCCCCTAATGAAAACAGCTTATAAATTAGACTAAGTGATGTTTTTTGAAAATGTACAAATTCTGAAACTTTTCTGTGATTTGTAGGTTTAGCAGTAGGTTTGGAATTAAGAGACAGAATATACAGTATGTAAAGTATACAAATAAAATTAAAAAACCTTGAGGGTTAGGTAGGTTTAGGGTTAAAGTAGGGTTAGGGTTGGATGTCCTCCTGCCAAAACATGTTTTATTGTATTATTAAATTAGAAAATAGTTTTAGCTTGATATCAAATCCTCACTATAGTCAAATAAATGTGTCTATACTGCAGCAAGTGCTACAAAAATCACAAAGCTTTGTACCATTTTGATTAAGTAAAAAATGGAACAACTTCAAAACATGAAAATGACTGAAAAGTACCAGAGGGTTAAATAAATATTATATCTTTATAATATTATCACTTGAAAGCACTGGCACATGTTAAAATAGTCATTGATCATATTACTAGGTTTTTGGATCCAGAATCGAGTTGGCCCCTTCCAAAGACAAGTCGATGGCGGACAAACAACACTCCTCATTACAATTGGGATGATCTTACCCATCAGAATGACTCCCTTGCGGACAGTGAGGAAGACGAGGAGGAATTTTATGATTCTGTTGATGCAATGGACCATGGTGAAGATGAGTGGAGTGACACTCAGGGAGAAATAGACTCTACTATGGATGACACTGCTGTCACAAATTCTGATTCAAATGCACAATTTGAAAAATCTGGGGCCCCCCTTTACACAGGATCAGAGATAACAATTGCACAGGCAATAGTTCTAATTTTGTCATTTTCTCTGAGGCACAGTTTAACAGCAAGTGCTGTGGAAGACCTTTTAAAGCTCTTAAATGTCTTTCTCCCGAGTAGCAACATATTGCCAGAGTCTCTCCACCTCTTCCGAAAAATATTCCATGATCCATCTGAGTCTCTAAATGTTCACCTTTTCTGCAACATTTGCCAAACATATCTTCCAAAGAACAACATGCATTGTCCAGAGTGTAATGAGATAAATGACCCAAAAAAGAATATTGCAGAAGGCAATTTTTATATAAGTCTCTCTATCGAGGACCAGCTAAGAGACATCCTACAAAAAGATGATTGTGCATTTCAATCAGAAGTATATGGAACAAATGATGTGAGAAAAGGTGAAATGTATCAAACACTCCCTAATTTCACAGCTAATGACATATCACTACTATGGAACTGTGATGGCATTCCAATGTTTAAATCTTCATCTTTTTCATTGTGGCCCATCAGATGTGTAATAAACGAACTCCAACCAAATGTTCGTTTCAAAAACATGATACTCGCAGGTGTCTGGTTTGGGCGTGGTAAACCTGACATGTCCACCTACCTTAAGCAATTTGTGGATGACATTCTAAAAATCAATTCGCAAGGTCTAGAATGGAGGCACCCACATACAAACACAACTGTGGTGTCTAAAGTTTTCCCTATTGTATGCTCATGTGACGCAGTAGCCCGATGTGTGCTTCAAGGTATACATCAGTTCAATGGTGCATATGGATGTGGACATTGCTTAAATGAAGGGAAAACAGTGCCAAAGGGAAGAGGATATGCCAGAGTCTATCCACCCACTGAGGCACAGAAAAGAACCCATGACCATGTCATTGAATGTGGGCAGAGGGCCATTGAGAACGATGTTGACCATGTGTTTGGGGTGAAGACAGTTTCACCATTAGTCCTCCTGAATCCCTCCACTGGTTTTGACATTGTGAACAGCTTTCCAATTGACTACATGCACTGTGTTGCCTTGGGAGTGACAAAGCAATTATTGGACTTGTGGTTCAATAGCAAGTACCATGACAGCCCATGGTACATTGGGACATCACATAAGCTTGTTGATCAAAGGCTGCTTACCATCAAACCTCCATCTGATATACCAAGAATACCACGAACTGTGAAAGTTGCACAAAGGTGGAAGGCTGCAGAATGCAGAAGCTGGCTATTATTCTACAGTGGTCCTGTTCTGTACAAGATTCTTCCAACTAAATTTTTGAAACATTGGCTACTTCTGGTCACTGCCATGTTTTGCTTTCTGAAAGACACTGTCACAGAAAATGACTTGGTAGCAGCAACATCCAAGATCACAAAGTTTGTGCAGGAGATACCAACGACATATGGCTTGTGCCAAATGTCCTTCAATGTCCATCAACTTACACATTTGCCCTTCTCTGTCAAGATGTATGGACCTCTTTGGTGTACATCTGCATTTTCATTTGAGGGTCACAACCAGAAACTGAAGAGGTTGTGTCATGGAACAAATTGTATTCCATCTCAAATTGCACGCCAATTCAACATACTTCAGTCAATTCCCCAACTACTTAAACGAACAACGACTAGTGCTGATGTCTCAAATAGGGTGGGCAAACTTGTCAATGACTGGCTAGGTGTTTATCCTCTTGTTGCTAAGGCGCAAAAGCTAGAGGGTCTTGTTTTGCTGGGATGTTCTCGACAAAAAATGTTAGATCACAAAGAGAAGTTCTTAATGCTCCCAGTCTGTGATCTATCTGAAAATGATGAGTACTCTGCAGAGACATATGACAGAGCAATTGTGAATGGAAAACTGTTAACGACAGAGAAATATGGAAAGGAGTACAAACACAACAGTTTTACTGTCCAGCTAAATAATGGTTGCATTGGAAAGATTGAGTCAATTGTAAATATCATACATGATCACAAAAACAATCCGCTCATCCAAGTTCAGCTTTTACAAACCACACTTGCTGGTTTTGTGTCTGAAGGATCTCCTTCCCATATAAAAGAAGTGGTGGCAACTCCAACACGTATGATTGTAAAACCTCTGGAAATTGTCCGCAAGGTTGTGCACATTCGCTTTAAAAAAACATGCTATATTGCATTACAACCAAACAGCATCGAGCTTGACTGATGTAGGCCTAGCATAAAGCTCAGCTGATGGCTGAATATTTTGATAGTAACTGAGCTGCATGGTGTTCCTGCAAGTGTAAATAAATCCTGTTATTGTGTGTACTATATGACATTCTACCTAAATTGTATTTATATTCTTTTATTTATGAATCTATCTATAATGTATATAATATCTGAATTGAAATGATTAAAATGATCTTGCTGTATAAATGTTTATAATATTTAATATTATATATTTAATGTTTAATATTATATATTTAATTTAATATATTTAATATTTAATGGTGTTCCTGTAAGTGTAAATAAATAATTTTATTGTGTCAACTATATGACATTCTACCTAAATTGTATTTATATTCTTTTATTTATGAATCTATCTATAATGTATATAATTTCTGAATTGAAATGATTAAAATGATCTTGCTGTATAAATGTTTATAATATTTAATTGTAATTACCTGGAAAAACAGCACAACATATAGAAATACAGATATAGAATTAAAAAAAATATACTACAGGACAAACTGAAATTCCATGAAAATAAATCTGAATGAAGGATTCTAAGAATCTAATAAGATCCTATAAGAATCCAAATAGATCCTACAGGACAACGTGAAATTCCATTAAAATTAATCAAAATGTCTAATAGGATTATAAGAATCTAATAAGATCCTATTGGAATCCAATAAGATCCTACAGGACAAAGTGAAATTCCATTAAAATAAATCAGAATGTCCAATAGGATTGTAAGAGTCCAATAAGATCCTATTGGAATCCAATAAGATCCTACAGGATAAACTGAAATTCCAATAGGATTTTTTGACAAGGGAGTGCACGGAGTAAACATAAGAACAGAAAGTGGCTTCGTCTTCGACTGGTAAATGAAGATATACCTTGTTGATCAGTCTGATAGTGTTTATATTGCAATAATGACCAACTGAATGTACACTGCCGTTCAAAAATTTGTTGGTTAGTCAGATTTTATTTCAGTAAGGGTGCATTAAAGTGATCAAAAGTGACCTTAAAACATGTCACATGTGTAATGTTACAAGATATTTCGTTTTTAAATAAATCCTGTTCTTTTGAAAAATGTATACATCAAAGAATCATGAAAAAAATATATAGTTTCCAAAATAATAAGCAGCAAACTGTTTTCATATTTCTGAGGGTCATGTGACACTTAAGTAATGTTTTTGAAAATTCATCTTTGACATCACATGAATAAATTACATTTTGAAACATAGTCAAATAAGATTTTAAATTGTAATACTATTTCACAATATTACAAGTTTTACTGTATTTTTGATCAAACAAATTCAGCTTTGGTGAGCTCTTTTATATATATATATATATATATATATATATATATAAATATTGTTCAAAATATTGTTGTTTATTTTATGTTTGAGCCTATGCTCTTTGTTACTTAATTATGTTGTGGATCGTGTGTAGGCTAATTTTATTGTCGCACTTGAAAAGTATCAGATTGATCCTCGTTTTTATTTATTTTATCTATTTCGGAGCCTATATTCTCTTTAATGTTTTGGATCGTTTGTAACTTCATTGCAATTTAATTCAATGTACTGTCGTTCTAATTTCCTTAACCTTTGTGTTATGATGATGATGCTAGCTCCACGGTCATTTACGGTCATTAATACTGCTGCAATGTTTCTTTTACGCGGCTGAAAATAACCGTGCTTTCTGTTACTGAGCCTGTGTCTGTCACTCGTCCTCTTAAAAGTGGAAGCTTGTGCGTAGCTTTGTTGCATTATATTGAAACTTTGTTGATGTTGTTATTGTCATGCGTGTTCTGGTTATTTGCGCATGATTAAACATGAGTCTATATATGGCGATAAAACAAAGCTTTGTTGCGTTTTTTTTTTTGAAGTGGGGATTGGGGGTGCGCCAACCCGATTGGGACATAGAAGGGGGTGCGCAGGAAAAAAAGTTTGGGAACCGCTGCTATAAGGGATACATTTATTACTATCTTCCACCACACGTTATCTTATCTCAGTCATGTACCGGTAGTTTATTCTCAAACGTATATGGCTAACTATGAATCCCTCTTCTTTGCTAATCTGAGCGCTTTCTGTCTAACAGGACTTGCTGAGACAGCAGTTGATGGAGAGACTTCTTACCAAACTGCAATCTGCCATAAACCAACTACCACTAAATTTGGATTATTTGGAGTTTCTGACACGCCATGAGCTTATTCTGTTTGAATCGTTCTCTGAGCAGATAGGCGGTGTATCAAACATAACAGAAGCACTACAAAACCTCTATGATGATATCAAAAGGGAAATTAATGCCAGATCTATGCCCATTGTTGAACAGGAAACAGAGGTTGGTATAGGTTCTGGTCACCCCAAAATTGTAATAGAGAAAGAAAAACTAAAGAATTTGCTGGACACACATCTGCCAGTCTCCTGCATTGCAAAATTTGTGTGTGTTTCAAAGAGAACAATTTACAGAGCTCACAATCCACACACAAATGAAACAGGTAGATCCAATAGCAGTATATTTATTGGGGAAATCCGTAATCATACATCCAGTCCAGGCAATAGGTCGTAATCCATAAGGCAATCCAAATACGAGAACACACAGGCAACACAGTGTATCAGAAGTGGCGTGATAAACAACAAGGACTCCGTAACAAATACTAAACAGGCAGGGTATATATAACACAGAACTAACAATGATAATGGGGAACAGCTGAGTGCAATGATGATGGGGAACAGCTGAGTGCAATGATACAGTGATGGGTACAGACAATGATTGTGGGGAATGCAGTTCATAATGTGGATGACACCGTGGGGAACAGGACCTCTAGTGGACACCCAGAGAACACAAACCAGACACTGTGACATAACCCCCCCTCTACGGAGCGGCTACCAGACGCTCCAAGACATAAAACAAGAAAAAAAAAACTAAACAAAACAAGACAAGAGTCCAGGCGGGAGGTGAAATGGTGGAGGATCAGGGGGCGGGATGGGAGGCCAGGTCCATGGAGGGGAACAGGAACGGGGGGAACAGCTTAGCCGGCGGCCAGGGCGAAGCAGACAGTCAATCGGGCGGCCAGGGCAAAGCAGACCGGGCGGTTCGTGGATGAGAGCGAGGTTGCTCGGGAGGCCCCCGGTAGCGCGTCGTCATCACCGTTTCCCCTGTCCGAGTCAGAAGAGCTGAGCTCGGTGCACTGTGTCACTGCCACATTAAAACACCGTTTGAGCAGCTTCCTAGGCAGCATGAGGCAGAAACTGCAATTCTCCGGGTTCTCCAGGGCTTCCCGAGCGTGCTTAGGACCCAAACAGACCATGCAAAGCTGGTGAAGATCCTTCGCTGCGATAAGGGCACCACACGCAGCCGGGAAGGCCCGTGATAGGCTATCTCCTGGAGAGGCGGCAGGCTTAGACAGTGACATGCCAGCGAAGAAATCGGAGAAATCCGCGGCGGGCAGCCGTGATGAAAAACGGTGAAAATAGCGAGAGCGTGGGCGGCTCCGAGTGCAAAGCAGCAGCAGTTGAAAAAGACGACTGTCACGTCTGGCGGAGGCTGATCTGACCGATATGTCCTCCTGAAGACACGAGGTGAGCAGTGTAAAATCAACCGAGCTGTGAGATGCAGAGATCGCGAGAAGCGAATGTCAACTGAGGAATAGCAGCGCGCCTAGCCTTATATGCCCGTAGGTAAGGGGGTGTGGCCTCACCTGCCATTGGCTGCGCACTTCTGTCTGTGTAGCCAGACTTGGTGCAATTGGATGCTTCTGCAGAGGTCAGGTACGGATGTCCTTCCCATAGGTGGATCTCGAACGAGATGATGAAAGAGAACCACAATGCTTAAACATTAACCTTACATATTTCTTGCAGAAAGTACAGAAAAAGTTATAGAATTTCATGTTGAAGCACTACTTTTTCTCAAATTTGCATTCTACTGTAGGTAGTAGTCCTTTTCTTCTACTTTCCTTTCTTACCAAGGCTAACATTAAAATGAAGCTCGATTTATAGAATACAATATGTATTTCTAATCAACATATGTACAGTATGAGTGAGTCTGTTTGAATACTTCAACCAAAATTGATAGACATGCAAGAGTAAGTTGCAACAGTACATGTGCAATATATGTAGTATTCTAAGATGCAAGGTAACCAAGTTATTTTTTTAAATATATGAACATAATAATTTAGGTACCAAAGCCCGTAGAATGTTCACTAAACAAAACTAAAAGCTCAAGGCCAGCTATTAGGATGTAACTTTATAGCTGCAAGAAGATTAACATTTTTCGTGTGGTTTTATTAGATCTTGTACTTGGATGCTGCAAAGCAAATAACAAATAACAAAGCAAATAACAAAGCAAATAACAAAGCATCAACTGCATTCTCATTCTTCCTAAGATCAACCCAGCTTCATGGCTTACCATCAAGGTTTTTTGCCATGACAAAACACATCTGGAGAAGTGGCAGTTTTTTATATTTCAGATTTTTTTTATTAACTTATAATTGTATACCAGAAATTATAACTTCATATTCTAAAGTAAAAGTAAACCTTGCTGAATGTCATTTAAATTTGTTTTTTATCTTAGAGTAAGGGGGGATCAGGGTGTTGAGAACGTGAACATCGCACACTTTATGTTCGCCACACGGGGAACAGGAAGAGCCAGCTTTATCTCGGGAAAGAGTGTCCACAATCAGAGGTAAGTTGTGTTTTCAGTCTTGATATTTTTGACTGCATAAATACTTCTTGCAGTTTAATTGTTTAAATAAAGTAAAAATTGCTTTATAAATCCAAGTCAACCAATTAAAATGTCATTCTAGAATAGAGTGACTTTGGCGGTATGTCTGGGTTGCAGTCACTAGAAAGTACCACGATGTTCTTCACTCTCTGGAGGAAGACGGTCTGCTTGATATCTCTGATGAGGTTTCTCTCTTTGGTGTCCACTACATCTTTGTCCCTTGACTCCGAGCAGACCTTGATACCTTCACTGGAGGATGGAATAATCATCCTCTATGGACAGAGGGAGGTCTAAGTCCTGAACAGCTGTGGTATATGGGACATCAACAAGATCTAGATGAAGGGGAGAGTCTTGAGGTACACAAATATAAAAAGGACAGTTCACAAAATGTATATATATAGATATAAAAATTTAAGTTGCAAAAATTTGGCAGACAGATATGTCTTGTTTCATGAAAAAAATGTCAATTGAACTTTAGAGCATATTTGCCAAAAAAAGACTGTCATTTTTGTGTAAATGCTATGGTTAAATATAGTTTATCTACAAATGCCTTTAAATACACTAAGAAATATATAAAATCCTTGGCAACAGCCATCTGTTCAATTACCAGCAGTTTTTATTTCTAAATTTAATGTTTTCAATGAACATTTGCACCTTTTTTGTAATTTTTTTCCCAAAAATATTAAATTATTTTAAATAGACAGAAAACATCAGAAAAACGTTTTAAGGTTCAAAGTCTTAATTTATTTGAATTGTTTCTGGCTTTGTAGGAACTTCAAGATCAATGGATTGAATGGGAGAGTGCAATGCTGCAAGGAGACACCAACGGTACAGTTGTGGTTCCCGAAATTGTGTGCCCACTGGATGATGAAGCCCTGGAAGAACTTCAGAGAACTCTTGATCCTATGGAACATTCTCCGTCACATGGTCTTGACTTGTACACACAATACTTGCAACTAGTATCCAACCAACAATGACATTTAAACCTGAACTTCTTAGCTGGTTACAATATTGCACTTGGCAAAAACATCCCATTATGTTTACTAATGAACCAGCAAAAAAAAGGCACCCTTTGGGATGTATAACTAACAGTAGCAACAACTGTTATGAGTTGTTGTTCTATCTAGCTCTAAAAAAAGAAATACTAAAGATGTTATACAATTAGAGGTGGCAAAAGTAAAAGTGCTGAGTTCACCCATTTTTGGAAGTCCCAAAATAAAACCCAAATTAACAGGTAATGGTAGTTTACTTCTACATATTTACCACAATAATTGGTTTACAATTTGTATTAATTTCATGAACTATTTTACCAGTCTTTTGTCTGAATTAGGAACTTCCCAAAACTTGTAAACTCAGCAGAACCCAGAAGAGTACTTTTTACTTTTGCCACCCTCTGTATGTACAATATTCTAATCAAAATCAGTAAACAATGATTGCTTAGTTATTGCTTTGATTTGAGTAGATCTCGTTGTGTTAAACTCTGTGGAATCCACCACCATATTTTACTGCTTTACTCATGATTCTTCTAAAGTCAATGTAAGTGCTAAGATGCTGTACTGGAAAAGTCACAGTCTGAGTGCATGCACTCACAATTGGGTAGCAAACTGAGTGATCTCCTAGTCGTTCCCTGCAGTTGTGGTCAAAGTTGCATGTTATTTTGAAATGTCTCTTTTCATCAGGGAGGATAGGGATGTGGGACTGCCCCGTCATCCACTGGAGCACGTCTGGCACTGCAACAGGCTCTGCGTCGCCAGCTGCACTCTCGGTCTCCCCATCTGTGATTGATGTATATTTCATATAACATGAGAAGCTATTCAAATTTACAGATAAAATTAATTATTCAAGAATGTGCTCAGTACATTCAAATTCTTATGTGTAATTGTGTATGCATACTATAAATTATATAGTACCTGAAATTTCAACGTCCTGCAAGAAATCTTGCAGAAAGTTGATTATCTTCCTCTCAGTTCTCTCCTTAGAAGTCCCCTTTTCACTGAAATTGGGCTGGACGCTCATCATTATGAAATCAGCATCAGGCTATAAAGAAACAGTGAATGCATATTTGGTTAAATATAATGAATGCATATTTGGTTGAAATATAGGCTTGTAAAGGTTATACAAAATGGAAATTCCAATATATTACTAGGCAAATGTAAGAAAGGATTAAGTGGCAGTTAAAATTGATTCCTTGATAATGTTCCCAGGAACAAACAGGGAGCGGCAAGCTTCAGGGTTTGTAGCCATCTGGTCCACCAGGCCATACAGTTCCAAGCCCTTTCGAATTTGCTGCAGCATTGGAATTAGTCTTGTAGTTGAATGTAGGACAATTGCTCTTTGGAGAAAAAAAACATGATTTGAAATGTTTACAATTTTAAATGAAAAATATTTTTAAATGTAATATTCATTTAAAACTCTTACCGAATGATGCTTTCTTTGCTGTCTAGGTTGATCTGGCTTGTGTATCCGCAGCTTATAATTTCATCAGTGTTCAACATCAGACACTGAGCATCTGCAGAATCTTCAACCTGAGAAAAAAGAAAATAAGTATTTTTTAAATAAAGCAGCGAATAAAATAAATGTTAAAACTAATCTTCATCTAATTTATATATAACAGAGTGCTCACCCTGCTGATGAGTTGACAGGATTCTAGATCGGCCACATCTTCCTTAGACAGAGAATTTAAGTCCACTTCTCCTGTGCAGAGGAAGCTGTAGCACCACCCTCTCAGAAAAGCAGGAGGTGGGCCACCTTGTGCCAGGCTGACTGCCATTATTTCACCAATAGTTCTGTGTGCAAGATAGAAAACATCTCAGTTATAAAATCCTTACATCCAGTACATGCAGTAATGTAAAAAAAAAAAGAAAAAAAAAAGTATGTACAAACCTGAAGTTCTCGTTATCAAGGTCTGTCAAAGATAACTTGGGATTTTTATCCTGGTTTCCAGCTCCTTCAAAGAATCTGTTTTCAATACCTGAAACCGTATCTTAGACAAAACAGCAATACCCAGTTTTAGCTGATTGACTGGTTTTGTTTCATATTAGAACACAACAATTAAATGACCAACTTACCAGTTAAAAACTCTTTCCTAAGGGCTCCTGTATCAATATCTGCCTCTCCTATATACACCACCTAATCACTTGTAAATTACTTGTAACTGAATTTACAAAACATGCATAAAATGTTAGTATATCACTTGCTAATCATTTATGAAGGTTTTGTAAATGATTAGTTCATCATTAACTAACCACTTATAAATGATTTACAACTGAACGTTATTATAACGTGTTAACCATAGTTCCATCCAGCATGTGCAGAACAGTGTTTGGAAAATAATTAAATTATATGTGATTATGAATTACTGCACCATGTGTTGTGTTGAATAATTTGATAGTATGTGATGTCTAGATAAGATGGCTAAAAAACATGAAAACATGGATTGTGTAAATAAATATTTTTTTGTATTTGATATAAACTCACACAAAAGGCATCTAAATAAAACATACCTTATTGATTTACATACTGGAGTTTGAGCATGGGTACTTGGGCCACTGCTATTTGCTTTAGAAGTCACTATAGATTCAAAGCTGTACATGAAAACAAATGCAGTTTCAAACACCTGTATATGTATACATAGACTTTAACCTGAAAAAAAAAAAAAAACATGTATTATACAGAGAGCTGAACAAAGGAGATTACCTCTCTCCACAAAGGCTAGCATGGAATGTGATCTCGTCGTCTGGGAATTCTTTGGTGCAAATTGGACAAACCACCTGAAATTTGAAAGAAAGTAGCTCCATGTTACAAGCAACTGAAACAAAGATTGCTGGTGCAAAAGGCAATTAAAGTGATTTAGTTATGGCCTTACCTTGCACTTGTTCTCCACAACCCATAACTCATCAGAGGACTGCAGATTTACAAAACAGTATTTAAAGTAAAGTATTCATAATATTTTTATTTTCATTTACATTAGACAGACAAACTTGCTCTCACCTCTTCACCAGTCTCATCAGAGGTGAGTTTTCCCGTGCATGTCTTCATGTGTACTGCAAGCATATGCGAAGGCATCGTCTCATTACACTGGTAACATGTTGTCTTTGGCATTTTTGAAAAATGCTCTGAGTCAGGAGGCAGAAGAGAGGTGTCTAAAGTCTCCTGGAGTGGTACAATGTAAAAAGTGTCTTTTGCCCCCCGCTGACGCAGCTCGCAGAGCTTTGACAGAATACCCCTCTGCTTCTGGTGGTCAGCTTTCGTCGACCACTGCCACCTTTATTTAGAGAAAGAGAGAGAGAAAAATGCCTTAAAATGATTTGTTTTGTTGAAGAAAAAAATTATAATAATTTTGTCCATCTGTCATCTCTAATGCTTGGCAGCAAGTGATTAATACACCATAAGGGTTTACATGCACCAAAAATAAATAGAAGATTGGCATTTGATTAACAGTAAATATGACAATTCAACAAAACAATCATAGACTTACATACCTGTTGCCTTATGCAAGAGCCATCCCCCACAAAGATCCTCCATTTTTGTAATTGTGTTAGCCAGGTGCTTTGAAATCTTGGTTAATGAGAAAGTAAAATTAAAATAAAGATACCCACAGAAAAATCCTTGACAGTGACAAGACTTAAGTATATTTTACAATAACTATATTTCATTCAAGTCAAAAAGCTGGACTGGGATATGTACCTCTGTGTGGTCACCATCTTCTGGAAGAGACACTGTTTGTCTTCCCCAAGCGGCAACCTCCCCGTCTCTCTCTTGAAACCAACACGGAAGTGAGTTAAACTGCAATTCATTGACTGGCCGCTTGGCCTGGCTGCAGAAGTGAGTCAAATCTGTATCTCCCTCATGTTAAAATTACCAACTTTACAGCAGAAAAAAATATGTTTACAGCCTGGATCTCTATGTGGCTTTGGTCTATACAGCTAATTTTGCCCTTCATAACAACTGTGAGGGGGGTGAATTATTTTATAACTCGTCCGTTTAGTTGATTAATATTTAAATTTAAGGGTGTGGCCAGTGGCCACTTGAGTGACAGGTGGGTTGTCGCTGATGTCAATGCTAGCCGTTTGTCTGCTGTTACCAGCCGTCACTTCACCTCAGCAAATGTTAGCTGCTGAACTTGCCATCTCTGCAGTGTTTGTGCTTTTTTCGGGATTATTTCATACAATTTAATACTTGGGTACAAAGCCCACGTCTTTGGATTCCGTCGTTATCGTTCGAGAGAACAACCAGCGCTGTATTTCAGTTGTTTTCCTCCGTGAACCTGCACTAATGGATGTCTGACAATTTCGTTGCTTTTTGGGGTTTTCAAATTTAAAACGTCAATAAATGCTCGTTCGTTCTGCTCTCACGGAACAGATGGATTATAATATGCTTATGTACCGTCAGATGAAATCATGCAGGCGTCGGCGCTTTCTCCGTCCATGCAATAAATGCACATGAATGAGCGCGGATTTTCTAGCGCATTTACTTGAACTTCATAGGCAATATATCTATGGTTTAACCCATTTGAGAGACGGCCAAAATCAGAATTTAAAATGGACTGAATAAGCTCTCTACGAACTTGAGCAATGCCGCGCTGACGGACCATGAAAGAGTGACGGACATACTGTATGCACATAAATCACTGTCACACACAAACACTCTCGAAGTAATACACAGTCTCACTTGTTGTAGCCATGTCTTTTAACTATTATAATATTACGAAGGGCAAAAATAGGAACGTTTAATTGGCTTTACATCATCAGCTAACTCGATCACGTCGAGCTAGGAGATTTCAGATAGCCAGGCCAGGCTCCTCAGCTCCACTCACGCCCCGCCTGTTTGTCTATTTTCTGTTATCCGGGAGTGACGCAAGGCCAAGATGGCGACGGCCGGCTCCGCCCACTTTAGGCTTCAAAAATGCTCTTCAGAAACCTACGGGTGACGTCACGGACACTACGTCCATATTTTTTTACAGTCTATGGTCTTCCCATACCCGCCTGGATGAGTTCAAGCTCCTCAGTTGGCAACGGTGTGTGGGATGTATTTTTGGGAAGAAGATAAAAATTGAGAGCAGTTGTTTGTCTTTACAAGTTGCTTGGTGGCAGTCAAACACCTCTTTTTACCACGACTGAAGTTTGATTTGAAATATCCTGGAAAAGATCTGTGGATCTGTTAAATTATAGCTTTATATTAGTTTATATACAGTAAATATAACAATCAAGCTAATATTCTAAATAGCATATTTTTTACAAGGCAATTGGCCTAGAAATCCAAGGTCATGTCTCAAGGTGAATCATAATGCCTATTTTGAATATACAGTAGACATCCAAGTAATTAAACCAACTGGACGTTACCAAATTGCATTTAACACGTAACAAGATTTGAAAATTGAATATAAGCATATCTACAGTACTGTAGGTGAATAACGAACCTTGTCATTTCTTGCTGCACTGTTACAGGCACATTTCTAGGGACGGGGGCTCTGTCTGTGACGGCCGTGTTGGGCAGTTTGTGGCCATACTGTTTAGTACGGTGGCCGAGAGAGCTCAACGCGCTGCAAATGAAGAAAACACATGCAAACAGAAAAAAACACATGCAAATAGAAAAAAAACACCAGCGAATAAGAAAACATCTTCATCAGTTTTACAACTCACGTGCGTCCCAATACTCACAACACAACCAAATACGGAAACGCGCTGCAATTACAGAAACGTGCTGCAAAAGTTCACAACACAACCAAACAGAAACGCGCTGCAAATAGAACAGAACACAACGGAAATGTTTCCGGGGAACCCAATTAGTGACGGACGGACGGCTCGCGAGCTTTACCAGAGAGACGCGGGCTCTGGCTTTACCTATGCCCTACTCTCTTAAAAGGGCAGACGGCAGAGCCCTTGAATTGGGCACTTTGGAGGGAGCGGGGCACTTGTGTGCCATTATGTTGATGAAGGGAGCAACGAAAGACAACGTAATTTCCTCATTATTTTCACCTGGGATGTTCCCATGACAACGCAGCGTGTGTCCATCAGCTGAATAGCTGTTCTTACCAGAAATATAGTATTAATGCTGTTAACATAACTGTTGCAAATAAATATACATTTTATACAACAAAGTTTTTAAAATATGTGTTATATCTTTGTGTGAGTGTCTCAACTTTAAAACTTGCCGTCTCATATTTGGACCTATAGCTACATTCTAACATTTCTTACAAAACTTATTTTAACATAACATGACAAAATGTGTTCAATGTAACTGATGTATAGATTAATGTCTTTTCCTCGTTCTTTTTCTCTATCTTTTTTATTTATTTATTTATTTTAGTCTTCAGCTCATTGTTCTTTTTAGTATTCTTATGACATTGAACATATCGCAAATACATTTTGTATATTGTATACAAAATTGTATGTCATAAACGTGTCATCTTTGTATGTTTTGCAAAAAAATACAAAATAAATAATAATAATAAAAGTAGACAGCTGTAAGCACGTCCTAGCCGTCCGTCCGTCACTTATTGGGTTCCCCGGAAACATTTCCGTTGTGTTCTGTTCTATTTGCAGCGCGTTTCTGTTTGGTTGTGTTGTGAACTTTTGCAGCGCGTTTCTGTAATTGCAGCGCGTTTCCTTATTTGGTTGTGTTGTGAGTATTGGGATGCACGTGAGTTGTAAAACTGATGAAGATGTTTTCTTATTCGCTGGTGTTTTTTTCTATTTGCATGTGTTTTTTTCTATTTGCATGTGTTTTTTTCTGTTTGCATGTGTTTTCTTCATTTGCAGCGCGTTGAGCTCTCTCGGCCACCGTAGTTTAGCAGCACAGACACCAAATTTCTGTTTGCTGACTCAACTGTACCATGACCCTAAATCATTAAAATTACAATAAATAAGTTACAAGTAATATTCTACAAGAGTTAGCCATGCTTGCTGTCATTAACGCTAGCCGGTAGGTTATTAGCTTATTTACACAGTAAGTTATAAGCTTCAGCTAGCTAGCAGACTTCATTTTTTACGCAACGGTCGGATAATAGCAGGGTTTCATCAAAGGCATAGAAAACCGTAACATCATAAAACTAGAAATTAATAACTCACCTGACGTTGTGGCATATTTTCACCATTTGACACTGTCATGTTTGATGGTGGCTAGAGTAGACATCTATCCATAAAATCCCTTTTTCGTCTTCTTTGTGCTGCGTGGTGATTGGAGACCAACAGCCAATCACAATTGACCTTTAATTTTCCGATTGGTTGATTTTGTGGCACACTTGTAACACTGTTGCAACACTTGACAGGAGCGCAGAGAATACGTTTGTGAGAGAGCACCTGAGTAAACTGTGTGAGAGGGGTTATTATTGCACGTTAATATGGATAATAGCAAACAAGCAACTACATTTATTGAGCACGGAATCGTTTTTCCTTTGCTCAAATTAATTTTTTTTTTGCGATTGTTAATTTCTGTTCAAAATATAATGTAATGTGCCTGCAAAATATAGTTCTCTGTGCTCAAAATTTACAATTACTCGCTCAGGATTGAGGCACACATAACGCCATAGGTTTCTGCTTCGCGTCTGTGACTACGTAAAACAATTCAATGTAATTGTGCCGAAGATTGTTATTAGGCAATGGTAGGATGATTTTACAGTGAAAAATACCTTATCAGATTGTCCTACCAGTATAATACCCTGGAAACCCAGAGTTCTCGCGACAGCACAAGTTGAATTTGCTCAGCGAGTTTACTCTGGCATCAAGTAATGATGCTCATTAAATATGCCCTTGTATCTGAGCTGCACCAATCACATCGGGTTATCTGATATAGGCGGGCAATGTGAAGTATTGTCTCCTGTAACCACTGTTGTGAGTCCTGTTCATGATCATGTCTTGTTTTGAGTTTTCATGCCACGCCATGTTTTTGTTTCATGTTTGGTTTTGTTTAATAAACTGCACTTGGGTTCTCATCTCTAAACTTGCCTCCAGTGGGATCTTTTACAGCGGCCTATAACTTTAAATCATTAGAAAGGAACACTTAAGTACACTACACTAGAGAAAGATTCATGGATTAGGATATGTTACTTCAAATATTTTCATTCGTTATGAAATGAGATTGGAGTAAAAACATGAAGCCTAATGTCTGGCACGTTTTGCTTTTCAAACGCACAGCGCGAGTGACCCAAACTCACAGCGTGTGCAGAGAACATTTACTGAAGCGATCGAGACGCTCCAAACTATTAAACATTATTGTTACCACACTACAGATATCTACATTTGAGCAGATATCCACAAACACCGTATTTAACAGTAAACACGGATCTAAACATTATAATATTTACCATATTAGAGTAAACACTCATACTAGCCTACTTTTGTCATGCTGTGTTTTATAGAGCACAAAAACATCCTTATGTCATTTATGTATATTTATTTAGCATTTCAAGGTTGCTTACCTGTCTATTACATATTTCAACATGTTTCCAACTATTTCATTAATTTTAGTCTAGCAATAGTTCAACAAGTACAATGTGAAGTTTATGCAACAATATCACACTAACTAATATAAGTGATACATTTCTTATTAGGGGTGTGACGCGCAAGACTAAAATGTGACAAGCTTTCTCGTCAAGTGAAAAGCTGTCTCGCGATATCGTCATGACGGAGCGAGAGGGTGAAATTAGCATAGAATATGCCACTGCTACATTTACATTACATTACGGTATACATTACGGTTTTGGTTCCTTACCACTGTCACCTTTTTTGCCTTTTTTCACCTTTGTGGCTTTTGGCTTGCTTAGTTGGGGACATTAAATTTAAATCAATATTCAACAATAATATTAATCTGCCTGCAGTGACACCATTATATGAGAATTGAACTGAGCTGGACGATGACATCACGGTTTTCTCCAGAGCGGCTTTATATATAAATTAACTAAATTAACAACTTTTTTACAACAAAAATAAAATATCACTGAACTTACTTAAGCTAGTCTCGCGTAGCCAAACCTTCAGACTGACGGCAGAAGGTCTGGACTCAATCGAAACTTTTCTTGGTCAAGGACTGCCCAAGAGGACGTTTGAATGACATGTAACGCAACCAGTCATAGTTCGTTTTGTTCCGTGTCATGTTTAGGGGTTGTTCATTCAAGAGCATTGTGCAAGTTTACTGCAACAATGGACCCGCAAACTTCACATACTTTTGAAAATCCAGCATTTAGTTGATCCTGGTAAGTGCTTATTGTCACAGTTGTAAACACAACAGCTTTCTTCTTCCACAAGGGTTTTTTGGTGTCACGGCATTTGTTTCCACGCAGACCGTTAAAGAACGCGACGCGCGTCTCCCGGACATCCTGTAGAATTCAACAAATCAGATCGCAACTTCGAAAGAGTTTCCAGAAAAGTGTGCCATATGCATCAGATGTACAACCAACGGCCTGTGGGCGTGACGTCTGAGGCTGAGACTAGGGTTAAGCTGGTCTTTGACACTATTTTTTTCTGGAAACAAACTTTGTTGCATTATTTTTCTGTTATCTCTGTAAAGCTGCTTTGAAACAATCTGTATTGTAAAAAGCAATATATTAAATAAATGTGACTTGACTTATTGTTTGCACTTAATAAGATTAAGAGAAAACTGTTGTTTATTTTTGTTATTTATACTGTTTTTATTTCTATGTTAAATTTGTGGAAAGGAGTTCAATCAGGAGGTCACACACAGCCTCAAACAGAAGTTCTGGAAGCTCATAAATCATGTACAATAAGATCTGAAGAGACTCATGTGAAATCATACAGGATAAAAGCCAGTCAGTTGAATTTGTGGCAAAACCTTTTACCGTGCTTGTATATTGTCTTTCATGCATTTGATAATTCATACTCAAAGTAGAACTGGTAAGACATTCATTAGAAGATTATTAGTTAAAACATTTCAAAATGCATGAACTTTGTCATCAAGGATTTCTGTAAAATATTGTGCAAAAATCTTGTTCTTGTGAACCCAATCTCGTATCTCATCTTGTGAGATAAGTGTCTCATCACACCCCTATTTCTTACCTTAAAATCTCTCTTATCTTCAAATCACATTCTTCTTCTGAGGTAAATCCAAGGTAAATTCACAGTGTGTCTTCCAAACTCCATGAAAATTAGAGGATTGGTGAAGTGGTGATGAGGGCGTCCCATGGTCCCATTAGAGATAATTAACACGCATCTAAAGAACTGGATCTCTTGTTGGTTTCATACAAATTATTTAAACAGAGAATATTTGTTTTCATTTTGAATTAGATCATTTAAAGGAAGACACTTAAATGTGTATAAAGATATATTGCTCATGTCTGTGACAAGTATTCACTGAGTTTTGTTTCAGTTTAGAGATCCAGAAAAAAAAAGTTCACGGATACGGAGAGGCAGAAAGCACACCCTGTTTATTTTCTTTATTTTACAAAAGGACAATGGTTTGATTGGAAGTGGACACATACACAAGTAGACATTTTACAGTTTATTTTTTCATATTTCTTTTGTCTGTATGAGCATAAATGATGGAGTATTTTAAGTCTATTTTGCTACTATGTGAAGAAAATCCAGCAAAACGTGCCAATGCTTTTGTCGACTCCTAAGGGTTAAAACATATATTCGAAGGCATTGTCTGTCTAGTAATGTTGTGCAGCAGGTTATAGGACACTAGAGATCCCGAGTACTAGTGTAAAAAGGGAAGAGACGTCATCCAACTTAAAGCCAGTTGTGTGTCGACTTTAGATACTTGGGTGTCGACTGGAGTTGTCGCCCCAGGTAGACCCAAGTCAGGTGTGTAGGGGAAAATCTACCAGAATTTGGCGAGCCAGCCAGGAGTTCTCAGAATCTCGCTCTGTCTGTGGATGGGGACAAGGAACTCATTGTCTTCATTCTGCCAGACTGTAGAACCCTGTGCCACAGAGGGACCATTCCAGACGGGCTATAAAAGGACTTAAGGTACAGATGGTGCCCAACCAGAATGCGACTTTTACCGCCGCCGTTCCCGCGGCGGCAAAATTGGGATGTGTATTTGCTGCCTTTTACCGCTGAGTGGCGCTGTAATCACAGACTTTGAAAAGTGTCAGTTTATTCTCTTTAATGCCGTAATCTGCCGCGGCAGTAATCTGAGCTGAGGTCACAGATAAATTTAAGATAAATATTGTGGTTAAACGAATTCAAATTCATTTAATTTAAACAAAGTAGACACACGTTAACATTGTGTGCCCAGTTTTTCTATAATTTAGAAAGGCTATGTCAATAGGTTACTTGTCATTTACTTCGTGTTATTTTAATGTGTTTGTAGATTTATTAACTGAAACATAACAGTGAAATAAATTAAAATAATTTACCGTAAAATTAAAACATTTTCAGGACTTGCAGTTACTAACCGATGTTAGTCGGTTTAAGCATTATTTCTTATATTCAGAATTAGGCTTACATGTTGTTATGATTATCAGTTGAATTCTTTAATAAATAATCAACCACAATGCCTATTACTACTGCCGCAGCAAAAATAAACCAGTCGAATTTCAAAGTCGTTCGCGAAATTACTATAGGCTATACCGGGCAAGTGACAGGGCAAAACAGCAGCAACTGCGGCATTTTAAAAGGTAAGCTTCCTATCTGTTTATTTAAAAAAAAAAAAAAATAAAAAAAAAAAAAAAAATTCATTATTTGAACAAAAATGAGACTGATTGAATATGTTAAAATATAAACAAACAAAGCAGAGAATAAAACAAACTTTTAGGGAAAAAATATAGGCCTATTATGCTCAGAATTGGTTAACATTAACGAAAGCAAAATATGTAAAAATACATTTCAAACAAAATAAAACAAAACAAATTCGTGGCCGAGTGGTAGGCTATAGCCTAACTTACGTTTCAAATCCCGAACAAACATGGGCTACTTTTTTATTATTAATTTGATTTGATAGTTCTAAAATATTGCTACACCATATTGTTTTTTTCTCCTATAGGTATTAAATATTTTATATTTTTAAAATAAAATTACCATTCATTTCCATTTTACATTAGGGACAATCTTTTTCCAACAGAATGGCTGAACATCTGCATAATAATAAATAAATAAACAGCACAAGGTCTTGTAAAAACACTTTTTTTATTTTTTGACATAATTTTTTTATTTTTTTTTTTAACTTTTAAAACAGAGAAAATAGTAGACCGAGGCTATTCAGACGATATCTGTGGTCAATGCATTAACAATAGACTCTCTGAGCTTCAAACGATCTGAGATCGAATCTCAGTATAGCCGACAGTGTTTATGTTTTTCCGTTCTTGATGCTTAAATATGCAACTGTTTATTAAAGTCAATCATCTTGTTTAATTATCAATTGTACATTAACATAAATTTGCTACATTCCAGTTGAGCCGCTGCACGCTATGACATATCTGATGAAGGAAGACTGTTAGCCGATTGCACCAGAAAATGAAGATGATGAAGCTCGTCTTTAATCTGCTAAATTATGTTTTTTTGTGTGTGTGAATCATTCACGAGATTGAGATGACTGACAGTTATACCCGGCCATAGCAACGGTAGACATTTTCCAAAACAGATCGAACAAATCAGAAAAATACTTTCAATACAGTATTGCTTTCAATTAAAAAATAAACAATGAAAATGTAAAAGAAAAAGAAAATTAATTAAGTTTGAAAACCC
Organism: Abramis brama; assembly: GCF_963993115.1. NCBI lineage: Eukaryota > Metazoa > Chordata > Actinopteri > Cypriniformes > Leuciscidae > Abramis > Abramis brama. The sequence continues at coordinate 19,960,853 of NC_139966.1, forward strand.
ATCGCACATTTCAAGGTATGAATAAAGTGTCGGGACAGTTTATTTATTTAAACAGGGTTGCATCGATTCGATAGAGTTTATTCCCTTTGCGATGCAAAATAAGAAACATTTTAAATTTATTGTCAAAGAAATTGCAGCTAAATTAAAAAATGAAAACGGTACAAAACGAAAAAAAAGTTCAAAGCAACATAAATTAAGAACAGGCGTTTTTCTTTGCCTCTCTCGCGCTGGATATTTTTTTAGTAAGTTTGGTCTCCCTCACTGCGCGCGGCGGGTCTTTCTCGAAATTAAGCATTTCAGCGTAAAAAACACCATACAGCTGATAATACTGTATATGTCGCTGTGTGTCATCCACACAAATCACGAAAGAAAAAACTGTAACAAATAGCTTTTGTTCCTTCAAAGATACAACACGCCTTGCTGAATTCACCTACAATAAAACGAGGTGGGTCGCGAATTAAATAGCTCTGTATCTGCTAAATTGAAATTGTGTGTGGAAAACCTTTAAATACAATCAATAAAACTACAATATATAATTTAATAAGATATAGGGCCTACTGTACATAGGCTATGGACTTTTGGAGATTTTGAGATTAAACCTTAAAATAACTTTGCCTTTGCCTGCTCATCAGGCTGGCTCCGACACTCTCCATATGAAAGACGGAACATTAACACCTCTGTCCTGCACCCCCACGATAAAGCAACTATTGCCTTCTCCAAACCCCCCACAGGCTAGCTGAGTTTGCAAAACAAAACAAAGAGTTTGCCACTCGTTGTGGTGTGCCAAAACACTTCATTATAAACTTCAATATTTCATTCAAAACAATCTCAAAACGCTTTGTGACATTTTGAAAAGCCGTGGATGCATTACTGCCACTGGAACCATGAACGCAAATACTGGTTCTGATTTTATTGTTTGTCGTTTAAACGTCATATATATATATATATATATATATATATATATATATATATATATATATATACATACAGAACTGCTTTTGAAATTACGATTGGAATTATTATAGGCTACAGAAGTAAAGTCATTGTATAATATTTGTTCCTTAGTGTAAAATAGAAATGCATGGTGATTTTATTTTGTAAATAGGCTATAAGCAAAAAACTATGTTTTAGAACTAGACAAATCTCTCTGCATCAACAATAGACTATAAAATGCATTAATAGGCTAATATAAAAATATCAATAGTCTAAGTTAGTTCGGGATTCGATCCCGTGTCATCTAAATGATCGTAACGTAAGTTCAACCACTCGGCCACGATTCACTCGTTGCGACATGGCCTAATGTTCCAGTGTGTGTTCGCTCACACGAGCGAGAAGCGCTCTTCATTCAAATGAACGCGCCGCCGCGTTTGTCGAACACTAATTCAACATGCCAGAATAAAACCTGGCTTTGGAACAATGCATAGCGCCACTCGTCGTGGTCTGTGCCAAAAAATTATAATAATTTAGTTTCATTTATTTCAGTGTTAGTGTTTGAGTTAAAAAAAAATCCTCTACAAATTATATTAACACAAAGTCGGCTGTAAGAGTCCTTTATAGGCTAAGTAAAAAGCAAAGGGCTTACAGTCTTAACATTTAGGCTACTTTGCTTAAATTCGATACATTTATTTTCAGTAGGGCCTAATAAATTTGTAGGGATGTAATTTCAGTATGCTTTACCAACGCTATGTATTCAATTAAAGTTCCAAGAGGTCTGGTATATATTTCCTTCCCAGCTGACACTAATATGCAAGTGCACAGCAAAAATCACAACTTGTGCTTGCTGCGAACGCAACTTATTTAAGGTGTCTCAACTGTACACAGTCTACCCTACAGTGTGAATTCGTTACAAGGTTTCATTTAATTATTTTTTTTCCATCTATGTTGAATATGAAAAGTGAACAGCACGAGTAAGATAGGATGCATTAGGCTATATCGAGAGATGGATATGGAGTGGGTCAGACATGATTTTGACCACTTCATTAAGTTTTGTTAAGTAGAAAACCTTTCTTTAAAGTGAATTTCGTTTTCTATAAATTGTATCTTAATTTTAACCAATTTTTCATCAACCAATTGCCTGTATTTAATAAGTAAGAGAAGCAAATATAACAGACACTAATCATGGAGGCGCCCGCGCGGTCACTTGCGTCAGCTGGAGCGCATCTCATCCTAACTTAACGAAACTCAGCGTATGCCTCACACAGACATGATAAATACATCAAATACACAAAGCTTGAAATGCCTTCAAACGAAATAATTCAAAACGAAAAGAAAAGGCTACTCTCTGATAATCAGATTATGTCTTTATGTGCATTTATCTCTAGGTGCGTTCACTACAAATATGGCGATCGTCAAGAAAAAACTAGTTTATTGATAAAAATCAATGCACGCATCACCGGATTTACAAATACACATCTTGCTTGTTGCACGCACACATATTATGTCGACAAAACGATATTATGATATAACGAAATATTATGTTGAAATAACATTATTATTAATAATACATCTTTTAGAATATTTGATTAAATGCTGATTGTTGCGCTTGTTCAATTTAATAAAATTAAAACTTTAATTGTGATAATTCAAATAATTGAAAATTAAATATTTAGTGGCCAAGTTTTGCTAATTTATTATATAGGCTATTATATGCCTATTGCCTATATTAAGTAGGTCATATTAAGACAAGGCATATATTAAGTTATTTTAGCTGTTATGAGAAAAAATAAATCTAACGAAATCTAAAATCTAAATCTAATAAATCAAAAAAAAAATTCTAACGCCAATTCAACATGCCAGAATAAAACCTGATTTTTGAACAATGCGTAACGCCACTCGGCCTGGTGTGCCAAAACACTACATTTTAAACTTCAATGTTTAATTCAAAACAATCTCAAAACGCGTTGTGTCATTTTTTTAAAGCAGTAGCCAAGCCAATATAGATTAAGGGCATTGAAACCAGGATCTTAACTAAAACGCGTTCCGCGTAATCTCTCAAAATTTATGCCACACTACTCCATGTATTTTTTTTTTTAAGGACTGCTTTTGAAATCACTATAAATTACTATGCAATTGTATCGCTCACGAGAGCTCTTCATTTATCTAATTCCTCAATAGAATAGTAAAAATATTCAGCGTCATTGCTCCTAATATCGTCTCTTTTTTTAACTTTTGATTCTATTTTTTCAATTCTAAAATTGATTCTATCTTTAGTTCTATTCTGTTGTAGCCTTATAGGCCTATTTATATATATGAAAAATATGCCTATTAGGCTTAGGGTTTTATATTTAACCCACTTACATTTTAAAATACGGCAATTGCTGCTGATTTGCACAATGTCCCTTTGCGCCACCTGGCGGTCATTTCGGGAACGACTTTGAAATGCGGCTGGCTTATTTTCGCCGCGGTGATTTCGCCGCGGCGGCTGGCGCGGCGGTAATAGGCATTCTGGTTGGGCACCATCTGTAGGACGACTGACTCCATACTTTTCCTTTCAAATGCTTCTAAATTAATTAAAAGGTGAAATTGACTTTTGGATTCTATTAAATAAAATGATTGAAGAGAACTGGGGATCACATGTAAATGATTAAAGGATTTAAATGTTAAATTCAACCAAAGTGTAATTTGAGTATTTTAGTTGTTGTGATTGAGTGCTCCCAAAAACTTGTCAATAAAACTTTGTTCCTGCAAAGAGCAATTTGTCATGTATGTTGGAAGTGCTCAGGGAAGGAAAATATCACGAGATGCTATAATGCTACAACTTAAATTCCAACTTAATTCTGATTGAATGTAAAGAAATATTAAGAGAGAAATGTTGAAAGAGTTGAATAAGATCAATAGATAAATATTATTTAAAAATTTTGAAATTAATTAAAAAAAATGCAGAAATTGTTAAAATTATAAATCATAAATAAAAGGAAAATGCACTCTGTTTTGTATTATTTTAAATGGCAAAAATGGACCATAATTATTGCATAAATATTAATAAGTACCATCAAATCCTCTCAAAATATAAAATAAAAAAAGTTTCATTTTCAGGCGTCCCGTCACTTTTGACCGCAAAGATAACAAGTCTGACTCCCAAATGAGGAGCACCAGAGGGTTAAGTTGTAGGTTTATTTTTTTATGATGTGATTTTTGCAGTTCTCTGAGTGTTCAAATTTCAGACAGCTGCCTTGACAAATGGGAGCAAAAAAACTGATGTCTGTTCAATGAGATGACTGGTTAGTTACCTCCTCGCCTGCTGTGTCATCCTCCTCCGACACCGGCGGCCGCTCTCTCTTCTCCCATACCCCTGGTCTTGAAGTGGGAAGGGTGAAATTGTTCCACTCAAAAAATGCTGGAACAGCTCCCCTGATTAATCTCCCTAGCTCACGAACATCCTCCTTTTCAAAATGCCGGCTATATACTCATGTATGGGGACTTACTGTGAAGTTGTCCCTCCGGATAACGACAAGCCATTTTCGCCTGATTTCTGCGTCAGATGGAAATGTGTAAAAATGAAGTACTCTGTTGTACTTACTCAAGGCTTGACACAGAGCCACACAACAATGCTCAGCTGTAGTGCTGGTGTCAGATTACCGCAAACTTCTACACCAACAAATATTCAAATTTAACCTATCTGGGGATAATAACAGCCTGCACAGCCTAATCCAGCTATAATAGGTAATTTAGGTTTTAATGATGCACATAACCCCATCATTAGCAAGTCAGCTAAAAACATACTTTATAATGGAAGCACACATGCACCAAGGGGCGGAGCTAGCAATGATGCACACCCAGGTAGCATAATTGCAGTCTTTTAATAGACAGGAATCAGGTACTGATAGGCTGTCACACCACTATGACTAATATGGCCAGCTTTACCACCCCTCATAACCACCTGAGCTCCACCTGCTTCCCCTTTCATTCTGGGAAACAGTATCAGCAGTTACTTTTATGACATCTTACTTGCATAGGCTTATCTCAAGAGAGTGAACTGAACAACAGAGCAAAGTGCGGAAAACCAACTGAAGAGAAGATTTCTTTCCGGTAAGACAACAAATTATATACTTACACTTACTATCTGACTATCGTTATACAGATGCTTTTCTTTGCATTATATCTGCATTTTATTTATATATGTATTTATTTTATTAATAAATGAATTTCTTCTATATTGGTTGGTAGGGCACTTTTGTAGTGTCTTTGGAAAAGAGCATTCTGCTAAATGCCTTAAATGTAAATGATGTGGATAAATTTAAACATGAGCTGTTTGTTATATAGTACATTCTCTGTTATTACAGTCTAATTCTAGTTGATGCCAATAATTTAACCAATGGAAATAACTACTATTGACACAATTGCATTCAAAAGTTTTTCAACAACATGAAGACCACGTTTATAATAATAAATATTGTAAGGCCCAGCCAAATGGCCCAACAGCAGTAATCAGTAGAGCGGGTATTGGATACCTGCACATTTGGTCTTTTCAGTGTGGCAAAGTAGTTTAATTCCAATAAAAATTTAAAAATAAAACACTTATCTGACTTGATTATTCTATTTAACTCTTTACTTGTTCATTTGGATACCAATGTCGCCGTTTAATGTGGATCCCACAAGTGCCGCTCCCATGTATGCTCTCTCTAAAAGTATTTTATTTAGACCCCTTATATCTGTATAAACTCCTCTGTCAGACGTCATGACCACTACTACAGATATAAGCCGACCAACATTACTTTCTCTGATGGTAGCTTTGGTTTGGTCATGCCATGGTTTTCCATGTACACTTAGCTAGAGTAACATTACATTAACCCTCTGGGGACCAAGGTGTTTTTGGGGCCCTTGAGATGTTCTGACATGCCTTGACATTTGTGCTTTTTTCAGTTATTTATAAACATGTTAATGGCAAAGGTGTAAATTCACTCTATATAGCACAAACAGGGCTACCATAATATGCGAGCAACGTGTATGTAGATGTTTGTATTTTTAAGAGAATAATGTTTATGCGTGGTTATTGGAAAAAATTAAAATGAAAGTTGCTGAATTAAGACCACAAAACACAAATTAAATATGTGTCCACAAGACTTTTGACTAATGGATGTTGTCCCTTTGAGTTCTAGCTTCAAAATTATGTGAAAATAGTCTTGCTTTATCGTTCACAAAAAAAAAATACATTGATTTAAATGGTGTAAAACAGGTTTTGCTTGGAAAGCCAATATGCGAGGGGGAGGAGTAGTTTACACCTTAGATTACAATGTCCCACCCACTGTGCATAATGACTCTGCATAATTAGCCATTCATTTAGGTGTGACACTGACTGAGCCACAATGCAAGGACAAAAGATGTATTTAGAAGACTTATATTGACCATTTAAGATTTCGCTTACATCTCTCTTGTAAATAAGTTTTGCTATTTTATTAAAAATGTTACAATTACAACAATAATTACAATTTCAACAATATTTCAAGTGTACTCTTTCTTTGTAAAAAAGAAAAAGAAAAAAGATTATAGGCCTACATTTTATCATATGTATTCATTAGTTTGAATATAGCCAACATTGGAACATCTAACATCTTAGTCTATGACTTTATTTTTGACAAATATATATATAACGTTAGATATGAGCAGAAATTGCTAAACAAAAGCTTATTTGATGTGGCAGTATATTCTACAGTAGCCTAAAAACTGTACCCAAATCTAGTCAACAAGTGACTGACTGTAACGTTGTTTTTATGAAATATTAGGGTATATAAATGCTAATTTGCAGTTTAATACGTTGCTTATACAAATACATTTTATTTCAATATTCCAGTCGATTTTTACTCATCTCAGTAGGCTATGGCAAAGCAGTTTATTCTTTCACACACAGACGCGCGATTTATATTTAGGCTAAACAGTCTTTACAAATATGTACCCTTCATTCATCTCACAGAAAGGCGAGTCATATTATAGAAATGCGATTCATCTTTTTGCGGTTTGCATAGGCCTACACTAACGTTATTCCATAACGTTATTCCACACTTGAGAAAAGAAAACAGCCTACCTCACTCCTCAGCGGGATCTGCTCCTCATATCAGGAGATATTGCTCCTCATATCAGCACTGTTCTGAGGAATCTTTTCTCCATAAGGTAGGCTATATTATGCCTCACTCGATCGCGACGCGCTTTGTTTACAGCTGATGTGGGCGTTTCACAGATCTTCAATAGTTCTCAGAATTTGCGTTTGAATAGCACGCGCTCTCCGGGGAGTGGTCACATTACTGTGAATTAGCTCGTAATGAGCTCGACTGGAGTCGCTCTCTTTTTATACAGATTACAGAAGCTGAGAATATTTGTTTTTTATATAAGTTACTTCATTTAACAGATGCGATCTCAAGCTTTATGCCCGTGGGTCTGTTTGCCTGTTTGGCTGAATTTTCGCGGAGTTATAGATCATTTTCGAACGCGTTTCAAATGGGAGTTTACTGACAGAGAGAAGGCAGAAATCGCATCATGTTACTTTTTCTTTATTTGTCAAAAAGCAAAACACTTTATTTTTATTGTGAGTATACAGAAAAAAAATAGAAACTGAACAGGATCGATTGATGTATTACATGAAAATGAAAGATCAAAATTAACAGAGCATTTAGTGTTTATTTTCATTGCTAAAAAAAAAAAACGAGCAAAACGCGCGGGCGCGTTTTTGGTCCCCAGAGGGTTAAACAGAGGTAAGACTCACCCTATTTAGGTTGGTCGAGCAACATTTTGTTACCCTAAACGGAAATTCGCTTTATTAGCCTTTACAGTCCAAGTACACTTGAATTAGTGCCAAGTGTTAGCTGGATCTCTGAAATCTCAGTTGGTGTGCCCTATGCTCCACTCAAAACAGGACTTAAGTCCGTTACTAACCTGATGCAGATTTGCGGTAACAATGGATACAACGTAATCTACTAGAGTTTCAATTTCAAGTAAGTCAGGTATTAATAATCAGGTAAATGTTTCATGCCGATTACCAATCAATTCGAAGATGGTCAATACAAAACATCAAATGCTCAGAAATAAAGAGTAACAGATGCATACCTGACCTCTGAAAAATATATAATGTCTGGATGACACTCAGCATGGTCTGAGGTTCTTTTTGTCTTACATTATTATGAATACTGGAAAGTTTGTTTATAGAAAATCTATTTTATAATCTAGTCTTGATTTACAATGATTTTGTACAGGTCAATTTCAGATTCAGATAGAAGAATGTCTCACACTGTCATACCCGTGAACTCTTCGACGGTTGTCATCCAGTTTCAACCACCAACACAAACACCAGCAACTGGAACTGGGACAAATGTTCCTGTGACTGTTTATGGACAACAGCTAGCAGGAGTTTCACCTCTTCATGGACTTCAGCCTTTTCTAAAAGGCCAACCAAAAGCCCTTGGGGTGAGAAATTGTTCATAAACCCAAATAATTGATTTTTGTGTATATGTGTGAGGTAAGGAAATTACATAAATTCTAAAAAGGGAGTTGTACACGCATGAACAAAGCATTTTTTATTGAAGAATGACAATGCCTTGGTAATGTAGGAAAGACAGCAATAGAAGACAAGGTTTATCATTTACAGTGTAAAATCATAAAAAAAAATTATAGTGTATCAGTCACAGAGAAGAATGTTTTAGGAGTTGCAAACTATCAAGTCCATACTATGGCTGTTATAAATGTATTTTCTACATTTTATATTGTTCCCCCAAATGTAATATTGTTTCACTTCATAAAAGACTCTCTTGTCCTTCACAGACTGTCCAGATAATGATTGGTCTGTTGACTTTCCTGTTGGGAATCGTGTCTTCAATTCATGCAGAATCCATCTTTGTCTTTAGTGGTATTCCTTACTGGGGATCTCTCATCGTAAGAAACAGTTAAACAATTAAGTGTTGTGTCTTTTATAACACAAGTCACAAATTCCAGCAGAAGCCTTGGTTTTTGTCTTTCTCTCTGCTCTCAGTACATCATAGCAGGCTCACTCTGCATTGCTACAGAAAACAAACCGAATTCACCTTGTTTGGTATGTACACAACACTTGTTATTATTCAGGGTTTAAGCACCAGAGGTACTGGAACCCTATTGTGTTCATAGTAATTTTCTGTACTGATTTCATCTTCCTTAATTTTCTGCCAAAAAAGTGTATAGGCATCACCGTAATTCATAGAGACCCCAAACTTGTCAGTGTCACGATCCCATCGATGTGCCTTGTGTTTTGTATGTAGGCCTACTTATGTCAAAGTATATAGTTTTATCCCATTTTTATCTGTGCAAAAGCCAAAATAGATGAGAAACACAAGACGTGAATGGCAAACAAGACACACCTGGGAACAACCAGAAACTAATCAGGGTAACGAACAAGGCAACAAGGGAAACAGGAACAAAACACAGAAACAAATGGGTACAGAGACATTTCAAGAGAAAAATCCATACAAAACAAAAGGCACCCCACCAGGATCGTGACAGTCAGGGAGGTCTCAAGTGTGCGCATCTACTCAGGTGCATAGACACACATCTGTCTAACACTAGGTGGCACAATAAAAATTATTTAAATTTTCTGAGGGGAAAAAAACTTTTCCAAACTCCAACTAGGATGTTGATCTAATCTTCACTAAATTTTTATTTATCAAAACGTGACAATATAAGTGAATTATACTGTCTGGCAATGTTCATTTTTCACAAATGTATCCTTATCTCCAAACTTAATGAAATTTAATAGACATAGGCCTGTGGCCAGTTGCATAAACTGTTAAGACTAGTCTTACAAGTTAGTCATCCAATTTTATTCTTTAAGACTGTTAATAACTTTTTTAAGTCAGTAACATAAAAACGTAGATTGGTCTAATTTGACGCCGAATAGTAAGACTGATTACCCCTAACTAACTTCTAGTTGATCATACTAGTTCTTAAGACACAGTCTTAACATAATGGCTATGTTTATGCAACTGGCCCCTGGTTTCAAAGACAGGTCTTAAATTAAAGCCAGGATTAGGCTTTAGTTCAATTAGGACATTTAAAGGTGGGGTATGTGATTCTCTTTTTTTGTCCATTTTTTCAAAATCACTTGAAATCCTATTCCTATCCTAACCCACTTACAGCCACTGAGTTAGAAGCACTGAAATGAAAATTAAGCAATTTAATCATCTGTGGAATGGGCAGGACTCGAAAAACTCCAGCCAATCATTTCCAAGACCACCTAGAATCATTGGACAGTAAGTTCGTCAATCAAACGTACCATACCCCCCTCAACCCATACCCCTCGCACGCACGCACGCACACACACACACACACACACACACACATGTCTGGTTCACTATCTTTGTGGGGACTCTCCATAGACTTAATGGTTTTTATACTGTACAAACTGTATATTCTATCTCCTTACACTAACCCTACCCCTAAACCTACCCATCACAGAAAACTTTCTGCATTTTTACATTTCCAAAAAAACTCATTCTGTATGATTTATAAGCTTGTTTACCCATGGGGACCTCTATTTAGGTCCCCACTGTGACACGAGCCCCCATGAGTCTGTGTGCATTCAGGTTGAAGTCCCCATCGGGATAGAAAAACATGAACACACACACACACACACACACACACACACACACACACACACACACACACACACACACACATGTCTGGTGCACTATCTTTGTGAGGACTCTCCATAGACGTAATGGTTTTTACACTGTACAAACTGTATATTCTATCCCCTTACACTGCCCCTATCCCTAAACCTACCCATCACAGGAGACATTCTGCATTTTTACATTTTCAAAAAAACTAATTCTGTATGATTTATAAGCTTTTGTACCCATGGGGACCTCAATTTAGGTCCCCACGGTGACACGAGTCCCCATGAGTCTGTGTGCATTCAGGTTTAAGTCCCCACCGGTGTAGAAAAACTTGTCCACACACACACACACACACACACACAGTCTGGTGCACTATCTTTGTGAGGACTCTCCATAGACGTAATGGTTTTTATACTGTACAAACTGTATATTCTATCCCCTTACACTGCCCCTATCCCTAAACCTACCCATCACAGGAGACATTCTGCATTTTTACATTTTCAAAAAAACTAATTCTGTATGATTTATAAGCTTTTGTACCCATGGGGACCTCAATTTAGGTCCCCACGGTGACACGAGTCCCCATGAGTCTGTGTGCATTCAGGTTTAAGTCCCCACCGGTGTAGAAAAACAGGTCCACACACACACACACACACACACACACACACACACACACACACACACACACACACACATGGGTGGAGTCAGGGCCAGCGTTGGAGGAAAGAAGGTAGGACCATTTGAGTTGTGTATTTTCAAAATCTGCTGGCCGTTTTGCAAATCCCATACCCTACCTTTAAGAAGCTTTTATAAATGTGCCTTAAAAAGCATTACTGATGTGCACCTTGAGACAAAATAATGGCACTGACATATATAAGATATGTCAGTGCAAGTTGCTTTCAGTTAAAACAGCTCAAACATGCATTTTAGTCTGGGACTAGACTTAAAGGAATAGTTCACTTTAAAATGAAAATTATGTCATCATCAGTGTTGGGGCTAGTTACTCAAAAAAGTAATATATTACATATTACTCTCAAAAATAGTAATGCCTTACATTACTTTATTACTCCCTGGAGAAAGTAACTAGTTATATTACTAGTTACATTTTTTTTCTTAATTACTCTATAATTGCCTGAGATGCATCAGATGGATGGAGAACATACAAAGGAGGAGTGTTCTTTAGGGTCTTTATTACGCCAACAACAGACTGGCACTGTCTAGCACAAATAACTACAAACAACTGTACTTGTACTTGCCGTTGTTGACGCTTCCATTTTTCCCCATCTGTCCCAATAATATCTGTCTGCAGAGCCGCAGAGCCACAGTTTCACCACAGCAGTTTTACCCGCGCATGCGCAGTTTCAGGTTGTAATTCAAGCCCTATAAATAGTCATTTATATGCAAAATTGTCTATAAAACACAACCGGTCTTCTGACCTTTTACTATATGCGCGAGGGAGAGAGAGAGCAATACAGCGCTCGTGTTGTTTGAAGGCGGTGAGAGTGAATGGGCTGCGCGCGCGAGTCCGGGGCGCTATATTTTTTTTCCCAGGATGGTAGGGGAAGACTCAGTCATCCCTGATTGGCCTTAACTGCCGCGTGTCGACCAATCGGTGATGGTAAATGATACCTCGTGCCAAACCCAGACCAATCACTGTTCCATTCACGCCCTCCTCCCCTTCCCTTCTGTTTTCTGTGTTGTGTGCCTTGTGTGTGATGAAGGTGCTACTGGCAAATGTAACGCAAGTAACTAGCTCGGGAAAACTGTAATAATATTTCCATTTTCAGACGAGTAATGCCTTACACTACCAGTTACTGAAAAAAGTAATATTATTACAGTAACGCGTTACTTTGTAACGCGTTACACCCAACACTGGTCATCATATACTCACCTTCATGTTGTTTCAAATAAAGAAGAATTTCAGTTATAGCCCCTCCTATGACACAGTTTGGTGTGAATTCTCAAATGTCATGTAGTCAGTTTCACAGACAAGGCTTAAAGGAATAGTTCACTTTAAAATGAAAATTCTGTCATCATATACTCACCCTCATGTTGTTTCAAACCTGTATGAATTTCTTTCTTCTGCTGAACAGAAAGGAAGATATTTAGAAGAATGTCGGTAACCAGACAGTTTCTGGGTCCCATTGACTTCCATAGTCAATTTTTTTCCTACTATGGAATTCACACCAAACTGTGTCATAGTGGCACCTATAGGAGGGGCTATAACTGAAATTATTCTTTATTGTTATTAGGATTAACCCCTTGAGATGTACCATCTCGTTTTCAAGAGGGTCCTAGCAAACAACATTTACATAATCAGAAAATAACAAAAACAAAACAAAATTACAATTAATTTTCAAACACCCAGTTATCAGAATATAAAATACACAACAAAATATACTGACCAGAAAATACAATTGTAAAAAAAAAAAGAAAACGCATGCATGCATACATGCATATACACATGTGTATATCATATGTGGACGTCAGCATGTCTTGCTGCTGTGTGGTTTGCGTCTGTAAGCTGTTCCGCATTGCTTTCCATTTTGAATCTCTATTCACTATCATTCCTTGTTGTTTATATTGCTAAATATACCGTACTCATCAACCAGATATCTGATATTATCTCATTTTATCTGTCACATTGATCTGACTCCGCTAGCTTTAATCTAAATCTCCATCGCTTGCAAAATGCGCTAGCCTTCCACCAGCCTATTAATCTGCCATCCGTGTTTGCCCTCTTTTTGTCTCGCGCGCTTGCACCTTTTCAAGTCCATCAAACAACTGTGGTGAGTAGGATCAGTCAACAGAATCGGTGAGTCATGTCTTCTCCTATTGTGTCACTTGCACTTCATGTCATATGTATAGCATAGCCTTCCCTGTCAGCAATGAGGGATTTAAATGTGATAAATGCAGGGAAGATAATTAGGCTGACAGAGAAGATTTCAGAACTAAAGACACTCATCCAAACTTTAATCAAGGTTAATTGTAAGAGTGCAAGGGCTTTAGATACTGCTTTGGATGCGACTAGCTTAGTAAACTCTGTACGTTGTTCGGTACTGGCTGTAGAGCCCGTGCAGCAGGGCAACTGGGTGACCGTGAGACGCTGTAGTCGTGGGACAAAACACCGCTCTTCCATTCCAATAACAACATTAAACAGATTCTCTCCACTCAGTGAATCCACTGAGAATCCTGTTGAATATGCCCTAGTTATTGCCGATTCTATTATATGGAACGTGAAAATTGAGACACCAGCCACCATAGTCACATGTTTGCTGGGAGCCAGAGCGCCTGACATCAAAGCAAATTTAAAAGTGCTGGCTAATGTTAATCATAAATTCTCTAAGATTATTATTCACGTCGACACTAATGATGTTCGACTTCACCTGTCGGAGATCACTAAAATTAACATTAAAGAGGTGTGTGAACTCGCAAGTACAATGTCAGGCACTGTAATTTGCTCTGGCCCCCTTCCTGTTCGGCGGAGTGATGAGATACTTAGTAGATTGTCCTCACTCATTGGCTGGCTGTCTAAGTGGTGTCCGCAAAATAATATATGGTTTATAGATATTTGGAAAAGTTTTTGGGGCAGACCTGACCTGTTGAAAAGAGATGGTATCCATCCCTCCTGGGATGGTGCTGCTCTTCACTCTAGTAATATGGCACATAGTCTTAGAGCTCAAACATGACAATCTGGGGCTCAGGTCAGGAAGCAGACAAAAACTGACTGTCTGCTAGCTGTCTCACTGTCTGTTCCCCGAACTAGGAAATACAAAAAAACTCCCAAATCCGTTTAAGAGTAAAAATTTGATTGAAGTAAAACAAATAATAAACAAATATAATGCAGATGAACAAATGATAAAGCTTGGTAAAAAAGCTTTTATGTTTACATCTCTTTCAATAGCCGGTATAAGGTCTAACATACATGTTGTTGATTTAGATGATTTAACGAGTTTAGACAATTCTTCCTCTCCTATAGCAATGAATGCCAGCTCTGAATTGCGGTGCAAACTCATCTTGTGACAAAATGCATTCACTTCCATATTTGACAATCGGAATATATCATATAATTCATGATATAGTTTACAAGATTGTGAATATTTTGAATAAAAAATAAAATGAAAAATACACAATATCTATATATCTGTCAGCTGCGTTACGCATCTCCAAGGAATAAATTCTAAAACAATGTTGTAAAATAAGGTCGCCTTAAAAAAATCATGCTGGGTGCTCAGCTAGAATATAGGCTAGTGCCTCCAGATTATATTGGCTACATTAGAATATATATTTAGTTTGCTATTTGGCGCTAAGAGATCACGTTATCGGGAAATCCAGCCCTGATTGCTAAATGATATGCAGAGAGTGAAAGGCGGCTAAATAATTATAATCGCGTTGTGCTCATTTCATTCATAGAGTGCACACTCATTTGTGTCATAAAGAACCAGGCTTAAAGGGGTCATATAATGCCATTTTTGTACAAGCTAATATGATTCCTTAGGGTCTAAATTAAAAGTTTGTAACATACTTTAATTAAAAATTCTTAGTATTGTAAGAAAACACTCATTTTACCTGGTCAAAAACAGCTCTGTTTTCAGCACGCCGTTTAAGTGCACACGTCTTTAAATGATAATGAGCTTTGCTCACCCCGCCCCACTGTTCTGTGCGTACACCGTTTGTAACACAATAAGTCAAGTCAAGTCAACTTTATTTATATAGCGCTTTTCACAATACAGATTGTATCAAAGCAGCTTCACAGTATTAAATAAAATAGTACATCAGTGTTTGTTTCTAGTGTAAAACGTCCACGTTTGATAATGCTGATCAATAGTATTGTTGATTGATTATTTAAATGAAGTATCCCCAACTGAGCAAGCCAAAGGCAACAGTGGCAAGGAACCAAAAAACTCCATCAGGTGACCTAATGGAGAAAAAAAAAACTTGGGAGAACCCAGGCTCAGTCGGGGGCCAGTTCTCCTCTGGTGTTTATGAACTAAAGACCGGATTTAACTGTAAGATTAAAAATATTATATGAATGCCTGGCTGAAGAGATGTGTCTTTAATTTAGTTTTAAACTGGGAGAGCGAATCTGAGCAACAAACAGTATCAGGAAGACTATTCCAGAGTTTTGGAGCTAAATGTGGAAATGACACATAGTATACAAATACCTTGTAATTAATACGGAACTTTATAGGTAGCCAATGCAGTGATGATAAAATTGGTGTTATATGGTCAAATTTTCTTGATCTAGTAAGAACTCTAGCGGCGGCATTTTGGACTAACTGTAGCTTGTTTATTGAGGATGCAGGACAACCATCTAATAAAGCATTACAGTAATCTAGTCTCTAGGTCATGAAACTAATTCCATGTTTCCTTATAATATTTCCAAGTGGCGGCATATATATTGAGAATAATAGAGGGCCCAACACAGATCCTTGCGGCACTCCATAGTTTACTGGAGTTATGATCGATTTTTCTCCATTTAAATAGACAAAATGGTAGCGGTCAGATAAGTATGATCTGAACCAGCTTAATGCTTGTCCTTGAACACCAGTATAATTTTGTAGTCAATCTAAGAGTATTGTGTGATCTATAGTATCGAACGCAGCACTAAGATCAAGTAAAACTAGTATTGAGATACAGCCTTGGTCAGAAGCTAAGAGTAAATCATTTGTGATTTTAACGAGCGCAGTTTCAGTGCTATGGTGCCGCCTGAAACCAGACTGAAACTTTTCATAGATGTCATTTTCTTGTAAGAAAGAGCCTAGTTGGGCAGACACAACTTTTTCTAGTATTTTAGACATAAAAGAAGGATTTGAAATGGGTCTATAATTTGCTAGGTTATTTGGGTCTAATTGTGGTTTCTTAATGAGTGGTTTTATAACTGCCAGTTTAAAAACCATTGGAACATAACGTAAAGATAAAGATGAGTTAATAATATTGAGGAGAGGCTCTTCCACTATAGGTAACACTTCTTTCAGTAGTTTAGTTGGTATGGGATCTAATAAACATGTTGTTGTTTTAGAGGAAGTGATTTGTTCTATAGTTGTAAAGCACTGTAATTGTTCTTGCGGGGTGATAATAGAGGCTGAGTTATAAGGCGCGATTGAGGATTGAATGTTTACAATTGTGGTTCTGATGTTTTCTATTTTCTCAGTGAAAAAATTCATGAAATCATTACTACTAAACTGTAACGGAATATTTTGTTCAGGTGACGCTTGTTTATTTGTTAGTCTAGCCACGGTGTTAAATAAAAACCTAGGATTGTTTTGGTTATTTTCTATTAGTTTGCAGAGATGCTCAGCCCTGGCTACTTTTAGGGCCTTTTTATAACGTGACGTACTGTCTTTCCACGCGATTCTAAAAACCTCTAAATTAGTTTGTTTCCATTTACACTCTAAATTACGGGTTTCTCTCTTTAGAACACGCGTAGTATTGTTGTACCATGGTGCTTTAATTTTCTCTCTGACCTTTTTTAGTCTAATAGGTGCAACAATATCCAATTTTCCAGAGAGAATGGTGTTCATAGTGCTAGTTAGTTCCTCTAGTTCATCTGTTTGTTTGGGTTCACTGAGCAGCTGAGACAGATCCGATAAGCAATTTGAAAAATTATCTATGGTGGATGGAAGGATTGTTCTGCCTAATCGATAACGCGGCGCAGCATGATATATTACAGGGGTACGTAATATGCAAGTTACCATGTAATGGTCAGTTACATCATCACTTTGTGGAATGATATCTATATCGGTTGGATCGGTTCCATGTGATATAATTAAATCGAGTGTATGATTAAAACGATGAGTTGGTCCGTTAACGTTTTGCTTAACCCCAAAGGAGTTTAATAAATCTATAAACGCAGCCCCTAACGCATCATTTTGATTATCTACGTGTATGTTAAAATCTCCAACAATTAATGCTTTATCGACATTGACCAATAGGTCTGAGAGAAAATCTGCAAATTCTTTTAGGAAATCAGCGTAAGGCAGATAACACAATAACCATAACGCATGTTCATTATAAACGTGGGATTATGAATTATATTGAGAACATCGTACATAGAAAACATGCCGTAATGTACCCTGAGTGTAAAAATAGCTGCATTCATCGCGAAGCATGCAAGCGATTTGCAAAGAGTAATATAAATATTAATATAAAGGTTAATAAAACGTTACACTCACTTCAGTTCTTCTGGAGGTGCAGCAGGAACACGAATAGTTGGTCTTTAAAAAACGGTTCGGATTTAGCAACATCAACATGACTGCTGTGTTCCTTATTGCACACAGGAACAGAACACCACCATTCTGCTCATAGACAGTGCTCAAGCCTATCAACAATGACGTGTGGACTATGATTGACAGCTCGCTCACGAGCGAGGGCAGGTCTGTGTTGAAACGCTGCTGTCAATCAACAATCATGGGAGGGGCGTCCGACCGTGTGACGTCACTAGGTCGAACGGCTTGATTTTTAGACGGGGGGAAAACATATAAGGAGATTAAAAAAAAACACTGGATGGATTTTTATCATTTTATGATGGTTGTGTACAGGCACTGCCAACACATATTTCAGTACAATCAACTTGTAAAAGTGCACGTACCATTATATGACCCCTTTAAAACGTTTAAACAGACATCTCAGCTAATAAAAAATATGGGACTGTTACGTAACTGCAACGTAATCTGATGACCAAACTGTCGTCGTGGTGACGTAACTAGTTACTTATGGCAACCGGAAAAGGGAAATTCCTGGATCAATTGCCACAACGTAACTTTGTAACGTTGCCAGTTAGTGCAACATCATGGATCAATAGTTGTGTTTGCAATCAGTTGGTACTTTTTATTATTATTTATTTATACTTCTATGGGCGAACATTCAGTAAAAAAAAATATATGTCCAAGTAGTAGTAAGTTCAAGTCTATTTCAACAGTTGTGAATGATGAATTCAGACTTAAAATTACTTGTTAATTTATTTTAAACAACACACAAAAACAATAAAATACACAGAAATTATTAATAAAACAGCATTACTGCAAAACATGAACAAAAGCATTCAAGACATTCTGTACTGAGTATCATTATATAACCTATATTGATATGCTATGTTAGCTTAACATTTGCTAGCAGAAATTTAGGAAAATACCAAGTAGTCACTCACAGAGGCATAAATATTAACAAAAGTACTTAAAGTAGACTGTTGGTAATGTTACTTAACCAATCTGAGCAGTTGTTGAACTTTTTTGATATAACTGAGGACTGACGAGAAACAGAGAAATGTCAACGCTGTCCTCTCCAGCAGCTGTAACCATGGCAACTCAACTCTCAGCCACCAGCATTATACATAACAATAAAAAAAGGTTTGCTCTTTCCAGAGTTCAAGTACATACTTAATTTTATACATTTTTAGAAAAATTTGTTGTAAAGTGTAAGACTCCAGAAAAACTAATTCCTTCATCAGAATGTGCGTGCACTGCATTTCACGTCACTTTACCATAGAGTACAATGTACAAAAAAAAACATATATAGTATAAAGAGCAAATTATAATCATCATACTTGATGAAATTTTAGTTTTTATCTTAAGAGTACTTATCTATTGGGATGTTTAATTACATATTTTAATTAGCAAATACTGCAATCATCAGAGGCTATATTTATTTATTTGATTGGGACAGTGCATATTAGTGAACAAACATGGAATACATGCATGTAAACATGCCGGATTGTAGCCAAAGGCTAGTTTCCATCCGTAGTCCTACAGGCTAATATCACACAGGTCACAAAACATTGCAGAATAAAATTTACATCTACAGTAAGTACATAGTTTATCAATAAATTATCAAAAGTCCTATAAACAATATTCACATAAGACTTAAAAATTCATTCAGCTTCACAAACACTCATCCATGTACACATTACAAAATAAAGACATTTAGAATAATATACAAAATACCCACTAATGTGTGCAACTTTAGTTTGCCCATAACCATTTTTTCAACTGGACTTTAAACAAGCTATATGTAGGGCATTCTCTCAGTGTTAGAGGAAGACTATTCCACAGGTTCCCACCTCGGACAGACAGGACCGTCTGACCGAAGGTGGTGCGCCTGTGGGGTATTATCAAGTCTCCTCTGGTGGAGGCTCGCGTGGTCCTCTGCGAATTTTCATTAGATTTAATAAAGTCCTTCAGTGGTGGAGGAGCGAGGGAGTATAATACCTTGTATATCAGACAGGCCATTTTCAAATTGATCATATTTTGAAAATCCAATAGTCTATGTTTTTTTAGAACATGACAGTAGTGGTGGGATAGTGTTTTTTTTATAAAATGTTTTTAATGCCTTTTTATAGAGACTTTCTATGGTTTCAAGTGTTGTGGGGCAAGCAAGAGATAAAATGAGAAATAATCATTGAATAAAAATATATTCTAGCAGCACCCATGGTTAACCCTCTGGGGACCAAGCTGTTTTTGGGGTCCTTGAGATGTTCTGACATGCCTTGACATTTGTGCTTTTTTCAGTTATTTATAAACATGTTAATGGCAAAGGTGTAAATTCACTCTATATAGCACAAACAGGGCTACCATAATATGCGAGCAACGTGTATGTAGATGTTTGTATTTTTAAGAGAATAATGTTTATGCGTGGTTATTGGAAAAAATTAAAATGAAAGTTGCTGAATTAAGACCACAAAACACATATTAAATATGTGTCCACAAGACTTTTGACTAATGGATGTTGTCCCTTTGAGTTCTAGCTTCAAAATGATGTAAAAATAGTCTTGCTTTATCGTTCACAAAAAAAAATACATTGATTTAAATGGTGTAAAACAGGTTTTGCTTGGAAAGCCAATATGCGAGGGGGAGGAGTAGTTTACACCTTAGATTACAATGTCCCACCCACTCTACATAATGAGCCATTCATTTAGGTGTGAAACTGACTGAGCCACAATGCAAGGGCAAAAGATGTATTTAGAAGAAGACTTATATTGACCATTTAAGATTTCGCTTACATCTCTCTTGTAAATATGTTTTGCTATTTTATTAAAAATGTTACAATTACAACAATAATTACAATTTCATTAATATTTCAAGTGTACTCTTTCTTTGTAAAAAAAAAAAAAAAAGATTATAGGCCTACATTTTATCATATGTATTCATTAGTTTGAATATAGCCAACATTGGAACATCTAACATCTTAGTCTATGAATTTATTTTTGACAAAAATAGTATTTTTTTGCAGTTTAATACGTTGCTTATACAAATACATTTTATTTCAACATATTCCAGTCGATTTTTACTCATCTCAGTAGGCTATAGCAAAGCAGTTTATTCTTTCACACACAGACGCGCGATTCATATTTAGGCTAAACAGTCTTTACAAATATGTCCCCTTCATTCATCTCACAGAAAGGCGAGTCATATTATAGAAATGCGATTCATCTTTTTGCGGTTTACATAGGCCTACACTAACGTTATTCCATAACGTTATTCCACACGTGAGAAAAGAAAACAGCCTACCTCACTCCTCAGCAGGATCTGCTCCTCATTTCAGGAGATATTGCTCCTCATCAGCACTGTTCTGAGGAATCTTTTCTCCATAAGGTAGGCTATAATGTCTCACTCGCGAGGAGTCGCGACGCGCTTTGTTTACAGCTGATGTGGGCGTTTCACAGCTCTGAAATAGTTCTCAGAATATGCGTTTGAATAGCACGCGCTCTCCGGGGAGTGGTCACATTACTGTGAATTAGCTCATAATGAGCTCGACTGGAGTCGCTCTCTTTTTATACAGATTACAGAAGCTGAGAATATTTGTTTTTTATATAAATGATTTCATTTAAAAGATGCGATCTCAAGCTTTATGCCCGTGGGTATGTTTGCCTATTTGACTGAATTTTCGCGGAGTTATAGATCATTTTCGAACGCGTTTCAAATGGGAGTTTACTGACAGAGAGAAGGCAGAAATCGCATCATGTTAATTTTTCTTTATTTGTCAAAAAGCAAAACACTTTATTTTTATTGTGAGTATACAGAAAAAAAATAGAAATTGAACAGGATCGATTGATGTATTACACGAAAATGAAAGATCAAAATGAACAGAGCATTTAGTGTTTATTTTCATTGCTAAAAAAAAAAGAGCAAAACGCGTTTGTGGTCCCCAGAGGGTTAAATTATTTCGAATATGCCTGAAATTTTGAAGATTAAATTTGACTACCTGTGCTCCTTTTTTTACATGACGTTTGAAGCAAAGTGTTGAATCAAGGACTACCCCAAGGTATTTAAATTCTGAGACCAGGTCAAGTTCCACTCCATTCAGAAAAACATTTGATCTGGTTACTTCAACATGACGTTTTGAGAAGTACATGCACACAGTTTTTCTGGTGTTCAACATGAGGCATGAATCCTTGAGCCAGTCCTGCACCGAATAGAGCAGCTGTGAGATCAGCAGCTGCTTGTTGGATGGTTTTTGCTTGAGTGTAAATTACTGTGTCATCCGCATACATCTGCGAGAAGACGTTTGGACATGAATTTGGTAGGTTATTAATAAAAAGAGAGAACAGAACCGTCCCAAGGATAGACCCCTGTGGGACACCAACTCCAGAATCTAGACAAGGAGATTTGACACCATCTACTACCACGTACTGTTTCCTGTGGGACAGATAGGATTTAAACCATAAAAGTGCTTGATCAGAGATGTTAAACTGAGTCAACCTGGATATTAAAATCTGATGGTTTACAGAGTCAAAGGCTTTCTTCAAATCTAAGAAGACAGCCCCGACACAAGAACTCTTGTCAAGCAGACCTTTTATGTTTTGTGATGGTGGAGTGATTTGCGGTGGAGTGATGGGTCCGAAAACCGAATTGTAGTGGATGTAATGAAGGTTGGACATTTTCCAGATGGGCCGTCAACAGTCTGACTACCCACTTCTCCGCTATCTTTGATATAACGGGAAGTATGTTGATAGGTCTATAGTTGGACATGTCTGTTGTAGCACCTGATTTGAATATTGGTGTCACTGCAGCCACTTTCCAATCTGCAGGGACTATAGAATGGTTAAAGGACATATTAAGAAGATGGGTGATTGGACGTACAAGAGAGTCCTTGTTCTCTTTCAAAAAATGTGTATTAAGGCCAAATGCATCAAGGGCTTTTGAATTTTTCATGCCAGTAATAATTTTTGTTACTTCATAGTCTGAGATTTCAGTGATTTTTGAATACAGACTGATGTGGATCAGTAACATTGTCAGAACACAGAGATGAAGCAAAATGCTGCGTAATCTTTCACAGAATTCATAAAGAAACTGTTGAGATTGGTGGCTATGGAAAGTGGATCTTTAATAATCGAGTCATTAATTTGAAGCTCCATTTCCTTATTATTTTTGTTTAATTGTCGGACAAGCAGTTTATTTAGGTTTTGCCATACTAATTTTCCATTGCCGTTTGCATTCTCTATTACTTTAATGTAATTCTAATAAAGAATGTGTAGGCTAAATGATGGTAATACAATAACGGGCATGTAACGTTGCAGTTACGTCATGAAATTACCAAAATGTCACGGGGTGACTAAAAGCGGAACCTTATTGGCAGAAGTTGTGTACGGGGAGCGCTTCCGGTGAGACACGGGGCCGGTTCCGGGAAAACGTGGAAGCAGAGAGAAACAATGAGGGAGAGCTGACGACCCCCTCTTCAGGGATGCGTGACCCATAACGGAAGTGCAGGTAGGACTAGAGCATCTGCCAGGGGAGATTTGGTACCGCAGTACAGAAAAACAGCCTTTGGGCAAAAAGCTTTTTCAGTTAGAGTAGTGGGGTTGTGGAATTCCTTACCTACAAACATTCGAAGCCTCAATAGCTTCTCAATTTTTAAAAATAAGCTTAACCCTCTGAGGTCGGCAAATGAGCCCGCGCGTTTTGATGGATTTTTTTCACATAGCAGCAACATAAACTTAAAAAAATCTGTCATTTATGGTCATATAAATAAAATAAATACATGATTATAAACTATAGAGGGTCTTCTTTTTTTTGTGTACACTCACATTAACATCAAAACCTTGTTTTTATTTTTAAATAAATAAAATAAACAGGGTGCGCTTTCAGCTCACTCTGTCTCCGCAAAAATCTTTCTGAAACAAGTCTGGAAAATGAACTGAAACTCAGCTAATACTTATCACACAACCATGAAACATGCGTCTAAAGAAAGCTTTAAATTTCTACTTTTAAATAAAAGAATTCACATTCAAAACAAATATTCTCCTGCAATGTAATCTGTATGAAACTAAAGAGAAGTACATTTTCTCCCGTCTCATCTAATTATCTGTAATGAGTTCACACCCACTCGCAGAGCGCGCTATTCATAAGATAATGTGCTGAGGTGATCTATGCAAAATAAGGTAAACGCCCCCTGAAATGCCTTAAAACCAGCAAGTTTCATTCATTCACTTTCCTGCGCCGTTGGAAGATGACACGATTCACAGGTGAGGAAGCTCTTCAGCTAGTCCTGGATAATGATGAAGAGTTCAAATTTTCCTCAGAAGAAGAGCGGGACTCTGACGACGAACGTTTGTATTTTGAGCGACGAACGTTGAGCGACTTGATCCAGCCGTGGATAATATTTCGGATGAGTAAGTCTTTTTAAATTTACTTGCATTAGTTGACAAGCTATTTTATATAAACTAGGCCAGGGGTTTTCAAAGTGGGGGCCTCCAGGGGGCGCCAGGGGGGCCGCAGCAAGTTGAAAAAAAAAGTGAAAAAAAAAGTGAAAAAACTTTAGAAAATAAATAATATGCTAATATGAGTATTGTTATCAAATAACATAATAATTTGTTGCATAGCCTATCTGAACATTATACTTTTAATGCTAATATTTTAGAGATGAACTGATTAATCGGCTAGTGACAAGAATTGGCAGATTTTCAGTGATTTTCAGTCTGACATATGCCGATTCAAATGCACTCGGGCGCGCATGAATAACATCGCGCAACATCAGCATCACACATGCATACAGAACGCACATGTAGGAAATCTTGTGAATTACGGCCGTTTCAGACCGCGAGCGGCGCGTGAGCAGCGCGAATTTTTTTCGGCGTGCATGTTCAGTGAGTGCATTCAAACCGCGAGCAGGAGCAGCGCGTGATCGTCAAGCAGGAGCGTCGCATGAGCAGTAGTGAAGCGGAGGGTTTCGGCGCCGAGTCTATTTTTGCTGCGCTGCTCACGCTCAATTAAAGTGAAAGCACACTTTTGATGGACAAAATAAATATGATTTGACACAAAAAGTAGCCTACCTAAAATGCACATAATTTGTCTTGAGTCTTGAGGACAAAAGTCTTGAGGACACATATTTAGTATGTGTTTTGTGGTCTTATTTCAGCAACTTTAATTTTTATTTTTTCAAATAACCACGCATAAACATTATTCTCTTAAAAATACAAACATTTACAAGCACGTTGATCAGATATTATGGTAGCCCTGTTTGTGCTATATAGAGTGAATTTACACCTTTGCCATTAATATGTTTATAAATAACTGAAAAAACAAAAACAAATGTCAGGGCATGTCAGAACACCTCCAGGGCCCAGAAAACCCCTCAGACCCCAGAGGGTTAAGTACTGGCTCCTATCACAACAGATCTGCAACCACTAATGATTGTGTTGTACATTATCTGTTTTATATTCTGGTTTTAAATTTTATATTCCTGGACCTGTATGTATTGTGATGTTTTATGTGGTGTATATGTAATGTATGTTATTTTATTTGTTTACCTGCCCAGGGACAGCAGATGTAAACTAGCTATTAGCTAATTCTGGTGCGATTACTTTTAATTGTGCATTGTCCCTGTAAAAATAAACGATAAAATGAAAATTAAATTAAATGAGCGCAATTGCTGTCAGCTGTGCGGCGGAGAAAGATCCCGAAGGGCGATTGGACCATGAGGAACATAAAAGAGGTTGATGTTGAGAGGAAGAGTAAAGAGTGGGGGAGCGGAGAGCGAGCCGAGGAGACACAGCGGAATTCTGGCGGAGAGACAGCAAGGAAGTGGCCAGCGGTGGAATACACGGGACTTAAAGGAGAACTCCGGTCAATTTTAACATTGAGCTAATTTTTTTGTGCTGTCAGTACAGAGAACAACGACAAAAATCGGTGTTGCCTACACCGTGTTATCCTCTATTTAAAATTTGCACCCTGTTGACTTCAATGGGGCAAGTTTTAAACCTGCTTTTAGCCTCTTAACATCCTTGATGTGTCATTACAAGTGCCCAGCCATGTGAGTGATTCCTTTAGAGTTAACACGGGTGAATCTGACTGCAGTAGATGTGAAAGATGTTAATAAAAGTGATGTTAATTCAGCCAGCGCACATACCTGTATTTTCTTCCTGTTTTCGGTCGAAGTCCACAGTAGTCGATTGTCGAGTTCACGCGCATAGGTTTAGTTACCTATGATCACGCGCGTGAACTCGACAATCGAGTATTGTTGTAGGTAACTGAGATAGTTGAAGTTAATACATTTAAATATAAATTGAAGCCATGCAAAAATGACTATTGGAGTGTGACCACCATTGTACATTGTATATATAAGCATAAGCATATATAACAGCATAAAGTTGAACCTGACAACTTTTGAGAATTAATGGTAAATTATTAACACAAATAGAAAAAATAAGTGGTCCACGTATTGAACCTTGAGGGAAATAACTGAAGATAACTGAACTGAACATAACCTAAACTGAACATAACTGAAGGATCAGTAAAGTTGAAAATAAAATGTGAATCTTTTTGGGTGGACTGGTCCAACTCAATTGAGCGCCTACGTTTTTATACACATTTTTAGAATTTATGCGCATCTTGGCATTTCCATCCAGCATTTTTTTTGGTGATATCCCAAAATGCACATAATACTTGGTGAATGGAACCATAACTAATGAAGATTAACTGGACTATGTTGTAAAAAAACATTATTTCTTAAATAGATACATTTCAATCATATCCCTTAATCATCCACATGAGACATTGGTGCTTGGACCCTGATAAATGATGCTTGTGGGTATATTTTATTTGTTTGTTTATTTTTATCACACTTCATATACCTTTCCATCTACGCTAACAAGTTAAAGTTATAGTTCATTAATTAATCCATTTTATGTTTTTCTTTTCTACCTACAGGTGAAAGGTTCACTTGGAATGAACATTTTCAGTGCTATAACTGCAGGCATTTCCTTTATCATAATTCCATTGGATTTGACTCTAGGGCCATTGAACACTTATTGCAACAGTTATTATGATTGTTATGATATTGGGGACAAGTATAAGGTGTACCAACTTTTATATTCACATTTATTTAGTAATTACAATAAAATCACTCTGCTCAGTAAAGTTGTCAAGTCAAGCCTTAATCTGCTCTCATTTATCTCTTTATTTGGTCTTTTTACAAACATTTCAGAAGTAGTTTATAGATCTCTTGCTATTACTGATCATTTACAATGCAAGAAGGCATTATACATTTAATATAAACTCAGTCCAGTTTGACATATAAATATGTTGTATTACTATACAGTTGAAACCAGATATTTTCATACACTTCAGAAAAAAACAAAAACTTTTATTTCTTTACTGTCATACATTAAATCAGAGTAAACTTTTTCTGTTTTAGATCAATAAATATTAACATATTTTTTGCATTTGTTAAATGTCAGAATCGAGCGAGGGAGAATTTTTATGTATTTTTTTGATAACTTTCATCAAAGTCAGAAGTATACATACACTTCCTTAGTATTTGGTAGAATTGCCACAAAACTGTTTCACTTGGGCCAAACGTTTTGGGTATCCTTCCACAAGCTTTCTACAATAGTTTGCTGGAATTTTGGCCCACTCCTCTTGACAGAACTGGTGTAACTGGGTCAGGTTTGTAGGCTTTCTTGCTCGCACTCGCCTTTTCAGTGCCGCCCACAAATTTTCTATGGGATTGAGATCAGGGCTTTGTGATGGCCACTCCAATACCTTGACTTTGTTGTCCTTAAGCCACTTTGTAACTAATTTGGAGGTATGCTTGGGGTCATTGTCCATTTGGAAGACCCATTTGCACCCAAGCTTTAACTTCCTGGCTGATGTCTTCAGATGTTGCTTCAATATATCCACAAAATTTTCTTTTCTCATGATGCCATCTATTTTGTGAAGTGCACCAGTCCCTTCTGCAGCAAAGCAGCCCCACAGCATTATACTACCACCCCCATACTTCACAGTTGGGATGGTGTTCTGAGGCTTCAAAGCTTCACCCTTTTTCCTCCAAATATACCGTTTATCATTATGGCCGAACAGTTCAATTTTTGTTTCGTCAGACCACAGGACATGTCTCCAGAAATTAATATTTTTGTCCCCATGTGCAGCTGCAAACTGTAGTCTGGCTTTTTAGCGCAATTTTCCACCGGACAAAATTGCGAATGTTAACTCGTGATTTCTGTTCTGTCTGTGCGCACCAATCTTGCACTTCTATCTACTCCTCAACCAGACCACCTAGAGACTTCGGGTTTTCGGCATTATGTTAAGGAAGGTCTAATCTCGGGAACGCACAAAAAAAAAAAAAGAAAACGAAAAGATTTACTCTCTTAGTGTTGTGATCCCATGAGGTCAGAAAATTGCGCTAAAACACTCACCGAGTTTTTATTACTTGTTTATGGTGGTTTTGAAATAATGGCTTTCTTCTCCCAGAGTAACCTTTTAGCTCATGGTGGTACAGGACTCGTTTTACTGTGGATAATGACACTGTCTTACCAGTTTCAGCTCCTGGGATTGATTCGCACATTTTGCACCAAAAAACGTTCCTCTCTGGGACTCAGAATCCGTCTCCTTCCTGAGCGGTATGATGGTTGTACATTCCCATGTTTTTTATACTTGGGTATTATTGTCTGAACAGATGAACGTGGGACCTTCAGGCATCTGGAAATTGCACCTAAGGATGATCCACACTTGTGGAGGTCCACAATTCTTTTCCTGTTGTCTTGGTTGATTTCTCTCGGTTTTCCCATGACGTCAAAGAAAGAGGCTCTGTGTTTGAGGTGTGCCTTTATATGCATCCACAGGTGTGCCACCAATTAACTCAAATGGAATCAATTAACCTATCAGAAGCTTCTTAAGCTCAGAATGGAATCATCTGGAGTTTTCTTTTTGTTTAAAGACACAAACCTAGTGTATGTATACTTCTGACTTTGATGAAAGTTATCAAAAAAATACATAAAAATTCTCACTCGCTCGACTCTGACATTTAACAAATGCAAAAAAATATGTTAATATTTATTGATCTAAAACAGAAAAAGTTTACTCTGATTTAATGTATGACAGTAAAGAAATAAAAGTTTTTGTTTTTTTCTGAAGTGTATGTAAATATCTGGTTTCAACTGTATGAACCTCAAGGATGATAGATTCTGAACAGCCTGTGTACTGATGTGAGTGCTAATCATCAATTATTTTGTCATTATTATTTGTGCTAATGTTGAATTCTCTCTCAGACTCTCTTCTGGGGAATCGGTAGTGTATCATTGATATTCGCCTTCCTTCAGTTTATCATCTCCATCTGTCTGTCAGCATTTGCCTGTAAAGCCACCTCCTGCTGTTCTCCACAGGTGAGTGATGCACGAGTCTTTCAGTTGCAAAATTACTTTAAGATATCCAAATGAAAGCATAAAGTTCCACAACAGGACATTTCAGAAGGATTTCTGTCTTTTGCTTTTTTTCTACTCCATTTTAAGTACATTGATGTCTATAATCCTGTAATACTGAAACTGTCTGTCAGTGTCTTTGCATGTAAGAAGACATAAAACAATTTGTGTGCATTTTTCCAAAGGTGCCGTTTGTTCCACAAGTTTTAACTCAACAACCCTGTTGTTTTGGGCACAATCACTTCCATGATCTGAACAACTCAGAGGTAAGAGAAGCTTGTAACCCCAGTTTAATTAAGACTTTGAGTAAAACGGTACTAAAAAAAACAGTTCCACAAAGCAAATGTATTATTTGAATTTAGTGTCACTACTGTATATATGATCTTGAAGTGTGTGGATGTAATGGGTGCATTAATTGTTTAATAGCATCAATAAATAAGTGATCTGTAAGCAAGGAAGCGGATCATATAGCTCATATATACTTTTTTTAATTTTAGATACGTGTGGTCAGCAACCCTGCCATGCATCACCTTCCTGCAGAAATTCCTCCACAATACAGTGAATTTAAAGTATAAATATTAAAACAGAGTCGACAGAGTTGAGGTGGGACACAAGGGTTTTTCCAGTGATTTCCTATGATGATTTGTCTTTCATTAAAAAGAGAACATTATAGAAAAGAAAAAATGATAATAATTACAGAATTTATAAGTCACAATAGGGGTATAACGGTACACAGACGTCATGGTTCGGTACATACCTTGATTTTGGGGTTTGGTAGAATTTCGATACAATAGGAAAAATGGCCACACTTTAGTTTTAGGGTCCAATTCTCACTATTAACTGTCAACTTTTGTTACTAATTATTGCTTAGTAAACAGCGTTGCATTACCGTGCACATGCCCCCTTCTTCTGAATTGGAGTGTGGATCATCTGTGACTGACTGTATTTGTCATCTGACTGCATGCACCGAACTGTGACTGTTCAGGATGAATACATGTATCAGTGAAACTGGATAGATTGTTTTGAACAACTAATTCCTTAATACAGTATAAACTGTAAGAATAAAGTATACAGAATAAAAAAATGGCTTATTCGTGTCTTTTTGTGTGTGTTCCCTTTCACCTTTATTTAACCAGGCAAGAGACTTAAGAAAGAATTCTTATTTACAACAACAGCCTGGCAGGAGAATATCAATATCCTGGAGGAAACATACATATTTATCATTAAAACTTGATTAAAACAAGGGTGATTGTCACGGTTGGTAGATCCGCTGTCTCATTCTAGTCTGTGTGTTTACGTGTGTGTGTGGGTGTGTCTCAGTTCATTCATTGTTTCATGTGGGCGTTGTCACTGATCTCCTTATCATCCTGATCAGTGACAGCTGTTTGTAATTATCACAGCCTATTTAATGCCCTGTCTTTCGTCTCATGTTTGTCAGATCGTTGTTTGATGATTCCCCGTCTGCGTGCCTGCTCCTGTTTTGTTCCTCGTGTTTGCCTGCACCGTACTGGACTGGATTATTCACCATCGATCTCACCACGGATTCTTCACCGACGATCTCACCACGGAATCTTCACCTGCACTCTCACTGAGGATCGCCTGTCTCAGCCCCTGTGTCACGCTCTCCTGTTTGCTGTGTTCCTGGCGATCTCCTGTGTACTGTGTTCCTGACCATCGCATCCTGAAGAATACGTTATCTGTCTTTAACCTTGAGTGTTTATTACTAATAAACATATTGTGCACTCGCACTTGTTTCCTCTCAGTTTGTCGTTACAGAACGATCTGACCCAAACATGGAAGCAGCGAGCGCGGAATCTTTCAAGGATTTTGTGGACCACAGTATCGCCAGGATGGATCAGCAACAGGAGAGTATCTCTAACACCGGACGCGCGGTTCAAGCGCTCGTGACACAGGTGTCCGGGCTCACTCAGCAAATCCAACTGCTGAGCCCTCCCACTGTGCCGCCCACACCGCCTGTTCCCCCCGTCGTGCCAGACGTCAGAGATCGTCCAGAACCACGACTACCTGTTCCTGAGAGCTATGCTGGTGAGCCGAACTTTTGCAGAGCGTTTCTCACAAAGTGTTCTATGCATTTTGCTCTACAGCCGAAGACGTTTGAGACTGAGAGTTCCAAGGTGGCTTTCGTCCTTACGTTGCTGAAGGGGAGAGCGGCGTTGTGGGGAACAGCGGTGTGGGAGAACCAGGACCAATGCTGCGCCTCGTTCCACGCACTCTCCGCGGAGATGAAGAGGGTCTTCGACCGTGCGGTAGCCGGCCGGGAGGCGGCCAGAAAACTAGCCGACCTGAAGCAGGGAAGCTCTTCGGTGGCGGATTACTCGATTGAGTTTCGGACCCTGGCGGCGGAGTGCAAGTGGAACGAGGAGGCACAGTGGGATATGTTCCTGCATGGGCTGTCCGACCGTGTTCAACGCGAGATCTATCTGCTGGACCTACCTCCTCGGCTCAATGGGCTCATCGACCTGGCTCTGCGGGTGGATGCCCGCATCAACCAACTGGACCAACACCTCCATCCCGCCCGCATCCATGGCAGCGTTGGGCCGAGGGGCAGCCTGGAGGAGAGCACGGTCGGACCCACCAACGATCCCGAGCCCATGCAGGTAGGGAGAGCCCGGCTTTCCCGGGAGGAGAGAGAAAGGCGGAGATCCCAAGGACTCTGCCTTTACTGCGGCGGACGTGGTCACTTCTTACATTCGTGCCCGGTAAAAGAGCAAGCCCGATAGTAAAGTTGAGGCTACTATCGGGTGGGATCTCCGCCGGGAAGTCCTCACCATCCACTCTCCTTCCGGTTAGGCTGAGATGGGCCAACAGCACACACACCTGCCAGGCACTTGTGGACTCCGGGGCCGAGGGAAACTTCATGGACATTCACTTAGCACACAAACTTCACCTTCCTATCTCGTCTCTTCCTCATCAGATCTCGGTCAGTGCTTTGAATGGTCAACAACTCCCCAACATCTCTCTCTCCACTGGTCCCATAACCCTCATCACCTCTGGCAACCACGTTGAGACTATTCCCTTCCTCCTTATGGACTCCCCTGTTGCCCCGGTGGTGTTGGGTCACCCCTGGCTCGTCAAACACAACCCTCGTGTGGATTGGGGCTCCAACACTATTTCCATGTGGAGCGTGTCCTGTCATGAGTCCTGTCTTGTTTCTGCCTGTCCGTCTGTGTCTGTTTCTGTGTTACAGGAGAAGGCGGCGGATGTATCAAACGTGCCCGCGGAGTATCTGGACCTGAAGGAAGTGTTCAGTAAGTCTCGGGCTGCTTCTCTCCCTCCGCATCGTCCCTATGACTGTGCAATAGATTTAGTGCCAGGTAAGTCTCCGTCTAAGGGCAAACTTTACTCTCTTTCGGTACCTGAGAGGGAGGCCATGGAGAAATATATTTCTGATTCTTTAGCAGCCGGATTCATCCGTCCTTCCTCTTCTCCTGCGGGGGCGGGATTCTTTTTTGTGGGTAAGAAGGATGGTTCTCTGCGACCTTGTATTGATTACCGGGAGCTGAACAACATCACGGTAAAGAACACCTATCCCTTGCCGTTGATGTCTTCAGCTTTCGAGAGGTTGCAGGGAGCATCCATTTTCACAAAATTGGATTTACGTAATGCCTATCATTTGGTTCGCATCAGGAAGGGGGATGAATGGAAAACCGCATTCAATACCCCCAGGGGGCACTTTGAATATTTGGTTATGCCCTTTGGGCTTTCCAACTCCCCAGCGGTTTTTCAGGCACTCGTCAATGACGTGTTGAGAGACATGGTTGATCAGTTCATATATGTCTACCTGGATGACATATTGATTTTTTCTTCGTCTCTCCAGGAACACGTTCAGCACGTCAGACGAGTGCTTCAGAGGCTGCTAGAGAATGGGCTTTTTGTCAAGGCGGAGAAATTCGAATTTCATGCACAGTCTGTCTCTTTTTTAGGATACATCGTCTCTTCTGAGGGAATGCGCATGGATCCTGACAAGGTTAAGGCTGTGATGGATTGGCCAAGTCCAGATTCCCGTAAGGCCCTACAGCGGTTTCTGGGGTTCGCCAATTTCTATCGGCGTTTCATTCGCAATTTCAGCCAGCTAGCCGCACCTCTGACTGCCTTGACCTCCCCCAGAACGACGTTCAGGTGGTCGGACACAGCTGAGGCTGTGTTCTCCAACCTCAAGAGTCGCTTCGTTTCGGCTCCCATCCTTGTCGCCCCTGATTCCACACGTCAGTTCGTGGTGGAGGTCGACGCGTCAGAGGTGGGGGTAGGAGCAGTTCTATCCCAGCGCGCGTCCTCAGACGACAAGATGCATCCTTGCGCGTTTTTCTCCCATCGTTTATCACCTGCCGAACGTAACTATGACATTGGTAACAGAGAGTTGTTGGCCGTCAAGTTAGCG
This sequence comes from Abramis brama, assembly GCF_963993115.1. Classification (NCBI taxonomy): domain Eukaryota; kingdom Metazoa; phylum Chordata; class Actinopteri; order Cypriniformes; family Leuciscidae; genus Abramis; species Abramis brama. Next base: position 19,994,454 of record NC_139966.1, read on the forward strand.
TTGGAGGAGTGGCGTCATTGGTTAGAAGGGTCGGGGGTACCTTTTATCGTTTGGACCGATCACAAGAACCTTGAATATATTAGATCTGCCAAAAGACTCAACTCCAGACAGGCTCGGTGGGCACTTTTTTTCGGACGTTTTGACTTTACTCTCTCGTACCGCCCGGGTTCCAAGAACATCAAACCCGATTCATTATCTCGTATTTTTGATCCATCCGAACGCCCGGTTACTCCCGAGTGTATTTTACCCGAGAAAGTAGTTATCTCCACACTCGTATGGGAGGTCGAGTCGAGGGTCAAGACGGCCTTAGAAGGGGTAACGCCTCCGCCCGGTTGCCCACCGAATCGTTTGTTTGTGCCGGAGGGGTCACGGTCCGACGTTATTCGATGGGGTCATTGCTCCAACGTGGCGTGTCATCCAGGAGTAAGTCGCACTAGTTACTTAATAAAGCAACGATTCTGGTGGCCATTAATGGCTCACGACATTCACGATTTTGTTTTGGCTTGCTCAGTTTGTGCCACTGCTAAGACGTCTAACCGACCTCCTGATGGGTTACTTCGACCGCTGTCTGTCCCTTCTAGACCCTGGTCCCATATAGCGCTAGATTTTGTCACCGCCCTCCCGCCCTCTAATGGCATGACGGTTGTTTTAACCGTAGTGGACCGGTTCTCGAAGGCGGCACATTTCATTCCTTTGCCCAAACTACCCTCAGCTAAGGAGACAGCGGTCACAGTCATTGATCACGTTTTTCGGTTACATGGCCTCCCGATGGACGTGGTTTCTGACAGAGGTTCCCAGTTTGTGTCCAAATTCTGGCGAGAGTTTTGTAGATTATTAGGGGCCACAGTTAGTCTGTCTTCGGGTTATCATCCCCAGAGCAATGGTCAATCTGAGCGAGCCAACCAAGACCTGGAGAGAATGTTGCGATGTTTGGTCCATAAGAATCCTTCGTCCTGGAGTCAACAACTCTCTATGGTTGAGTACGCACATAACTCGTTGCCAGTGTCATCCACGGGCCTCTCTCCGTTTAAGTGTAGCTTAGGATACCAGCCACCTATCTTTCCGAGTCTGGAACCTGAAGTCGCGGTCCCCTCCGCTCACGCCTACGTCCAGAGGTGTCACCGCACATGGACTAGAGCCCGTGAGACTCTGCTCCAAGTGGGGGCGCGCACCAAGGCTAAAGCCGATCGCCACCGGTCTAGGCCACCCGTATACGTCGTTGGTCAAAAGGTGTGGCTTTCTACTAAGAACATTCCTCTCCGCTCCGTGTCTAATAAGCTTGCCCCCAAATTCATCGGCCCGTTCACTGTCACCAAAATTATTAGTCCGGTGACAGTCCGCCTCAAACTTCCTCCAGCGTACAGGAGAATTCATCCCGCCTTTCATGTATCCAAAGTAAAACCCGTGTTTCGTTCTCATCTTAATCCGCCTGCCCCGGTTCCTCCCCCGCCGCGACTCGTAGATGGGGAACCTACTTATTCGGTACATCGTATCCTGGACTCGAGACGGAGGGGACGCGGGTTCCAGTACTTGGTGGACTGGGAGGGTTACGGTCCGGAGGAGAGGAGTTGGGTGCCTGCTCGAGACATCCTGGATCACTCCCTCATCGATGATTTCAATCGACAGGTAGGGTTGTCTGGGAACGCCAGGAGGCGTTCCTAGGGGGGAAGGTACTGTCACGGTTGGTAGATCCGCTGTCTCATTCTAGTCTGTGTGTTTACGTGTGTGTGTGGGTGTGTCTCAGTTCATTCATTGTTTCATGTGGGCGTTGTCACTGATCTCCTTATCATCCTGATCAGTGACAGCTGTTTGTAATTATCACAGCCTATTTAATGCCCTGTCTTTCGTCTCATGTTTGTCAGATCGTTGTTTGATGATTCCCCGTCTGCGTGCCTGCTCCTGTTTTGTTCCTCGTGTTTGCCTGCACCGTACTGGACTGGATTATTCACCATCGATCTCACCACGGATTCTTCACCGACGATCTCACCACGGAATCTTCACCTGCACTCTCACTGAGGATCGCCTGTCTCAGCCCCTGTGTCACGCTCTCCTGTTTGCTGTGTTCCTGGCGATCTCCTGTGTACTGTGTTCCTGACCATCGCATCCTGAAGAATACGTTATCTGTCTTTAACCTTGAGTGTTTATTACTAATAAACATATTGTGCACTCGCACTTGTTTCCTCTCAGTTTGTCGTTACAGTGATGGACTGAGTCATGTCACAAAATAGCCTTCCTTTTTTCTTTAAAAATTGTAAACAGATCTAAATATAGATATTAGTCCCATGCCGATCTTAAATTATCATGGCCGATCAAGGTTTTTTTAAACTGTTCGTATAAGCTCTATCAAGCCTGATCCTTTATTTTACGGCAGTCATCGTGCAAGTGGCAGGAATACGCGGATAATTATCTGCAGTGTGGAATTATTTTCAGTTGGAATATGAAAGCAGTGCAACACCCACTTGCAATATCAATGCGAGCATTTTCAACAATGCTGCGTTCAATACTACCAGTTTGATACGGCACCTCAAAACAACAAAAACTCAGCGGAAAATAGCACACTTGGGAAATAGACAAGCAATGTCATTTTGAGGGACAATGCAAGAAATGTGAAAAAAGCAATGGATGAGCATTTTTCAGCTCATACTGTATATGAGGGTCTGTTTTATCAGCGTCGCATCACAGAAACACTGGCTATTGCGAGGAAGATTTTAGGGCATTTTAAACATTCACCTCAGGCCTACACACATCTAGAAGACATCCAGATGGAAATGAAAATACAAACCAAGCGCCTAAAGCGAGATGTGCAAGTTAGATGGAACAGCAGTCAATACATGATGCAGAACCTTCTAGAGCAACAGTGTCTATGCAGCTGATCACAGCCTTCCAACTACCAGCTTTAAACATAAAGGAAAGAGGTAAATCAGTGAAGGAAAGCAGTCAGGCAAGTTGTTTCCTCCAGTGAACACTTGGACCCCCAGATAGTGCTCTGAATCCCTGCGCAATTCAGAGTTCTTTTGGCACCACTGGATAGGATACAGCGCTTCGAAAGAGTTGGTAGCCAGCATCTGATCAAATGAGGACCCGAGCGAAACACTTATCACACTTACAGCCTTAGTGACAACGGGATTGAGGTATCTCGAGTTGTTTTGTTTTGCTTGTTAGAGTAAAGAGGCCAGTTTGTGTTTTATTCAGCCACTACTCACCCTAGCAACAAATCAGGCCTGCAAAAGGTGCCATTTATACACTACACCCTAGTGTGTTTGGGTCCTCAACCTCTAGTTTCACACCATGTCTGAATGTGTTTATAATTCATTTCACCGCTTTATGGTGCTTATGAAATTTGTACATAAGACAGATTTCCCTGACCATAGAAATTTACTGATTTATAATCCTGGCAGCCAGCCGCTACTTGGCTTCTGGAAGCTGATGTTGCCGGCTAAGGTCAATGATAGAATTTAGCTGCTAAAAGCTATCAATCTAACGTGCTGCTCTTGGTCAAAACTACGAGAAAGAAGTTTTTACTGATTGTGAAGAATAAATTAATACGTTACCTCCTCCACATGTTCATGGAGGCGGCCAGCAGCACCACGAACAAAACTGTCCAGTCAGGAGAAGAAGTGAAGTGAACAGGCACGTCAGCTGAGCTGCACCTGCATCAGTGGCATCAGTGACGTATCCCAATGTTACAGTTGTTGCAGTGTTATGAACAGAGAAGCGTGTAGCCAGCGCAGCGGAAGAACGGCTAAATTGAACTCGAGGTTTACCTGTCCCCACCGAAATCGACGCCTATGAATTTAGCAGTTGATCACGTAATGCACTGACCATTCTAATCACACCGTGTGATCGTACGTGCGGAATTCAAAGTGGGAGTACGAGTATAGACAATCTCTTGTAGCAGCTCCAATTAAAGCCCTTTAAGAACTGGACTTCCTTGATAAAAGAGTGCCTTGCCATTTTATTTAATTTTTTCGGATTGTGAGCACACAAAAAAACGTGATCGGGACATCCCTAATAGATATAAAACAGTCATTATGTTAGAACTAAGTTAGAACAAACAATTGTATTATGTTTTAGCCATGTCTTTATCCCAAAGTGTCATACATCTTTATGAGAGATATCCTTCCACCGTGAAGTGCCGAAATGTGACTTGGACGTTGAGTAACAAGACACACGAGTTACAACGTTAGCTGATATCTTATACTTTATTTCTAGCAGAAAATAGTATGATTTTAACCATAGTAATTTTGGTGTAATTGTCCTAGCCAACAAATATCTTTTCAGACATATGAAGCTTCTGTTTTTAGATTCAATGGGCAACAATCTACGCTTTATTTGACAAAGTAAACAATGGCAAAGTTACCTAAAGAAACAATAATCAAGAAGGGCTAAGGCCCTAGAATGAACAGGGGACAGAGCTTTTGGGGTGGGCGTAAGGGTGGGAAGTAGATCCGGGCAGTGCTCGGAGTGGAAATACATTAAGTGCTAGTAGATCCGAGTGTTGAAATGGCCTTCCGGTGGGGTTGGAGTATGTGAGAAGAAACAAGACAAGGCTTCTGACTGAGGGTCTGTGGAAGGAAAAGCATCCATAACGAGGGGCTGGATCAGCGATGTTGTGATCATTCACAGTGGTATAGGATCCACTTAATTGTAGAGCCAGCTCCACACACTGGCAAAACGTTCCTTGAGGACCATCTGTGGGCAGAAGTGATTCTTTTAATTCTGTTTAAACATTTTTATTAGGTATAAATACACAAAGGAAATGTGAAACTAAACTAGAAACAGGTTGATTAGCAACTAAGGTAACCATGATCGTAATTTAAACTAAGAGTGCCTTACTGAAAAATCCAGAATAAACCAGCATAGGTCCAGGCTGATTTATGAAGGTATAGTGCTGGTCTAGCTGGTGGATCAGCATAGTCATGCTGTTCTCAAGCAAACCAGAGTTGGTGAAGCTGGCTGACCAGCATGGTCTTGCAGGGTTGAATGTGAGTATGCCATCTGTCTGTATGCAGGCAGTGATTTGGGGACAAACATTGTTTTTGCTTGCATATTTCTGTATTTAATACAGTAATGGTGTAAAGGAAAACAATATAAGGTTAAAACTTATGATTTATTGAATTATGATTACAACTTTGTAATTTATTTTGCTCCCTCTGCTGAAAGTGAACTGATTTTTTTTTTTTTTTTGTTATTGTTTTTTTTTTTTTAATGTCATAATTAATGTAGTTATTAGGGATGAGCGAGTACAGCATTATCTGTATCTGTATACCATATGAATGATCTGTATCTGTACTCGGACTGGACGGGGCCTAACCCGGAAATGGACGGGATTTAACCCGGAAGTGGGTCGGGTTGTCTTGAGTAGAGATAAAATCCCGAGGTACACACGCACACTAGCGCACACACGCAAGGTCTCTCGCTCCCTGTCTCTGCCGTGCGCGCGCTACGCTTGCGCTCTCTTGCTTCCGGGAGATTTTAACTGATTTGCGGGCATCAGGGAGCCGCTATCAATATGCGGGAGACTCCCGGAACTTCCGGGAGACTTGGGATGTCTGAGTAATAGACGTTCTTCCGGGTGGCAAAAGCTGAAGCGTTCCTATGGCAACGCTAGTAAATTGCTTGGAAGGGAGACCCACCATCGACAGTAAAAGTGTAATAAAAATAAAAAACATAATTATATATAATGCGTTTTTTTAATCATAGTAACAACTGTGTTTAATGATATAAGTAAAAATATAATAAATATGTAATGTACTAGGCTTAAACATAATTAGCAAAATACTCTCTCTCTAGCTATTTTTTTCTAGCCAAAATAACGTGCTATATAGCCTATCATGGTCATTAAATGGCTTTCCTGAGGTAAATGTTACGTGACATAATTGTTCTCCAGCTGTATTGACTTTTGCGCGGTTGAAAAACACTGATTGGTCGATATTATGTATGAGGAATATACTGTACATTTCGGTAAGTTGTGTGAGAAAATAGATGTGTGGCGTGAGAGCGTGTGAAAAGTGAAAACTGCATGAGTCTCACGGTCAATGCGTGAGAGTGGGCAGAACTCTTTTACTTCAGGCAGTGACTGGCAATGAGTCTGATCTTCAAAAGAGACAAGTTTTCTAGTCTCGAATTTCCCCGGCGGAAGATAAATGCTCTGCTGTGATTTTGCAGATGGACCGTTTTGAGAATACACAAAGCAGAGTTGAAGGGCAAGCAGGGTCGGCAGCAGAAATTTAAACGTTGGATGAATCATATAATTTAGGGGATCGTTATTTCCTACTTTTGACGACACAACACGACATCCACTCAGAGCCGTTGAAAAACAACAAAAGTAGGAAACTGTTGCAGTCGCAGGCTGGATCTAGTCAGTAGAAGCCGCTCGCGTTCTGCCACCCGAAGTATCTTGGTGCCTATTGTTTACAAACATTCTGAAAAGGCCTATTGATATGGGTTGATCAGAAATTGTTATATTTATTGTTGATTAGAAAACTATTTACATGACAGCATCAGCATTGAGCTTCAGATCAATGGTTTTGATCACGATAACAAACTAACTATATACAGAACAAGTTTTGCAACAATGAATACAACACATGCGGTTGCAATTATGAAGTAAAATGTAATGAACAAGAGTTTTCATCTCAACTAGGGCTGGGTGATGTGGACCAAAAGTCATATCCCGATATATTTAGGCTGAATATCGATATACGATATATATCCCGATATTTTTTCCTCAAAGTGAGAACAAATGTTCAGTCAAAGCCAAATATGACATGTCACAAGTAGTTTTATTGAAACCGGCTCTTTCAGTGAACATTTGCAAAATCAAATGAATAAATAATAAATAGGTTTCTTCACCTTAGGGCTGCATGATTATGACAAAAATCATAATTGTGATTATTCCCTTGGAATTGTAATTGCGATTTATTAATTATGATTATCAATTTACATTGAATATATATATAAAAAATATTGTGTAAACGTTATAATTTGCCTATATAAATTTGTCAACACACATACTGTCCCCCTTTACTTAACATAAATTGTAAGAATATGACTAATAGTACTAATAAGAAATAAACATTAGGCCTATGCTAAAGCTATTAAATAGCAGTCCCAAACTAGTTTTTGTTAATACAATGTTGGTATGAGCCACTACAGTCATTTAAAAATATAAAAAATAACACAAAGAAAAATAGTGGCATTTTGGGGTTAATATGGAAACGACAGTTACCATGGTGAATATACACAATACTAAAGAACTGTTAATGAAACATGGAAACTGCTCCTGGTGAATAGAATGAAAATCATACCTGCATTACTTTTATTTCGTGTAATTTACAACGTAACGGCGTTGCACGCTCGTAGTTTCTTTTGCACTTTATATACAGTGAGGCGATACACAGCGCGCGCCGCTGCATTTGCACAATTGAGTGTGCGCTACGACTACAGTATAACGGCTGACAGGACAAGAAAGTCCGTTTTTCTGAGGTGAAAGGCTTTATTTCGTGTTATAACATAACATGCTCTAAACACGCACGCAAAGTGGAAAAGGAGGAGCGGGCGCGCGGGGAGCAGTGCAGAGAGCTCCGGGTCAGCAGCTTGCTTGGAGCAAGGATCACAGCGCAAATTTGAACTATATCGATATATGCGATATGGTCTAATTCCATATTGCATTTAAAAAATATATATCGCCCAGCCCTAATCTCAACATAACTTTCTTTTTTTTTTTTTTTTTAATCCGAGCACAGATATTGACTCGTATTACTCGTATAATACTCGTACTCGACAAGTGCTGTATCCGTACCGGATACTCCCCAGACAGCATTTACATCTGTGCCAGATCCGTTTTCGAATCAGCAGATTCGCGCAGCAGTCGCACTCACTATACAGATCTGCACCAACTCTGCGCCAGACTTGTCTGTTGCGAACGCTGTGACAGTCCGTCCTGCGGGTGCGGGGCCGATCCGGGGCAGCTGCGCCGACCAGACGCGCCACAACTGCATTGAATCCTCACGGCGGATGTGTGCCGGATCCGTGCCAGCTGCGCATAATCGGACGCGCCGCCGCCATTAACGTTTTTTTCCCCCGCATATACCCGCGGACGCATCAGAGAGTGGAAGACTGCAGTTACACCGTACTTTGCTAAGGAATTGGTAAGTTCATACAAGTACGATTTAGTACCTGCATTATAAAAGTAAACTGGTGTTGATGTCATGTTTAGTCTGTTAAATTATTATATTAAAAAATAAGTTTACAAACGCTGACTTTCTGAGATGTGTCAGACAAGCTAACTTAGTAGGGGCTAACTTAGTTAGCTAACGTTAGGTCTTTTAAAACATCCACAACTAATGTGAACATAGGCTTTAATGCTGAATCGGTGATCTTTGCATATTTTTTACCAAAATTGCTGAATATCCTGTGTGTGTTAACAGTTAACTTGAGAGAATCGACACACCGCCGCCATTAAAGTTTTTTCCCGCATATAACGTTGTTACACGCTGACGCATCAGAGTGGAAGATCGCATCGTCTTTGCTTAGGAATTGGTAAGTGCATTTTACAAGAACAATTTCGCATATTTTTCACCAAAATGGCTGAATATCATGTCCATTGTGTGTTAACAGATAGAAGAGCTGTGTATATCGGACACACCGCCGCCATTAAAGTTTTTTCCCGCATATACCCAGATAGCACACGTACGTCGGGCCGACGTTGGCCCAACATCGAGCGTCGGCCTCCCTCCCTATAACATCGCAAAGGCGTCGGCCAGGCGTAGGCAGATCTCTTGTCAGTCAGTGCTCTATTTCCCAGCTCCGTTACGTCGGCTTTTGGTCGGCCCACTATACGGGAGGCCGATGTCGCGTTCTGCGCGTGAACTTTCAAGTCGCTTTCAAACACTGGAGCTGCCGCGGCGCAGAGTTGCCATGGAAACGCCGCGGGACCACGACTGGTAAGCATGAAAACTCCCTCTCTTGCTGTTGTTTTCACTGCTTTCAGGTGATATTAGTCTCTAAAATCACACGGATAATACACACAACTGTTCTTGATACTTCTCTTACTTGTAATTGATACGCTTATTTTGAATATTTACTTTTATAGACATGGTTTTGTGTCTTCGGAAAAAGTCCGTTAGCATCTCAACCATTTTCAGAAGAGGTAAGTTAAGCTAAGTTAATGTTAACTCGGTTGAGCTTTTGTTTATGAAAGTTTGGGCTTTTAATCACCTCTTATGTGTATATGAGAGGTTTTGTAAAGGTTTTCCTTGGAAGTGAGCTAATTTATTTTACACAAACGTAAACATAAACGTATGTAATCGGTGACGTCACTTACATGGAGTGAGAAAATTGGTTGAAACTAGCTCAGTGGTAACAATTATTGATAAAAAAAAAATGTTCTGTGATTTCAGCAGCAACAAAATAACCCATAACAGAGGGAAAGCTCCACGACTTCAACATTTCTGAAGAAAGCTGCTGCCGGAGAAGTAGGAAATACAGGTAGGAAATCCAAAACTAAAGAATTAATTATTGATTTTAGGAAACAGAGCCGCCCTCTTCCCCTCACTATCATTTATGGCCAACCTATTAAGATAGTACAAGAATACAAGTACCTTGGCACAATAATGGATAGTAAGCTATGTTTTGAATCACACACTGATGCTGTTTGTGCCAAAGCCCAGCAGCGAATGTATTTTTACCGTAGACTGAGGAATTTTAACATTGACCCCACTTTGATGAGAATGTTTTATTCTTGTTTTATTGAGTCTGTTTTAACCTTCTGTTTTATCTGCTGGTTTGGTTCCTTGTCCTAACAATACTCTCTACAATCGTTTTTTGATTTTATGTAGACGTGTAGCAAGATTGCAGGCATTAACTTTTCCCCTCTCTCACACATTTACTCCAACAGAGTGGCAAAGAAGGCAGCTGACCCTAGTCATCCTTTGTCCTGCCAGTTCAAGCTACTTCCCTCAGGCCGTAGTAGGTACTCCATGCCCAGATGCAGGTCAAATAGATTCAGAAACTCATCTCAGAAAAGCATTTCACCTCTGCTGTAGCTTATATATAATATAGCTTAGCTATAGCTTCTTACTTGTAATAAACCTGGCATTATATAATAATATTGTTGGCTCTATGACAAATGGTTTGTTGTGTTCCTAGATCCTTCAGCGTTGATGCCCTGGCCTCCACCGTAGCAGAGTTGGGCGGATCATCATCTCGGATCATCATCTCTAAGGCGCTATGAACCATATGATTAGTAAGTAAAACTTCAAACATACACTAATGTCAGACATACACTAATTGTGTTGGTAAAAAAAATAGGTTTTGAAAGTCTCTTATGTTCACCAAGACATCATTAAAAACAATAATATTGTGAAATAATATAACAAATTTTAAATAACTGTTTTCTATGTGAATATACTGTAAAATGTAATTAATTCCTGTGATCAAAACTGAATTTTCAGCATCACAGCTTCATATGATCCTTCAGAAATCATTCAAGGTGTAGCAGGATACCCAGGGCTTGGTTTACACCTATCACAATTTCTAGCCACTGGGGGACCATAGCCATAGCCACTCATATTAATGTTAAAAAACCTCATAAAGTGAAATGTTCATGCCATGGGACCTTTAAGCGTTTTCTACCAGTTTTCTATGTGAGGAAAACGCTTAACTGTACATAGTAGTCTATTTTTAATTAGTATGGTGTTTACAGAGTTATCATTTATTTATTTTTATATCACTGTCTATGCGTTAAGTCACGTTCTGCGAGTGCAAATCTCTAAATTCAACTTTGGACTTGTATTTTACAGGGGACAAGTTCTCAAATTCACATCTTTATGCTCTCGAGTTTTGCTACTCTTTTACTTTCATAAATAACCTTCCTGATAATGTTTGGGGCTCAGAAACACTCTCCCTATTTAAATCTAGACTAAAGACACATCTCTTTAGCCAAGCATTCAATTAACACATCTCATAATCTTGTTTTACAGTTAATATGTGATGAAATAGTAAAAAGTGCACATGATCATCTTTTGCCTGAAATAATATGAACTGCAGCTATGCTAATCTTTCTCCTGTTGCTTCCCTGTTTCTATCTCAGGATGCTCAGCAAGTTCACTAGAGATTATAGCAGCTCCAGTTTGGATCCAGTCTCAATTGTGAAGACTTCAGATGATGCAAACACTCACGAAGTAAGCTACAGTTAGTCCAAAATGCAGCCACTAGAGTTCTTACTAGGTCAAGAAAATATGATCATATAACACCAATTTTATCATCACTACATTGGTTACCTATAAAGTTCCTTATTAATTACAAGGTATTGCTACTGACTTATAAAGCCCTAAACGGCTTAGCTCCAGTCTATTTAACGGATATTCTATTACCCTATAATCCATCGCGCTCTTTAAGATCAATAAATTCGAGGCGTTTGGTCATACCTAGGATATCCAGATCCACCAAAGGAGGGAGAGCATTTTCACATTTAGCTCCAAAACTCTGGAATAGTCTTCCTGATACTGTTCGTTGCTCAGACTCGCTCTCCCAGTTTAAAACTAGATTAAAGACGCATCTCTTCAGCCAGGCATTTATATAATATTTTTAATCTTACAGTTAAATCCAACCTCTTGTTCATAAACGCCAGAGGAGAACTGGGGCCTGTTGCACAAAACTAGGATAAGGGATTAAGCCAGGATATCTTGGTGATCCTGGCTCAATTGATCCGTAATCCGGTTGCACTAAAGCTGGATAGGGGGCAGGAGGATATGTTATGGTATAAATTACCATGGAGATTTATTCTGTGGAGCTAGCCTGCTCCAGACCAGGCTAAATTCCAGGATCTATTTAATCTCATCCCTAATGTCAGTCAGCAGTCACCACAAATGGAAACCAATAGTTATTTCACTGTTAACTATACATTGTTATCACATATAACTAGACCCACTGTCATTATTTAAACGTTTGTGATCATTAATTTCAATCATTTTGGATAAATAATGATTTTTAGATGATGTTGCTATCATTAGATAATTTACAGTTTCCCATAGACTATAAGGCTATATATAAAATGATAGAATATTAGGGCCACAGAGGGAAAAAAAAGACAAGTCATAATATTGTAACCAGTTGTTTTAAAGGAGGACAGTTGTTAAAATGACAGATGTGGGGCATTTCGTGAAATTGTACTTCAGTTTGGTTTCATAAACAAAGACATGCTGATGTGCCAGAATATTAAGTATCACATTGTCATAAGTATCAAAACTGTAAAAAGAATATGTAGCTTTTCTGCAGAAAGAATCAGCCTCATAAATTTATGACTATCCTTTTTCCTCAGTGTGGCCCTAGTACTATCATATAAACAAATACACAAATACACATTCCATATGAATATAAAAACACAATGTGTAACATTATGTTCCTTTATTGAATAAGGACAAAACAAAGCAGGTAAACCATCAGCTCCTTTCGAAACTGAAGTCACAGTGACTCTACAAGATGGAAAGCACAGAATCAAAGCATATTATACAAAATGATACATACACATTCAAAGGTCTGTATATAACACACCCTGCATGTCTGCACAATAAAATAAATGCAGGACAAATCCATACACATCAACTGAACAGACAAATGAATGGATGCAGTAGCCTCCCTGCAGCCTTGTATTACACACAGTATACCGCACAAACATCATAGGAGGCCAAATTCGTAAAAAAACGAACCCAAAAAAACCCAAATTCCTCTGCCACCGCAGGACATATTTAACCAAAATTGAAAGCACACATACTAACTAAAATAATTCAACACATATTGGTCCCTCAGCAGCCGACCACGTCGTCATCAGGGAAGATTGCCGGATTGTCCCAGTCCATGGCTGGTGGCACTCTGGGGGCCCTCTCCTTCCTCAGGCAGGCCACATTGTGGAGGACAGCACAAGCCACAGTAATATCACATGCCCTAACAGGGCTGACCCTTAATTTGTGAAGGCAGTGAAAGCGTGCCTTCAGGAGGCCAAAGGTCATTTCAACTCTGGCCCTGGTCCTGGCATGGGCATGGTTGTAGGCCTGCTGTGCTTCCTGGGGGTCTGTGAAAGGTGTCAGGAGAAAAGGCTGGCAGCCATACCCCCTGTCTCCCAGCAACACACCAGAGAATTCACCTGTCAACACAAAATCTCATCATTACTACCTCATAAACAGTGATATTCTTGACACAGCCATGATGGTTATAAATAGGGGTTGTGTGGCTTACCTTGTGATAGGCACTGATAGATTTCAGAGGCCCGAAAGATTCTGGAGTCATGGACTGAGCCAGGCCATTTTGCCACAACATTGCTGATCACACAGTCAGCATTGCAGACCATCTGAAATCATAAGATGAGGAATATTACACCAATCAATGCACATCACTGGCAATGCAGAGTGTTCGTCAATGGACAATATCAAAAAGTTATGTTCACCTGAACATTAATGCTGTGAAAGGATTTCCTATTCACAAAATCGGCCTCATGGGCACCTGAGGGGGCTTTTATCCTTATGTGTGTGCAGTCCACTGCACCAATGACATTGGGGAAACCTGTCACACAAAGTAATGAGTATCCTACTATGTGTTAACAGTTGTCCTGTAATTTGTAGATCCTCTTACCTGCAATCCTATAGAACTCCTCTTTGATGTCACAGAGTCTTCTGTGGCCAGGGAAGGAGATGAAGACATCTGCTAATGCTTTGATAGCCAGACTTGAGCAGATGTCTCGTCTTCTGTCCAAACACACTGCGACATCTACGTCCGGTGACCTGTAAATGCCCAAAAACGGTTTCCATTGCAGTTTTGCAAAATATTCAATTTTTGAATTGTCTGAAAAAAAATGCAAGCGCAAAACTTTTTTGTGATATATGGGAGTTTTTGCAAAATTGGCGTGTTTCCATTGGCCGTATTTTCAATTGGCAATTTTCATATTGCACAATTTGAAGGGTAATGTGAACTCGGCTAAAGACAGCCAGTGGACACTAATGGAGAAGACAGTCAAAATCTCCAATAATGGAGGAGGTTTCAAATGAATAGTGACTTTTAGGAGTGACAACCAATAGGAGTGAAGACAGTGGAGTGCATGTGATCTGACGCTTTTCAGTGCCGAGGCAAGATGAAGGAGAAGCCAATTTTAGCTCAGGGTTTTATGTACTCGCCATGCTAACTCCGAACCTGAATGGTTTTATGAGCCCAGATAAACCAGCATTTGCCCTTTTGCTGCAGATAAAGAGCCATGATGGCAACGAGCACTTGCTGTTTCTCGTTCATCTTTAATATTAGGCATTTTATCGACTGATTCAAATTTATATTTAGAGTTTCCTTCCAAAATATTTGTTTGTAGTGGCAAGAAAACTGATTCATCGACAACATGATGCTGATTTTCCTCAAAAGGAATCTAGACTTCAGAGTGGGAGTAAGAGTATAGATAACTGAATGAAAGTGAGGAAAATTTCCAGTAGCATCTCCAATTAAAGCACTTAAAGAACTGGACTTCCTTGATTAAAAGTATGTCTTGTGATTTTATTTTGTTTTTTTTTCGGATTGGGGTCACAAAAAAACAAGATTGGGACATCCATAATAAATATAAGACAGTTTTAACAGGCACTGGCCTGGTTGATTAAGCCAGAATTATACCTCAGTTTAATTAGGACATTTAAGTAGCTTTTATAAACTATTATAACTTTTATAACTAATTTTTATCTACAATTTTATCTAATGGGAATGAAAAATCTACCATGAGGAGCTTGTTGTTCAGCAGTCTTTGGATCACGCATACTCCTCAATGCTCCATATATTCACAGATTGGTCAAAGGATCCTCAGGACATTCGGCTGCAGCTGTACATATTCAGAGATTACAAGTCAGCATTCAGAAAAGGACAACCAATTATGCATCCATTTTTACAATAGAGCTGATAGCAGTTTTGTTGGCTGTTCAATGAGTGGAGGAAGTTACACCAATAAGACTCTCTGTCAGCTTTAAATAGTTTATGAAGTGGGCAGTCAACAAGAAGACAAGAATTAATATATGAAATACCTATAAATCTGCTTAGAATACAGAATATGGGTTTAATCCTGAGGTTCATATGGGTACCTGCACATGTGAGAGTACAAGGTAATTAAATATTCATCAAACTGGCCAAACAGGCAATGCAACATATGAACGTTGAAGTATAAAGTCCACTGAGTAAAGCAGAAATAAAAGGAAGAATTAAAGAACGCATGTATAAAAAGTGGCAAGAACTGTGGGACAGGGAAATAAAGGGCGGCACCTCTACAATATCCAAAAACAAGTTGGTAAAGGGAGAGTATGCTTCAATAGTAGGAACGAAGATATAATTATTACAAAACTCCTAATAGGACATTCTGGTAATAATAATTCATGGTTCACAATAGGGAAACATTAAACTGGATTATGTAGTGAAGCTGAGACTATTGAGCATGTACTTCTACGTTGTGCATTATTTATGGAGGATAGAGAGGAGTTGATTAAGAAATTGAAAGATATAAGTTTAATCAATTTCAATTGATCAAATATATTAAGTCGTGCCTCAGGACAGTCTTGAATACATAGATAAATACTTGGTTATCTGAAAATAACAGAATTGGAAAGTATAATTTAAATCAAATTTAAAGCATATATTTTTTTCTCCCATGATTGTTTTTTTTTTTCCTTCCTATTGATGCTTCACACTCCATTCCAGTTGGTGGCGGTAAACTGTCAGCCACCATAAAACTGGACAAAAAGAAGAAGTGGTGTGCCCTCTGGTGGAGATTGTAGGCACTCTAGTCTCAGCCTCAGACGTCACGCCCACGTACCGCTGGCTGAACATCTGATGCATATGGCACACTCAACTGGAAACACTTCAGGTTTTCAAAG
Source organism: Abramis brama (assembly GCF_963993115.1). Lineage (NCBI taxonomy): Eukaryota > Metazoa > Chordata > Actinopteri > Cypriniformes > Leuciscidae > Abramis > Abramis brama. The sequence goes on from NC_139966.1 coordinate 20,010,347, forward strand.
TTGTTGTCTGGTTGGTTGAATTCTGAAGGATGTCCGGGAGACGTGTGTGTTACGTTCTTTAATGGTCCGCCTGGAAAACAAATGCCGGACGCCAAACCCCCTTTTGAAAACGAAAGCTGTGGTGTTTATAACCGTGACAATGGGCGCTTAAAGCTGCGATAGGGTCCAGACCTTCTGCCGTCAGTCTAAAGGCCTGGCCTACGTGAGACTATAGGCACTCCAGCTGGCGGAAGTGACACTGGGGGATTACATTAGAACTAAGTTGGAACAAACATTTTTATTATGTTTTAGCCATGTCTTTAACCCAAAGCATCGTACATTTTTCTGAGAGATATCCTTCCACTATTAAGTGCCAAAATGTGACTGAAATGCTGAGAACTCTGACAACAGAAGACATGCGAATTATGATAATAGCTGATTTCTTATGTTCCTTTTTACTCTTTTTCTAGCAGAAAATTATATGATTTTAAACATAGCAATTTAGCATAATTGTCCTAGCCTATCAACAAATAGCTTTTCAGACATATGAAGCTTCTGTATTTAGATTCAGTGGGAAAGAATCTAGCCTTTATTTGACAAAGTTACAGTAGCTAAAAGAAACAATAACCAGGAAGGGCTAAGGCCCCAGAATGAACAGGGGAGTAACTTGTAACTTGAGGAAAATGTGAACACACATAAAAGATTCTAATATAAACCAGGGCTGGACTGGCCATCGGGCATACCGGGCATTTGCCCGGTGGGCCGACGTGCTTTTTGGGCCGATACATCTCATACTCATACATAATTTTTATTATTTTTTATTTTTTTTAACGGCCCAAAAATGTGTACATCGGCGGCCCATTTTGTTTTGTTTTGCTTAATTGGCGGCGCTGGGTTTGTGCCGGTGTAATGCAGTGGTCAAAAAAAGTCAGTGTTAGTTTTTTTTTTCTGACAGACCGGCCCATGAAACACGTAGATCAGCGGCCCATTGGTTCTTTTCTTGATTGACACTGGGCTGGCCCAATCACAACTTTAAACAAGTGAGCGAGCGTGCAGCAGTGTCAGTGTGTATCTGTCAAAATAGTCCGCGAGATGGAGAAGAAACGCAAGGAATGTGCAGAGAAATAGCGTGAAAAAATAGAAACAGGCCCTCAAAGCAGACGCTTTATGTGTCAAAATATATGTTTTCTGACCTTCATCAGCTCCTGTGATGATGATGATGATAGTGAGGAGGATCAGGAGAGAGATGAGAGAGTGTAGAGCCTGCGGTAAGCAGAACTACTTTCAAAACACTTAGGCTATGTCATGAGTGTAGGAACCCATAACCCAGTTACAGATTATTTCCACATCTGCATAGTTGACGATTACCGCAATTCACTAGAAATTTAATGAAACGCATTTGAAAACCATGTTTTCAGTCAAAATAAAAGATCATGTGCTTATCTCTTTCAAGTATAGAAATTGGTACAAAACAAATTATGAAAGTTTCCTTTATTTTTTAGTGCATTTGTTTTACAAAATATGGCTATTACTGTCATTGGATTAATATTATAACTATTATTATGTAGTAGGTGTAATGTAAATAGACACTGTAACTAAAAGAGGTTTGAATTTTTCTTTGTTTAATTTGCACACTGAATATGGGTTGGAGCTTTTAATTTTGAACTCTCAAAGTACACTAGATTGATGAATTTAACATTAAAATGCACAAAATTTTCTCACGGGGGGGCATGCCCCCCAACCTCCCTAGAAGAACCGAGGTCCACCCACCACAGTTTTACCAAAATTCCTGTAAGAAACACTGGTATTGCTATGCCATTGCAGCTTATAGCTTGTTTTAGGATTCATCACTGTGGAGTATAGATCAACTGTATTAATAAATGTCAAATTTTCACTCGTTCCTATACTCACTCATTACATGGCATTAGTGGTTTTAAGGAATAGGAGATGGTATGCATATATTTAAGGGCATGCAAAGATGGGTGGTGTTTATGATCATATAGTGGGCCAGTCTGGTCCAAAATGCCCGGGCCGATTTTTTGTCCCAGTCCAGCCCTGATATAAACTAAGAGTATATATGTCAAAATAAGTCTGGACACAAAAACACAGGATACACATGGCACTTATATATCTGGACATTGTTTTCCCCTTGAGATTAGGTCAGCTGGAAACAGTGAATACAAAATATACAGTTTTCATTTATATGCAAATGCTTGTTTGCACTTTTTAATGTTACATAACAGTGATAAAGCATTAATGAGTTTTTGTGAACTTCACTGAAACATAGGGTGTCCCCTGCCTTCAGCCCTCCAGTGACCCTACAGGGGACGGTATGGAGAATGGATGGATAAATGTATGGATTTGTGAATCTTATCCAAAAGTATGACCTATTTTAAAAATGACTTAATGAGTTAATAATTTTTGCAGGCTATTTACTAATATTATTTAATAGTAAAAGATAATTTTGAATTAAGAGTATTGATGGATCTTATTGTAAACTGGAACATTGTTCTTTTTAAATGTATTTCCTTATAAAAGGGAACGTATTGTAAAGTGAAGTGTCAGGCTTGATTTCCTGGTTCATTGACCAGTTTTACCCTCATTCTGGGAAACGGTATCAACAAGAATTTGCCTTATCTTATCTTAGAAGACTAACCTAAAAACAACTGAGCAAAGGGCAAAAGAAGAATTGAAGATTGTAATTTTTTTTGTAAAACAATATTGTATACTTTCACCTATTCACTATGTCTGCATTTTTTTTTTTATTAAAGTGTATGGTGACTAGGAATGGACATGTTCAGTTAGTTTTGACGTGGCCATGACATAGTAAGTCGTGGGAATGTCATAGTGTGGGAACAACATCCTTATCTCGTAGCCACCAGTTTAATGGCGCTAACGGCAAATCCCTTCTTGCACTGTCCTCATTTTGATTTCGGCAAATCAGTTTGAGTGTGTGCAAATAACATGATTATTGTTCATGAGTCCAACATTCAGCCACGTAAGAAAACATACAATCGATCTGAGGGAAGATGTGATCAAAAAGAGAGGTCGTTTTTCACTATTGCAAGTTAATGTTGTTAAATAGAGAAAAACATTTTACATTTAAGGTATTCTTGGACCTAGTCTCAAGCTCCAAAAGCAGCCCATACGAATCCTCTAAGTTATCTTTAATTGAAAAATATGCAGTTTCGTTTACAGGGCTGTACAGTGCGACAAAAAAAATTGGCCTGTGCGATGAATACATTTACCACTGTGGCACGCATGTGATACAGTTTTACATGTTCATAAAACAGCCGCTCAATAGTGTGAAGTGATTGTTGTGCTTGTTTGTGTGTGAGATTGATGGCACACTGCTATTATACTTGGTAGTTGTAGTCTATTGTGTGATTAAAACTTGTGTCCCGGCTACATTGAGTCATTTTGTCCAACTCCATTTCCCACAATTCCTAAGTAACGCGCCCATAATTTCTACGCAGCTGCTAGTTGATGAGAAAATAAAGTGCTATTTTCAAGTGAACCATGAAAACCCCAAACGAGCCCGCAAGGAAGAATCGACAGAAGCAATTTACCTAATCAAAGTAAGGGAAAAACAAAAAGGAAAATGTATAGATAAAACCCAGAGTGGAAAAAGGATTTTTCGTGGTTAACTTTCGATGCTGACCAACAGCTCTTGTTTTGTAGCTGGTGCAAGGAGGCTCCAGAAAAGATTAAAATAGACAACCCCTTTGTGATGGGAAACTGCATTTTTAAAAAGGATAACATGCCCACAGATCTGTTCTACTTTGATGTGTAATGTTGATGTGTAAGAGGTGTTATGTTTCTGCACTCTTCCATTTTTGTCTAAAAACTATTTTTGTGATGGTTTGTATTTTTTGTGCACTTTATGGGAACATTAATGCCTCTTTATTTGATGAACTCCATTACTTGTGTTTGTTTTCAGGGATGATAACAGATGTTTTATACTTGTACTACAACAGTTTGGTCTGTGCTACAAAACTTTCAACCTCTGTAGCACCAGTTACAAAGTCACAAAGCAAACATGAGGGCTTAAATACACACAAAAGCTGTCCCCCAATGTGAAGGCTGCATACTTTGAAGGCTGCGGACTTCAAATGATGCAGCCTATGCGTCCTCCGAAGGACGCACCATGTAGTCTACGTAGGATTTCCTAATTTCGCAACCAGGTGTTCCCGATTATCGCTCCAGGCGCCAAGCAACGGTGCAAGAGGACTGAGGCCATCCTGATAATTCATTTGATATAACTGAGTAAACAGCTATGGAGCCAGAATTGGCTATTGTCATTTTTATGTTTTATATTTTACTGGAGGACATGGTATTAAGGATGTTTCAGGTCATACTTTCGGCTTAGTCGAAGATTCAAATGTTCATTTATATCTTACCTTGATGCGATTTTGTAGGCTAGTGTATTCTTTTTATTATGCACATAAATGGATCATGGATCATTTTTCAACATGGCAGCGCGCTGCTGCTAGAAAGACAACAAACTTTTTTTTCTTTTTTTTTTCTACTTGTTCCCCCCCCGACATCACCTGGTTAAAACCTGGATTAAAAACCTGTACTAAAACCTGGATTACGACTCGGACCTGGACCACCTGGAGGACTACATTGACAAATGCTTCAATAAACTATGTACAATGGGCCGATCACGCAAAGCCAAAAAACCCCGCACTTCGGACTCTCCCATATCAACCGATTCTTCATCGTCACCAACATCACCAACATCCACTCCTATCAAAACAAACTGCTGTTCTGACATACTTTTATCAATCAATGAGCGCTTATCTAACTTGGATTCTAGACTCTCACTAATCGAAGTACTTCACAAAGAATTCCAGAATCTTCGCCATAGCCTGGAATACAGTCAACAACAAGTCGATTCGCTCACAGAAGAAAACAAATCATTTAAAAGCTCCGTGACCACACTCACCGCTAAACTTTCAACTGTAAACACTCAACTCACCTCCGTCACCGCTGAGAACAAAGCTATGCAAGAAACCATCCTGGATTTACAGTCACGAAGTATGAGAGACAATTTAATCTTTTCCGGCATTGCCGAATCATCCACCGAAGACCCCGAAAAATCTGTTAAGGACTTCATGGTTAACCAGCTCAAACTTACACCAGAGACTGTTGAGCACATCACCTTCCATCACGTACACCGTTTAGGACAGAAACTCCTCAACTCCACCCGACCCCGGCCCATCATCGTCAAATTCGAACATTTCAAACAAAAAGTACTGGTTCAGCGACAGGGCCGGCAGCTAAAAGGGACTCATTACGGACTCAGCGACCAATTTCCTCAAGAGATCATCCGCAGACGTAAGCTACTCTTCCCCATCCGCAAGACAATGATCAATCAAGGTAAAAAAGCAATCATTACAGAGGACAAACTATATATTGATGGACAATTGTTCAGAGACAAGGACATTACTCCCTGGCTTTACTAATTCTAAAAACTGTGAAATGATGTATAGACAATAGACCCTTGCTTCATTGTAATTTTTTTCATCATTCCCCCTCCCCCCCAATCAATTTATATTCTTACATTAAACTACTTGCACCACACACACACATTGTATACTAAATGCACCAAATTAGCCTTTTTGCTACCTGTTTACATGTTTTGTTGTTAGTTATAAGTATTTATGTTTGTCCTGTTTTGTTTGTCATTTGGTATTGTAGATCTACAAGTACACACACACACACAGCCACACTCACATCCATACACACAGACTTATGCTCACACAATGTAATTGTGAAATACACACTATCTCCATGCAGTTAAAATCCTTAACCTGGAACATTCGTGGAGTTGCCTCACAAAAAAAAAAAAAAAAAAGTCCTAAATTACCTAAAAAATACACAAGCTGATATATGTCTAATACAGGAAACACACTTCTCACAATCTACACAAAACAGCTTAAAAACTACACATTTTAACCACTGTTTTTCCTCCTACTATAATTCAAAACAAAGAGGAGTGTGCATCTTAATAAACAAAAAAATACAATTTAACCACCATATAACCATTTCAGATCCTGAAGGCCGTTTTATCATTATTAACATCTCAATCAACAATAATCCAATCACAATTGGCAACATTTATGGACCAAATTCTGACGATCCCTCCTTCTTTTCAAATTTCTTTTCCTCTCTTTCAAACCTCTCCAGCGGTCCAATAATTATAGGGGGAGACTATAACACTGTAATCAATCCATCATTGGGCAGGTCAAAACATAAAGGCAAATCCTGGCAGTCCTCCAAAACAATAAAACAGTTCATGAGTGATTTTGGTCTTGGCGATGGTTGGAGGCTACAACACCCACTTGCCAGAGAATACACTTTTTATTCTAATGTCCACCAAACCTACTCCCGCATTGATTTCTTTTTAACCAGTAATTCAATCATACCAAATATCATAGAAACCAAAATTCATTCCATCAATATTAGTGACCATTCTCCGGTTACTCTCACATGGATCCCACCTGCAATACAGAAGCACCCCACCAGATGGCGTTTTAAATATCTCTCTTGAAAGATCCAGAATTTGACAGCTACTTCAAGAGAGAGTGGACATCCTTCCTTGAAATAAATGACTCTCTAAAGTCGCCAGCATCACTGCTCTGGGAAACATGGAAAGTAGTATTGCGGGGAAAAATCATATCATATTCAGTCCATAAAAAAAAGAAGGAAAAAGAAAAAGAAGTCCAACTGGAAGAAAAAATAAAAAATTTAGAAATTTTACACGCAAATAACCAATCGAAAACCATCTATAAAGAATTAAGAAAAAATAAATTCTTGCTTAATGAAATAATAAACAAAAGAAACCAGTTTCTGATTCACAGACTTCGTCACGAAACTTTTCACCACAGCAATAAATCCGGAAAATATTTAGCCAGTCAAATTAAAAGAAATAAAGAAAAAACAGCTATAACATCCATTAGAAACTCAGCAGGGAAGCTAACCAATTCACCTATTGAGATACATAAAATATTTGAAGAATACTATACAAAATTATACTCATCTGATCTGGACCCAAATCAAGAAGACATAAACCAATTCCTCGATAACACCATTTTACCAAAACTCAACCCGGAGCAAATTACCTCTCTCGAATTACCAATCACTGAAAAAGAACTTCACTCCGCGCTGAAACACATGCAAAATAATAAAGCACCAGGACCGGATGGCTTCCCTGCTGAGTTCTACGAACATTTTTGGTCAACTTTATACCGACTATTCAGTAGAACAATAACGCAAATAAAACAAAATGCTAAATTCCCATCCCACATGAATACAGCGCTTATATCACTCATTCCTAAACCTAACAAAGACCACACCCTCACATCTAACTACCGTCCTATTTCACTTATAAATGTCGACATAAAAATCATTAGCAAAGCATTATCTCATAGAATTGAAAAAAATATATCATATATCATCCATCCTGATCAGACCGGCTTTATAAAAGGTAGACACGCATCTAACAATACCCGCAGATTATATAATTTAATGCATTACTCATCAGTACAACAGAAAGATACTCTCATTGCCACATTAGATGCTGAAAAAGCTTTTGATAGGGTCAACTGGAAATTTTTATTCACCACACTACAAAAATTTGGCTTTGGAGAGTCATTTATTAACTGGATCAAGATTTTATACACATCACCATCTGCCACAGTCACAACCAATGGACTAACATCACAAAGCTTCACACTGCACAGGGGGACGAGGCAGGGATGTCCACTCTCTCCATCTCTATTCACTATTTTTATCGAACCTTTAGCAGCAGCTATCCGCCAAAACCCAGCAATCAAAGGTATTGAAACACCACAACAAACACATACAATCTCACTTTATGCAGATGATATTCTACTATTTATACAAGAACCTCTAGCATCTACTCAAGAAATAATTAAAACAATCCAGTCCTTCTCAAAAATTTCAGATTACGCAATAAACTGGAACAAATCTTCCATCCTCCCTTTACATAAAACCAAATGGGATGTGGCACCCCACCAATCACCTATACCTATATGTCATGATCACATCACTTACTTAGGCATTAAGATTTCCTCCAGACTGTCAGAGTTGGTAACACTCAACTTCACACCACTGCTAAAAAAAATAGAAGACGACTTGCTTCGATGGCTCAACCTTCCAATCTCCATAATTGGCAGGATAGCAGCAATAAAGATGACAATTTTACCAAAAATTAATTATCTATTCTCAATGATTCCAATCCATCCCACACTCACCTGGTTTAAATCACTAGACTCCATTCTCACTCACTTCTACTGGAAAAATAAAACGCCAAGGATAAAACTCTCCACACTACAAAAAAAACAAGGTTCAAGGAGGACTAGAAGCACCAAATTTTCATTTTCATCCATTACTCAATGGCTAACCAACTGCAATACATATACAAATGGATCCACCCCACCCAATCCGATATTATATGGCAAGATATAGAACAATGACTATGCAAAGAATTAAATATAGCTGACATACCATTCCTCACCAAATCAATCAAACAACACACATGTTTTAATGCTGTAACTATAGCTTCCACTCTGACAGCCTGGTGGAAATTTCACCAAATCACAAATTCTATACTAGCTCCATCTAACCTCACCCCACTGTGGAACAACCGTGACTTTATAAGCAATAAAAAAATACTGAATTTTCGCACATGGGCTGAAAAGGGTATCACCCACATTAACCATATTTTCAAATCTAACACGTTAACAACATTTCCGCAATTGGCCCAGGAGTTTGGCATCGGGAGCAATGAATTTTTAAAATACCTACAACTCAAATCTTCTGTTCTGGCAAAAATAAACATCAGAGCCACAAATTTAGAACTTCCACAAGCAATAGCAGACTTGGTTAACATTTCCTCGCCAAAGAAACTTCTCTCTAAAATATACAAAATCATTTCAAATCAACTTCAGACCATATACTTACCAACAATAAAATGGGAAAACGATCTTTCAGTAGCTCCTGATGCCAACTTCTGGACCCAAATCTGTAAAAACATTTATCTCATGTCCAAAAATGCTAATCTTCAATTAATACAATACAAAACACTTCATAGAACACATTACACGGGCAATAGATTAGCTAAAATGGGTTTCACATCAGGAGTTTGCACACATTGCAATCACAATTCTATAGATACATACATCCATGCAACCTGGCACTGCACTCCAGTCAAACACTTTTGGGAAGAGGTCACACAGTCACTATCCACTATAGTCGGCTGCCGCATCCCACTATCACCCTCTCTTTGCTTGCTGGGGGACCTCACAATAATTACTGATAAAAATATAAACTCTAAAATGCTCCTCATAGCTCTAACCATCGCCAAGAAAACTATCCTCATGAACTGGAAAACTCGTAACAACATACACATTAACCACTGGAAAAATCTCATTACAGACTTCATTACAATGGAATACACATCTCCCCCTTATAATTACGCATCTGAAACCGACCTCTGCCATCCAACACTTTCTGACCTCTTACAACTATGAATCCCTTCTCTCCTCTCAACTCCGACTCCTCCCACCTTTTAATCAACCCACGGATATTACTGCATATTTGTTATTTTTTTCATCATTGTCATTTTTTTTTTTCATTACTGTTATTGTTATGATTACTATTATTATTTTTATTATTGTTGTAATTAGGGGCCAAGCCCCGAAGGGGCTATGGCACCTATTGTATCTGTTAGTTTTCTTATTATTATTAGGGGCCAAGCCCCGAAGGGGCTATGGCACCTATTGTATCTGTTAGTTTTCTTATTATTATTAGGGGCCAAGCCCCGAAGGGGCTATGGCACCTATTGTATCTGTTAGTTTTTAGGGGCCAAGCCCCGAAGGGGCTATGGCACCTATTGTATCTGTTAGTTTTCTTATTATTATTATTATTATTATTCTTCTTCCTCCTCTTGAAGTCTATGGCAGCCCTATGAACCATACATAGGAAAATGATGAAATTTGGCACACTTGTAGTGATGGTAATGAAAAGTAATTGTAGCAATTTTTGAGTCTCTAGGTCCAACTCTATAGCGCCACCAGCAGTTCAAAAATTCAACATTGAAATGGTTATAACTTTTGAACCCTTTGATCTAGAAAAATGAAACTTAGTACACCTGATTCATCTCATCATGCTGATTAGAACCAATATCTTACATTAAGACTCCGCCCATTACAGTAGTGGCCATTTTGAAAAGTACAGTATGCAGTTTTTTTGCTACTCCTCCTTCAAAATTGGTCTAATTTTGTCCAAACATGTACTCAAATGATCTTCGGACTGAGCCGCATAAAAGTACTGTCCCCGATTTTTTTTATTCTTCTCTGATCAAAAGTTATGACGTCGCAAACTTAACGAGGTCGACCCAAAATTGGTTCAGAAGCTATAGCTCGGCCAAACTTTGATCAATCGAAACGAAAATTGGTACACTTCATCGGAAGCATGATCTGAGGTTCCATGCCAAAGTTGGGAACAGCGCCACCTACGGGTCATGAGATATGGAAAATGCATATTTTGGCCAATAACTTATGAACAGTTTGTCAGAAAATTATAAACTTGGTGTCTATCGATTCCTTGGGTCATGACAAATCCGTGGATATCGATTTTGCCATGATGGGATGTACCACGTGTCCGCCATTTTGAATGATGTCATAATTTGCAATATCTTTTAAACTATTTGAAATTTCTTCACCAAATTTGGTATGGATCATCATTAGCATGGCCCGAAGGTACCTGAGAAATTTGATCACAGCGCCACCTAGTGTTCCAGAGATATCATTGTTTTTTGAAAAAACGCTTATAACTTTTGCTAACATTGCTTGAAATTTGATTTCTTTATGTCAATATATTCCTTGGCTTATGCCGATTTCAACGATATCTCATATGTTATTTATCAACAATGTGACTGGCCGCCATATTGGAGTGAATGTAAAACAGTTTTTTCGCTACTCCTCCTTCAAAATTGGTCTAATTTTGTCCAAACATGTACTCAAATGATCTTCGGACTGAGCCGCATAAAAGTACTGTCCCCGATTTTTTTGCTATACTGGAAAAAAAAAGTTATGATGTCGCAAACTTAATGAGGTCAACCCATAATTGGTTCAGAGGCTGTAACTTGTGAACAGTTTGTCACAAAATCATAAAATTGGTGTCTATCGATTCCTTGCGTCATGTCGAATCTGAGGATATCTATTTTGCCAGCATTGGATGTACCACATCATAAGCTATATTAGCATTAAGTTAGCTTAGCATGCTAATCTCGTTAACATGATTTTGTGTGCTCATTCACACACTGAAGCCTCTCCTCTGCAGCTTTGTAAAACATGTCCTCTGGGTGGCGCAAGTGGTTCAACCATGCGTCATGAATCCCGAACCATTGTGGTCGTGGGTTCGAGACCAGTGTGGGGCGACTTTGAAATTGTGTATAAAATAATAATTTAAATTCCTTCCGGCTCTGCACTGCTGTTGGTGCTTAAATGCTAGCTGTGCTGCTGTAATTGATGTGCTTACTGTGCTTGATGTACATTAAATTTCTGATGTTTTGCTCTTCTGGCTCCGCATTGCGCTACAGCGGCTGTTGCTTGCTCTGCCTTGCAGGGCTTGGCCCCGTATTGCTGCTTGCAGCTATATTAGCAATTGTTATTGTCAGAATAACAATTCTTCTTCTTCCCAATGGAAGTCTATGGCAGCCCTATGAACCGTAAATAGGAAAATGATGAAATTTGGCACACTTGTAGTGATGGCCATGATTAGTAAATGTAGCAATTTTTGAGTCACTAGGACCAACTCTATAGCGCCACCAGCAGTTCAAAAATTCAACATTGAAATGGTTATAACTTTTGAACCCTTTGATCTAGAAAAATGAAACTTAGTACACCTGATTCATCTCATCATGCTGATCAGAACCAATATCTTACATTAAGACTCCGCCCATTACAGTAGTGGCCATTTTGAAAAGTACAGTATGCAGTTTTTTTGCTACTCCTCCTTCAAAATTGGTCTAATTTTGTCCAAACATGTGCTCAAATGATCTTCGGACTGAGCCGCATAAAAGTACTGTCCCCGATTTTTTTTATTCTTCTCTGATCAAAAGTTATGACGTCGCAAAGTTAACAAGGTCGACCTAAAATTGGTTCAGCGGCTGTATCTCGGCCAAACTTTGATCAATCGAAACGAAAATTGGTACACTTCATCGGAAGCATGATCTGAGGTTCCATGCCAAAGTTGGGAACAGCGCCACCTACGGGTCATGAGATATGGAAAATGCATATTTTGGCCAATAACTTGTGAACGGTTTGTCAGAAAATTATAAACTTGGTGTCTATCGATTCCTTGGGTCATGATGAATCCGTGGATATTGATTTTGCCATGATGGGATGTACCACGTGTCCGCCATTTTGAATTTTGTCATAATTTGCAATATCTTTTAAACTATTTGAAATTTCTTCACCAAATTTGGTATGGATCGTCATTAGCATGGCCCGAAGGTACCTGAGAAGTTTGATCACAGCGCCACCTAGTGTTCCAGAGATATCATTGTTTTTTGAAAAAACGCTTATAACTTTTGCTAACATTGCTTGAAATTTGATTTCTTTATGGCAATATATTCCTTGGCTTATGCCGATTTCAACGATATCTCATATGTTATTTTTCAACAATGTTACTGGCCGCCATATTGGAGTGAATGTAAAACAGTTTTTTCGCTACTCCTCCTTCAAAATTGGTCTAATTTTGTCCAAACATGTGCTCAAATGATCTTCGGACTGAGCCGCATAAAAGTACTGTCCCCGATTTTTTTGCTATACTGGAAAAAAAAAAGTTATGATGTCGCAAACTTAATGAGGTCGACCCATAATTGGTTCAGAGGCTGTAACTTGTGAACAGTTTGTCACAAAATCATAAAATTGGTGTCTATCGATTCCTTGCGTCATGTCGAATCCGAGGATATCTATTTTGCCAGGATTGGATGTACCATGTTATAAGCTACATTAGCATTAAGATAGCTTAGCATGCTAATCTGGTTAACTTGCTTTTGTGTGCTCATTCTTACACTGAAGCCTCTCCTCTGAAGGTTGTGATTATACGTCCTCTGAGTGGTGCAATCTGCTAAACCATGAATCTAAAATCCTGAGCCATTCTGGTTGTGGGTTCGAGTCCCATGTGGGATGACTTTAAAGTTGTCATTTAAATTCCTTCCGGCTCTGCACTGCTGTTGGTGCTTAAATGCTCGCTGTGCTTCATTTACATTTATATTTAATTTCTGCTGTTTTTGTTCTTGCGGCTCTGCACTGCTGTTGGTGCTTAAATGCTTGCTGCGCTGCTGTGCTTGATGTACATTTACATGTATATTCAATTTCTGCTCTTTTTGTTCTTCTGGCTCCGCACTGCTGTTGGTGCTTAAATGCTTGCTGTGTTGCTGTAATTGATGTGCTTACAGAACTTGCTGTGCTTGATGTACATTAAATTTCTGATGTTTTGCTCTTTTGGCTCCGCATTGCGCTACAGCGGCTTTTGCTTGCTGTGCCTTGCAGGGCTTGGCCCCGTATTGCTGCTTGCAGCTATATTCTTATTATTATTATTATTATTATTCTTCTTCCTCCTCTTGAAGTCTATGGCAGCCCTATGAACCATACATAGGAAAATGATGAAATTTGGCACACTTGTAGTGATGGTAATGAAAAGTAATTGTAGCAATTTTTGAGTCTCTAGGTCCAACTCTATAGCGCCACCAGCAGTTCAAAAATTCAACATTGAAATGGTTATAACTTTTGAACCCTTTGATCTAGAAAAATGAAACTTAGTACACCTGATTCATCTCATCATGCTGATTAGAACCAATATCTTACATTAAGACTCCGCCCATTACAGTAGTGGCCATTTTGAAAAGTACAGTATGCAGTTTTTTTGCTACTCCTCCTTCAAAATTGGTCTAATTTTGTCCAAACATGTACTCAAATGATCTTCGGACTGAGCCGCATAAAAGTACTGTCCCCGATTTTTTTTATTCTTCTCTGATCAAAAGTTATGACGTCGCAAACTTAACGAGGTCGACCCAAAATTGGTTCAGAAGCTATAGCTCGGCCAAACTTTGATCAATCGAAACGAAAATTGGTACACTTCATCGGAAGCATGATCTGAGGTTCCATGCCAAAGTTGGGAACAGCGCCACCTACGGGTCATGAGATATGGAAAATGCATATTTTGGCCAATAACTTATGAACAGTTTGTCAGAAAATTATAAACTTGGTGTCTATCGATTCCTTGGGTCATGACAAATCCGTGGATATCGATTTTGCCATGATGGGATGTACCACGTGTCCGCCATTTTGAATGATGTCATAATTTGCAATATCTTTTAAACTATTTGAAATTTCTTCACCAAATTTGGTATGGATCATCATTAGCATGGCCCGAAGGTACCTGAGAAATTTGATCACAGCGCCACCTAGTGTTCCAGAGATATCATTGTTTTTTGAAAAAACGCTTATAACTTTTGCTAACATTGCTTGAAATTTGATTTCTTTATGTCAATATATTCCTTGGCTTATGCCGATTTCAACGATATCTCATATGTTATTTATCAACAATGTGACTGGCCGCCATATTGGAGTGAATGTAAAACAGTTTTTTCGCTACTCCTCCTTCAAAATTGGTCTAATTTTGTCCAAACATGTACTCAAATGATCTTCGGACTGAGCCGCATAAAAGTACTGTCCCCGATTTTTTTGCTATACTGGAAAAAAAAAGTTATGATGTCGCAAACTTAATGAGGTCAACCCATAATTGGTTCAGAGGCTGTAACTTGTGAACAGTTTGTCACAAAATCATAAAATTGGTGTCTATCGATTCCTTGCGTCATGTCGAATCTGAGGATATCTATTTTGCCAGCATTGGATGTACCACATCATAAGCTATATTAGCATTAAGTTAGCTTAGCATGCTAATCTCGTTAACATGATTTTGTGTGCTCATTCACACACTGAAGCCTCTCCTCTGCAGCTTTGTAAAACATGTCCTCTGGGTGGCGCAAGTGGTTCAACCATGCGTCATGAATCCCGAACCATTGTGGTCGTGGGTTCGAGACCAGTGTGGGGCGACTTTGAAATTGTGTATAAAATAATAATTTAAATTCCTTCCGGCTCTGCACTGCTGTTGGTGCTTAAATGCTAGCTGTGCTGCTGTAATTGATGTGCTTACTGTGCTTGATGTACATTAAATTTCTGATGTTTTGCTCTTCTGGCTCCGCATTGCGCTACAGCGGCTGTTGCTTGCTCTGCCTTGCAGGGCTTGGCCCCGTATTGCTGCTTGCAGCTATATTTATTATTATTATTCTTCTTCCTCCTCTTGAAGTCTATGGCAGCCCTATGAACCATACATAGGAAAATGATGAAATTTGGCACACTTGTAGTGATGGTAATGAAAAGTAATTGTAGCAATTTTTGAGTCTCTAGGACCAACTCTATAGCGCCACCAGCAGTTCAAAAATCCAACATTGAAATGGTTATAACTTTTGAACCCTTTGATCTAGAAAAATGAAACTTAGTACACCTGATTTATCTCATCATGCTGATCAGAACCAATATCTTACATCAAGACTCCGCCCATTACAGTAGTGGCCATTTTGAAAAGTACAGTATGCAGTTTTTTTGCTACTCCTCCTTCAAAATTGGTCTAATTTTGTCCAAACATGTACTCAAATGATCTTCGGACTGAGCCGCATAAAAGTACTGTCCCCGATTTTTTTGCTATATTGGAAAAAAAAAAGTTATGATGTCGCAAACTTAACGAGGTCGACCCAAAATTGGTTCAGAAGCTATAGCTCGGCCAAACTTTGATCAATCGAAACGAAAATTGGTACACTTCATCGGAAGCATGATCTGAGGTTCCATGCCAAAGTTGGGAACAGCGCCACCTACGGGTCATGAGATATGGAAAATGCATATTTTGGCCAATAACTTATGAACAGTTTGTCAGAAAATTATAAACTTGGTGTCTATCGATTCCTTGGGTCATGACAAATCCGTGGATATCGATTTTGCCATGATGGGATGTACCACGTGTCCGCCATTTTGAATGATGTCATAATTTGCAATATCTTTTAAACTATTTGAAATTTCTTCACCAAATTTGGTATGGATCATCATTAGCATGGCCCGAAGGTACCTGAGAAATTTGATCACAGCGCCACCTAGTGTTCCAGAGATATCATTGTTTTTTGAAAAAACGCTTATAACTTTTGCTAACATTGCTTGAAATTTGATTTCTTTATGTCAATATATTCCTTGGCTTATGCCGATTTCAACGATATCTCATATGTTATTTATCAACAATGTGACTGGCCGCCATATTGGAGTGAATGTAAAACAGTTTTTTCGCTACTCCTCCTTCAAAATTGGTCTAATTTTGTCCAAACATGTACTCAAATGATCTTCGGACTGAGCCGCATAAAAGTACTGTCCCCGATTTTTTTGCTATACTGGAAAAAAAAAGTTATGATGTCGCAAACTTAATGAGGTCAACCCATAATTGGTTCAGAGGCTGTAACTTGTGAACAGTTTGTCACAAAATCATAAAATTGGTGTCTATCGATTCCTTGCGTCATGTCGAATCTGAGGATATCTATTTTGCCAGCATTGGATGTACCACATCATAAGCTATATTAGCATTAAGTTAGCTTAGCATGCTAATCTCGTTAACATGATTTTGTGTGCTCATTCACACACTGAAGCCTCTCCTCTGCAGCTTTGTAAAACATGTCCTCTGGGTGGCGCAAGTGGTTCAACCATGCGTCATGAATCCCGAACCATTGTGGTCGTGGGTTCGAGACCAGTGTGGGGCGACTTTGAAATTGTGTATAAAATAATAATTTAAATTCCTTCCGGCTCTGCACTGCTGTTGGTGCTTAAATGCTAGCTGTGCTGCTGTAATTGATGTGCTTACTGTGCTTGATGTACATTAAATTTCTGATGTTTTGCTCTTCTGGCTCCGCATTGCGCTACAGCGGCTGTTGCTTGCTCTGCCTTGCAGGGCTTGGCCCCGTATTGCTGCTTGCAGCTATATTTATTATTATTATTCTTCTTCCTCCTCTTGAAGTCTATGGCAGCCCTATGAACCATACATAGGAAAATGATGAAATTTGGCACACTTGTAGTGATGGTAATGAAAAGTAATTGTAGCAATTTTTGAGTCTCTAGGTCCAACTCTATAGCGCCACCAGCAGTTCAAAAATTCAACATTGAAATGGTTATAACTTTTGAACCCTTTGATCTAGAAAAATGAAACTTAGTACACCTGATTCATCTCATCATGCTGATTAGAACCAATATCTTACATTAAGACTCCGCCCATTACAGTAGTGGCCATTTTGAAAAGTACAGTATGCAGTTTTTTTGCTACTCCTCCTTCAAAATTGGTCTAATTTTGTCCAAACATGTACTCAAATGATCTTCGGACTGAGCCGCATAAAAGTACTGTCCCCGATTTTTTTTATTCTTCTCTGATCAAAAGTTATGACGTCGCAAACTTAACGAGGTCGACCCAAAATTGGTTCAGAAGCTATAGCTCGGCCAAACTTTGATCAATCGAAACGAAAATTGGTACACTTCATCGGAAGCATGATCTGAGGTTCCATGCCAAAGTTGGGAACAGCGCCACCTACGGGTCATGAGATATGGAAAATGCATATTTTGGCCAATAACTTATGAACAGTTTGTCAGAAAATTATAAACTTGGTGTCTATCGATTCCTTGGGTCATGACAAATCCGTGGATATCGATTTTGCCATGATGGGATGTACCACGTGTCCGCCATTTTGAATGATGTCATAATTTGCAATATCTTTTAAACTATTTGAAATTTCTTCACCAAATTTGGTATGGATCATCATTAGCATGGCCCGAAGGTACCTGAGAAATTTGATCACAGCGCCACCTAGTGTTCCAGAGATATCATTGTTTTTTGAAAAAACGCTTATAACTTTTGCTAACATTGCTTGAAATTTGATTTCTTTATGTCAATATATTCCTTGGCTTATGCCGATTTCAACGATATCTCATATGTTATTTATCAACAATGTGACTGGCCGCCATATTGGAGTGAATGTAAAACAGTTTTTTCGCTACTCCTCCTTCAAAATTGGTCTAATTTTGTCCAAACATGTACTCAAATGATCTTCGGACTGAGCCGCATAAAAGTACTGTCCCCGATTTTTTTGCTATACTGGAAAAAAAAAGTTATGATGTCGCAAACTTAATGAGGTCAACCCATAATTGGTTCAGAGGCTGTAACTTGTGAACAGTTTGTCACAAAATCATAAAATTGGTGTCTATCGATTCCTTGCGTCATGTCGAATCTGAGGATATCTATTTTGCCAGCATTGGATGTACCACATCATAAGCTATATTAGCATTAAGTTAGCTTAGCATGCTAATCTCGTTAACATGATTTTGTGTGCTCATTCACACACTGAAGCCTCTCCTCTGCAGCTTTGTAAAACATGTCCTCTGGGTGGCGCAAGTGGTTCAACCATGCGTCATGAATCCCGAACCATTGTGGTCGTGGGTTCGAGACCAGTGTGGGGCGACTTTGAAATTGTGTATAAAATAATAATTTAAATTCCTTCCGGCTCTGCACTGCTGTTGGTGCTTAAATGCTAGCTGTGCTGCTGTAATTGATGTGCTTACTGTGCTTGATGTACATTAAATTTCTGATGTTTTGCTCTTCTGGCTCCGCATTGCGCTACAGCGGCTGTTGCTTGCTCTGCCTTGCAGGGCTTGGCCCCGTATTGCTGCTTGCAGCTATATTTGCTGTTGTTATTGTCGTTGCTCTCATCATTGTTATCACCATTGCCATCATCATCATCATTATTATTGTTATTATTATTATTGTTATTGCTGTTTTAGAATTACTAACCTGGTGCTCACTGTTATCAGTACTGCTATGGTTAAATCAATTGATTATTTCCAATTCCCCCCTAATCTTTTCATGTGTTTTTAATGCACCACAACGTAGAATAGGAAAAAAATAAAAACATAATAAAAAAAATAATAATAATATATATATATACAGTGAGGAAAATAAGTATTTGAACACCCTGCTATTTTGCAAGTTCTCCCACTTAGAAATCATGGAGGGGTCTGAAATTGTCATCTTAGGTGCATGTCCACTGTGAGAGACATAATCTAAAAAAAAAAATCCAGAAATCACAATGTATGATTTTTTAACTATTTATTTGTATGATACAGCTGCAAATAAGTATTTGAACACCTGAGAAAATCAATGTTAATATTTGGTACAGTAGCCTTTGTTTGCAATTACAGAGGTCAAACGTTTCCTGTAGTTTTTCACCAGGTTTGCACACACTGCAGGAGGGATTTTGGCCCACTCCTCCACACAGATCTTCTCTAGATCAGTCAGGTTTCTGGGCTTTCGCAGAGAAACACGGAGTTTGAGCTCCCTCCAAAGATTCTCTATTGGGTTTAGGTCTGGAGACTGGCTAGGCCACGCCAGAACCTTGATATGCTTCTTACAGAGCCACTCCTTGGTTATCCTGGCTGTGTCCTTCGGGTCATTGTCATGTTGGAAGACCCAGCCTCGACCCATCTTCAATGCTCTAACTGAGGGAAGGAGGTTGTTCCCCAAAATCTCGTAATACATGGCCCCGGTCATCCTCTCCTTAATACAGTGCAGTCGCCCTGTCCCATGTGCAGAAAAACACCCCCAAAGCATGATGCTACCACCCCCATGCTTCACAGTAGGGATGGTGTTCTTGGGATAGTACTCATCATT
Organism: Abramis brama; assembly: GCF_963993115.1. NCBI lineage: Eukaryota > Metazoa > Chordata > Actinopteri > Cypriniformes > Leuciscidae > Abramis > Abramis brama. The sequence continues at coordinate 20,030,174 of NC_139966.1, forward strand.
CTTCTTCCTCCAAACACGTTTAGTGGAATTATGACCAAAAAGTTCTATTTTGGTCTCATCTGACCACATGACTTTCTCCCATGACTCCTCTGGATCATCCAAATGGTCATTGGCAAACTTAAGACGGGCCTTGACATGTGCTGGTTTAAGCAGGGGAACCTTCCGTGCCATGCATGATTTCAAACCATGACGTCTTAGTGTATTACCAACAGTAACCTTGGAAACGGTGGTCCCAGCTCTTTTCAGGTCATTGACCAGCTCCTCCCGTGTAGTTCTGGGCTGATTTCTCACCTTTCTTAGGATCATTGAGACCCCACGAGGTGAGATCTTGCATGGAGCCCCAGTCCGAGGGAGATTGACAGTCATGTTTAGCTTCTTCCATTTTCTAATGATTGCTCCAAGAGTGGACCTTTTTTCACCAAGCTGCTTGGCAATTTCCCCGTAGCCCTTTCCAGCCTTGTGGAGGTGTACAATTTTGTCTCTAGTGTCTTTGGACAGCTCTTTGGTCTTGGCCATGTTAGTAGTTGGATTCTTACTGATTGTATGGGGTGGACAGGTGTCTTTATGCAGCTAACGACCTCAAACAGGTGCATCTAATTTAGGATAATAAATGGAGTGGAGATGGACATTTTAAAGGCAGACTAACAGGTCTTTGAGGGTCAGAATTCTAGCTGATAGACAGGTGTTCAAATACTTATTTGCAGCTGTATCATACAAATAAATAGTTAAAAAATCATATATTGTGATTTCTGGATTTTTTTTTTTTTAGATTATGTCTCTCACAGTGGACATGCACCTACGATGACAATTTCAGACCCCTCCATGATTTCCAAGTGGGAGAACTTGCAAAATAGCAGGGTGTTCAAATACTTATTTTCCTCACTGTATATATATATATATATATATATATATATATATATATATACACATTGAAAACCTCATAAACACTCAGGCAGGCAAGACAGGCGAGAAGTGGTTTCCATAGGACAGCATCTCTGTCCCAAGTTGAGACACTCTCACACTGTACCCCTTCTTTTAATGCACCTTAGACACTACACATAACATACAAAAAAAAAAAAAAAAAAAAAAAAAAAATTATAATAATAATATAGGAGAAAATAGGGACTGAAGAGATGTGGGGGGAGGGTTATCTTATATTATCTTATTATATTATCTTCTATTATTATCTTACTATCTAAAAATTAATTTATCTATAGAGAGTGCTGACAATGGTAATTGTTACATAGGAGAAAATATAGAAATAAAAAATAAAAATTGACTACTACAATGTTGGCAGTATGATGGTAGTGAGGAGTGGTGGTGGTGATGGTAATGAAGATGGTAATAAATAATAAATGGTTACTTTGCTTATGCATATACACACACACACACACACACACACACACACACACACACACACACACACACACACACACACACACACACCAACCCACACTTACACCCACACACACACACCTATACATTTTACACACTTTTATTTTAATTCTGGAATTCTGGAACTACTAGATTGTTCGTTACTGCACTATTTTGGTCTGTATGTCTGTCTGTTAAAATAAATTAATAAATAAATAAATAAATAAAATAAATAAATAATGCTAAATGGCAAGAAAAAAAAAAAATAATAATAAATAAATAAATGGATCATGGTAAATATATTTACACAGGTTTTCAACCCTATTTGAATATAAAACCCAGTTGAATATAAAAAGTCCAGTGCGGATGTTACTCCCGCTCTTCATCGACAGCTGTCAGTCACTGTTGCTAGGCGACAAGAACAATCCTCCGTAGGCTAGACCGGTCCGAGCGCTTCAGATGCGCCCTTTGAAATGGGACGGAGCTGTAGTTAGCAACAATTTGTTAATATTGTGACAATAGGCCTACATTTTGTTACTTTAATTTTCAAAATAACCAGTGGTGGTATGTAAGGAACTACATACTTCATTAATACTCAAAGTAATTTTCAGCAACAGCAACACTACAAAATTATGTTATTTTACAACATGATGCATTGTTTTACATTAAATTACACAAAAGTATATAGTTTAAATGTATCAGCCTTGAAAATATTCAGAAGTAAAATGAAACATATGCAGTAATATAAATGCAAAACATCATAAAAACCCTGACAAGGTTTTTTTCCTGCAGAATTCCTTTACTTTTACTCTTGATACCTTAAGTACATTAGAGTAAAAAAATTGCTTAACTAAGGTTTAAAATATATGACTAGTAGTTTTTCACCAATGCGGTATTAGTGGTTATTAAAAGTACTTTAGTGTAATAAAGTATCTCAATATTTATTCCATGAGTCAGCCCTGCAAACCTGTTAGTAGACAACTTAGTGGATAGTGAAAATATGCAGTCAAACACTCTGGAGAGCATCCCAGATGATGTCCCACCAGCAGGAGGCCTTACCAGGGTCTCTATAGTGGAGCCCATCCCGGTCCAGCAGGACACCAGGGTCTCCCACTCAGCTCAGTAAAAGTCTACATCATTTTTTCTTATTTTATGTACTGTAAATTTAAATGTTTATGTTGATTTTGAGATGTTTAACATATGTTGTAAATAGTTGGGGGAAAAAAGGTATAGAAGAATTTGTTTCATGTAGAAATTATGACTATCATTACAAAAATAAACAATGTCCAGAGCAATGAATTCTCTTTTATTTACACATTTAAAGTTGCATAAAAATAAATAAATGTACAGATTTTTTTAAAAAATAAATAAATAAATGTACAGAATACATTTATATTTTTTAAAAAATATAAGTGAAAAAAAGTTAAACAAGAATATATATATATATATATATATATATATATATATATATATATATAACTCGCTAAACTCTGCCCTGGTCTGTCCTCAGGGATTGAGGCAATGAGGACAGCGGGGTGGTGCAATGCCTCTGTCCCAACACCTCATCCATGAGGACAAACCAGGGCCAAGTTTCAGCAGTGGGTTTCCCACTCACACCCTCACATGTCCCAGGACACTTGCAATCCTAAAGGCAGAGCAAATTAACCATGGCTTGTTAACAACAACAGCACAATACATTTCAGCAAAGATGTGTGTATTAATTTTCTTATAATTGTGTGTATAATTTCTTCAATTAATAGGTAATTTCCATTGCCATTTAAGTGAAATTACTGAACTTAAATATACAAGCTTGATAAAAAAATATAATTCTAGAAGAAAATTTCAGATGTCACTTAGAGGCTTTTGCATCTGAACTCTTCATATATATATATTATTTTGTGCCTGTATGGGAATTACGTTCCCCAGACCCATTTTTTCCTGAATTGTTCTAAAAAAGCAGAAAAGGGTACTTAACACAGGGGTGCAATCTTAAGTGCATTGTTAACACTGCAAAATATGACACATCAAGACATGCAAAATATACTTAAAATATACTCAGATTTGGTTAAAAACACATAGCTTGCATGACAGCACTACAAAAACACATAAAAGTGAAACCCCATTGCCTTATCTACTGCTTTTCTTATTGTTTTAGGCTTTATAGGGTGAGTTATATTTCTTATAATACACAAGTGAGATAGACTAGTGCAAATATTATAGGTTGTTAAACTAATAACGTTATTACCACAAGTTTTGCTTAAAACTACCTGACAAATGAAGCCATGCAATGGTGACGAAGGAGTTAAGATGAAGTTTATAATAAACTTTAACTCTGGTTTCGCTAGCTATTTGAGTAAATGAAAACATAATACGTACATTTAAATGTGAATTTGCTGTCCACCACCGATCTCTAGTCTCGGCCGCCTTTAAAAATAAATAAATAAATGCTGTCGTCAACGGCACGCAATGACTTATGGGGTAGAATAGGCCGCTAAGTGTCCATTTATGTATCTTTCTTTTCACGGGGAAACGAAGGGCGCATTTGGCGTCGCTTTTGAATCAGGGTAGCCTTCGTCGCGGCGCGATGACGCAACCGTCCTTCGAATACGGCCTTCGGAGGATGCAGAATTGAATTGGGACAGCCTTCATCGAGCCACGTGACGCAATCGGCCTTCAAATGCGACCTTCCAAGGATGCAGCCTTTGAATTGGGACGTCCTTCGTCGCGCCGCTGTGACGCAATCGGCCTTCAAATACGGCCTTCGGAGGATGCAGCCTTCACATTGGGACACAGCTATTGTCTTTATCTTATGTGTATTTGATTTCATCAGACGACGGCTCGATTATCAGGATTTTTGTGCAGATTAACGTCTTGGAAGGGAGAGCTGGTTATGTTTATTGGGTCGCATTTCAGTCACTATTTCATATTCATTCCGTTGTTTGACAAAAGAAACAGTAAAATATACCAATGAAAACAGTTTTATTCAGAATTTAGCTTCATTAAAATGGGCACAGAGAGAGACAGACTAATGTAATAATAAATAATAAATGTACATTTAGCATTTTCAGAAGAGCTGCCCTGTCATGCAAAAATCTAAGCATGTTTGTGTTAGTAAATTGCTCAGTGCAAAGAAAGAGAATAATGAGAATCTGGTATTTCTTTGTTCTTTCTACATGTGTCTAATAGACATGAACAAGTTCTTTGAAAAACATCTATGACCTTTGGAACATGTCTCGTCTTCATGCTCTATGTTGACTATGGTTTCAATAATAAACATACATTTGCATAAAGCATCCATATTTATCCATGCCCATGTTGATTTAGAGTATTACAAACTTGAAAAGTTTTAATTTAAGGTACATTTAGAACAAATAAAAAATGTGCGATGAATTGCGACAATCATGCGATTAAATTTTTTAATCGATTGACGGCCCTAGTATACCTTTATTACAATGTAATACATTGTGTAATTATACCTTTATTACAGTGTAATATAAATGTGTAATTATACGTAAAGACATTAGCTCAAAGGGGAAATATTAATAATAATACATAATTACCAATTATGATTAATTATTCATATTTGGGTCAGTTAATTAGATTAACTTTGAGGTAAGCCAAATTAATATTACAATCACTTAATCAGTTCCAACAAACTCTTCGATTATTCATTTATTCTAAGAAACGTGTATCTTTCATGGTCACTGAAAAATAATTATTCCTTATCGTGTACAGCCATTAGAGCATGTAACTGGATCAAGATCGTAAAAGCGACTTTGTATGCAAACAGAGGATCAGAAATTCATAATTGTGCACAAGTTTTATTAACTAAATCACAAACATAACTAACACAAAACAAACATACATACATTCATACATACATGCGGGTAATAATAATACATTGTGTTATTATACCTTTATTACAATGTAATAATAAATGTGTAATTATACCTTTATTACAGTATAATAATACATTGTGTAATTATACCTTTATTACAATGTAATAATAAATGTGTAATTATAACTTTATTACAGTGTAATAATGCATTGTGAAATTATACCTTTATTAAAATATAATACATTGTGAAATTATACTTTTATTACAATGTGATAATACATTGTGTTATACCTTTATTCCAATGTAATAATAAATGTGTAATTATACCTTTATTACAGTGTAATAATACATTGTGTAATTATACCTTTATTACAGTGCAATAATAAATTGTGAAATGATACCTTTATTACAATGTAATAATAAATGTGTAATTATACCTTTATTACAATGTAATAATACATGTGTAATTATACCTTTATTACAGTGTTAGTATACCTTTATTATATACCTTTATTACAGTGTAATAATACATTGTGCAAGTATACCTTTATTACAGTGTTTTAAATACATTTATTATAGTGTAATAATACATTGCGTACTTATACCTTCATTACAGTGTAATAATATATTGTGTTATTATTAGTGCTGTCAAAGTTAGCGCGTTAATAACGCGTTAACGCAAAATCATATTAACGGCACAAATTTTTTTAACAGGCGTATTTTCTGTTTGACCCGTGGCCCAACCCCTAGTTGGAGAAATGGAGATACACAGTGTTGCCAACTTAGCGACATTGCAGACCCCTTTGGCCATTTTTTCCCTTCAAAAAAGCGCCCAAACCTTATTTAGTTTCTGAGAATCGCCGGTACTGCTCTCCCAGCACGCGCGCGCACCTCTCTCTCTCTCTCTCTCTCTCTCTCTCTGCTTCTCGCGCAGAAGAGAGGAGCAGCACTTTAATTCAATTAAACACAGATAATATGTTGCTTCTCTAATTTTCCATGCAAGTATAGCCGAAATCACAACACAAATTTGAGCTGTGTCCCAATGTGAAGGCTGCATCCTTCGAAGGACTGAAGACTTCAAGGATGCAGCCTATGCGTCCTCCGAAGGACGCACCATGTAGCCTCCATAGGAGCGCAGCCAGGTGTTCCCGATTACCGCTCCAGGCGCCAAGCAACAGTGCGAGAGTATGCTGCCATCCTGACAATTCATTTGATATGCTATGGAGCCAGAACTGGCTATTGTCATTTTTATGTTTTATATTTTACTGGAGGACATGGTATTAAGGATGTTTCAGGTCATACCTTCGGCTTAGCCGAAGATTCAAATGTTCATTTATATCTTACCTTGATGCGATTTTGTAGGCTAGTGTATTATTTTTATTATGCACATAAATGGACCATGGTAAATATTTTTACACAGGTTTTTAACCCCATTTGAATATAAAACCCAGTTGAATATAAAAAGTCCAGTGCGAATGTTACTCCCGCTCTTCATCGGCAGCTGTCAGTCACTGTTGCTAGGCGACAAGAACAATCCTCCGTAGGCTAGACCGGTCCGAGTGCTTCAGATGCGCCCTTTGAAATGGGAGCGAGCTGTAGTTAGCAACAATTTGTTAATATTGTGACAATAGGCCTACATTTTGTTACTTTAATTTTCAAAATAACCAGTGGTGGTATGTAAGGAACTACATACTTGAAAAGAAAGATAGATTAGTTAGAAAGAAAGAAAGATGGATTAGTTAGAAAGAAAGAAAAATAGATTATTTAGAAAGAAAGATAGATGCATTAGTTAGAAAGAAATAGGAAGAAAGATTAGTTAGAAAGAAAGATGGATTAGTTAGAAAGAAAGGTGGATTAGTTAGAAAGAAAGAAATATATTTTAGTTAGAAAGAAAGAAAGATGGATTAGTTAGAAAAAGGCGGATTAGTTTGAAAGAAAGGTGGATTAGTTAGAAAGAAAGATGGATTAGTTAGAAAGAAAGATAGATTAGTTAGAAATGGATTAGTTAGAAAGAAAGAAAGATAGATTAGATAGAAAGTTTTAGATAGAAAGTTTGAAAAGAAAGATGGATTAGTTAGAAAGAAAGAAAGAAAGAGCGATAGATTAGTGTGATGAGGTTCAGTTCACTTTTAGTAAGGAAGGAAGAAGACAGGGGTCGGCTTGAGCTGGGACTCTCGCTTTATTCACGTTTCTTATAAAATAAACAATAGGTGCACACAAAGCGCGTTCACCGTGCACAAGCACAGCCACAAAACACAATAACTCAGAATTCTTTCGGTGATTTTCTCCAGCTCCCAGTAGCGCACAACGAGGTCCCAGCTCGTCTCTCTCTCTCTCTGCCGCGCTCCGGCTTATATCCGGTCTCTCCACGCCAATTACTGAAATCAGACACAGGTGTTCATCATCTGCACTTGACCTACTTACACTCCGCTCTGCTCCGTCCTCTCTCTCCCGCTACAGACTCAGCAAAACCACGCCCCCCTCGCCACAATTAGTTAGAAAGAAAGATGGATTAGTTAGAAAGAAAAATAGATTAGTTAGAAAGAAAGATAGATACATTAGTTAGAAAGAAAGAAATAGGAAGAAAGATTAGTTAGAAAGAAAGAAAAGTTAGAAAGATAGATGGATAGGTTAGAAAGAAAGAAAGATTAGTTAGAAAGAAGGAAGGAAAGAAAGGTTAGAAAGATAGATGGATAGATAGGTTAGAAAGAAAGATTAGTTAGAAAGAGAAAGAAAGAAAGAAAGAAGAAAAGAAAGAATAGTTAGAAAGATAGATGGATAGATAGGTTAGAAAGAAAGATTAGTAAGAAAGAAAGAAAGAATAGTAAGAAAGATTAATTAGAAAGAAAGAAAGAATAGTTAGAAAGATAGATGGATAGATAGGGTAGAAAGAAAGAAAGATTAGTTAGAAAGAAAGAAAGAAAGAATATTTAGAAAGATAGATGGATAGTGTAACGCTGCTGGCTGAATGATAGGAGGAAGCAGGATCCACATGCAGCAAACTTTATTTAATAAACCAAAACCTAGACAAACTCAGACTCGGGAAACAGGACACAGGAACCAAACAGCCAACATACACAAACAAGAACCCACAAACACTGAAACAAGATACAGGGTTTAAATACAGAGACTAACAAGCTAAACAAGATAACAAGGGGGCGTGGCTAATGAGAAACACCTGGGGAGACTAATCAACATAACGGGGAACTGCTAAACAAGGATGAGACAGGGAAACACAGACATGAATCGTGACAGATAGATAGGTTAGAAAGAAAGAAAGATTAGTTAGAAAGAAAGAAAGATAGATAATAGATAGTTTAGAAAGAAAGAAAGAAAGATTAGTTAGAAAGATAGATTATTTAGAAAAAGATTAGTAAGAAAGAAAGCTTAGTTAGAAAGAAAGATTAGTTTGAAACAAAGAAAGATTAGTTTGATAGATAGATAGATAGATAGATAGATAGATAGATAGATAGATAGATAGATAGATAGATAGAAAAGGTTTAGAATAGCTAGATAGATCGATATATAGAAAGGAAGAAAGCAAGAAAGAAAGAAAAAGAAAGATTAGTTAGAAAGAAAGAAAGAAAGAAAGAAAGGAAGAAAAAAGAAAGATTAGAAAGAAAAATTAAAAAGAAAGAATGAAGAAAGAAAGATTATTAGAAAGAAAGAAGAAAGATTAGTTAGAAAGGAAAGAAAGATTAGTTAGAAAGAAAGAAAGAAAGATTAGTTAGAAAGAAAGAAAAAACTAAATTTATAGAAAGAAAGAGATTAGTTAGAAAAATGGATTAGTTTTGAAAGAAAGATGGATAGATTAGTTTGAAAGAAAGAAAGATGGATTAGTTAGGAAGAAAGATTAGTTTGAAAGAGAGATAGATTAGTTTGAAAGAGAGAGATAGAAGTTTGAAGATAGATAGTTAGAAAAAGTTTGAAGATAGATAGATAGATAAATAAGTCACCACCCCGACCAATGGTGGGTCACTAAGAAAACAACAGGCCAATCAGAAGAGAGGCTCATGAATATTAAGTAGACAGGCCATAATCGACCTGTTCTTGGCAGAGCTCCTGAGAAAGGAGCTGTAAAATATATATTGAGTTTGGTACTTAAACCGCAAAATATATATTCTTAAGGACATCAAAACCTAAAATAAAACTTCAGAAAGGTGTACAATATGGGACCTTTAACTATGTTTTAAAAGTTAATAAGCATTGTGTGTGTGTGTGTGTGTGTGTGTGTGTGTGTGTGTGTGTGTGTGTGTGTGTATATACACTCAACACACACATACTAAATAAGTGGTTTTAAACTTGTCCTTGAGGATCCCCAGCAGTACACATTTTGTATATCTCACTTATATTTAACAATTTTTTATTGAATTTCTATTAAACCATGTAGCATTTTCTACTGCACATGTTGGACCAAATATATATAAACATTATGTGCTATACAGATATTAATCAGTATGAAAGATACCCCCCCACCCCAACCCTTTAAATCCAGATCTTCCCAAGAATGATTGTCCATTGAAGTGCTTGTCCAACTAAGGATTGCAGAAGTAGCATATACAATATAGCATAACGTTACAAAATAAGTGATTACCAGTACAGTAAAGGAATAAGTGGAAGAAATAACAGGGGAATAAAATAATAATCAAAATAAGAAATCTAAATAAGTCCAGTCAAATACGTAAAAGAAAAAAAAGAAGTGCTGCCACTTCACTCTGATGATAACGCCTTAGTCATCCATATTTAATGGTGTTTGCAAGCTCTCATAGTACTCTTAAAAGGGGGCCCAGATCTTCCTGAATGTTTGCAAGGAGCCTTTAAGGATATATCTGATCTTCTCAAGCTTCAGGAAATGCATTACATCTCTAATCCACCTTGTGAAGCTGGGGGGTGCCTGCTCCTTCCAGGAGAGCAGGATGAGACGCCTGGCAATCAGGGACGTGAATGCTATAAGGGGGCAATTTTGGGGGCGATTAAATCCAAATAGGGCACTTACAGGGTTGGGGGTGATGTTTGGTGCGGAAAAAAATACGCACTGCAAACGGAGTATGTGTGAAACGGGCGTAAGGTCTACATTAATCCAGATACAGCATTTTCCTTTAAAAACGCTCTGTCCAAACTGGCGTTTTCAAGCGTTTTCCAAAGTTTCTCATCCACACTGACAAGTCAGAAAAAGCTAAATTCACCTTTACTGTGCATGCGTAAACCCTCACAAAAGCTCACTGAGATGATGCAGACAGAAAAATAAATAATAAAGTTATCGTGCAATTCTTCTGGCAGGATCATTTTATTTAGCAAAATATCTCAGCATTCACTGATGCACCCAGGTCGCACTCACTCACCATTGTATGTTTGGTCTAAAACGCTAAAACTGCTCTCATGTTTTGACGCAGGATAGCAAATGCGAGTACATTTTCTGTCATCTTTGCAGGACTGTGATATGAAGAGTGTGCAAAGTAACATTTTAGCAACAGTGTGAAAGTGAATCGCACATGACAGGCACAATACCGGTATCAACATTAATATATATGGATTCAATATGCGTCACAAAACTAAACTTACACCATCGTTTTTGAATACCTCTGTTTTGACAGTAAAATGCAAAAATGGCGTTTTCAAATTTATCCACTCTGGAGAGCGTTTTTCAAAAGCTTAGGTTTCGTTAATAAAAACGCTGTCTCAGTGTGGATGGAAGGCCAAAACATAGAGAAAAAGATGCGTTTTCAAACGAAAGCGTATTAGTGTGGACAAGCCCTGAGAAACCCAGAGCTGACTACACCTATGATTGGAAGTGTGATTATTGTACTTTATGCTTTATTGATGAAATTTGATTTGCCTTTACATTTGTGTTTATTATTAAAAGAGAAGTTACCAAATAAAATAAATTTAATTGATTACAAAAACTGTCTACCTAAGTTTTGATTTATAGTGTTTTAAGGCTTTGAATAAGAACATACCACAGAGAAGTCTTCTGATCAAATTGTAAGTACTTTAAAAGGCTTATAATTTAGGCCAGACTCGACTGACTTTACCTAACCTGAGAATAATAATAAGGTTAAAGGTGTTAAGATCAAAGTATACACCACGAAACAACAGCTCATATTATGGTACCATAAAACAAATTATTGTCAATTTGACCATAAGGGCATAAATCCAATTTCCCAAAATCAAGGGCATTCTTGTACATGAAAAGTTGTAAATCAGGTTAATAATTACATTTAATGTTTTTATACATGTTAATAAATGTTGTCACATACCTCAACGGCACTACATTTCCCAGCATTCCCAATGATCCCCACCTGCACTCAATCTACCATCACCTGATCAACTGCTCGTCATCACTGTGTATTTAAGTTCCTCCTCGTGTTCACTTCTTGGTCCGGTATTGTTTGTGTTTGGCACACTGTCTCGCATTGTTGGCTCTTTTGTTAATACTTGTTTAATAAACCTTGGATTTATCTTCGTCTTCTGTGGATTTCAGTGTTACAAATGTATTAACTTGACAAGTTTTGTGTTGAATAATAAGAGTGAGTTTTACACATATAGCTTGTTATCTTGTATATTTTTCAGTAACAGCAAGGAAAGAATGAAATTGATCCTAAAATGACTTTTTTTGTACTTAATCTATGCATTTCTTTAGTTTTACATCTGTTAATACAGGATGTTGTTGCATGTTGGGGCTGTGGTGGAAAACAAAATTCTATCACTGAATAAGAGACAAACTTTTCCAATAGTCTTTGATGAGGTTTATTTTCTTGCAAGAAAAGGCCAGCAGTCGTACAGTCACACAGAGTGGCTGCAGAGTGTGACAGTGAAGGGAGGGCATCCTTCCTCTTTTATAGTCTTGACTCCCAAAATGTTATCTTTCTAGGCCAATGATGGTATTTTCAACCATATGGGGAACATTCTTAGACTTGTTCATCATATTGCATCTTTGAGTGGAGGCCCTCCTGTCACGTTCCAACACTCTTTTCATTCCAATACAATTCTATATTAGAATAAAGTATGTGTGTGCTCTTTTACTGTCATATGATGGTCACACACATCTTAAAGATAACATTTCTTCCACAGGGGAAAATAACATTTAAAGGAATTTTCAACACATTCAACACATGTTAAATTCCATAATTTTCTGTGTAAATTAACATCCAATCTTTACATTTTGTCATAACATAAAGCTGGTAAACCTGGTAACTTTTGTAAGATATGCACATAGATAACAGTCATGTGACCAACTACTGTATATCAGAGGTCAGAAATATATCAGAGGTCAGGATAATCACTGGCACCTGATCTTAAAAAAAAAAAAATATATATATATATATAAAAACACAGAGACGAGTTAGTTATTTCCTGTTGAGATCAACAAATGTTATGAATAGAGATAAACATCTACTGAACCCGGAACATCCCTTTGATTATGATTAACAGTTAACTTGAACTACTTATGTTTCTGGAGCAATGTAAATCATGTACAAAAGACAGTAAATCAGGACACTATAAAAGGAACATGAAAGGCTGTGAGGATGAAGAGCAAGAGCTGGAAACAAACATCAGTGAAGAATGAAGGGTTTAGTATGTTTACTGCTGCTGTTGGAAACCTTTGTGTGTGTCGTACAGCATCAGGTAGATGGAGGACTCAATGAGAATGAGATCAGTCAACAGCTCATATCTGAGGACGGAAGACAGAATCCACCTCAAACAGACACTTTGAGAGATGAAGCTTCAACTGACAGCCAACAAAACTGCCATCTGTGCTTCAGTGACATCCATGCAGCGCTGAGAGAACTGACCGCCACCGTTACAGAGCAGAAAGTGAACATCAGAGCTTTAGAGACGCGACTAAGTGAACAACAGACGTTTATCCTGGAAGAGATGAACAAGAAAAATGATGGTACCTCACCAAAACATTCACTCTTCTATCAATGATCCTCAAAGTAAAATAACAATGCAATACATTGCATAGTGTAAATGTTAGTGTAAAATTGAGTGTATACTGTGCAAATTGTTTTTATCTATTACAAAAATCAGTGTGAATGTCATTTAACAGAAATTTTATTCTTTTACAGAAATTTCAAATTTTACTCAGAGTCAAGTGGAGTTGAGAAAGGAAAATAGAGGTGAAAGTGTGCTTGAATGATGTTAAATTCAGTGTGTACATTCTCAGTGCAATAGATTAATTTATCATAATTTTGCTTATGTTTTTCAATAACAGACAGAGAAATAGCTTTTTCAGCTGCACTGATGCAATCTAGCAGTGGAGATTATATTGGTCCTTTTACCACTGAAATCACTCTAACCTACAGGAACGTCATCACAAACATAGGGAACGCCTACAACCCAATTACAGGTAATGCTGAGTCATAAAACTCAGTTTATAGTAATGAAAACCCTTCTGTTCCATTCAGACCTCTCTGCAGTTGTGTAATGTGTATAAAATAATTAAATGATCTGCCGTCTTTCAAAACTATTACACAGTGTACTTGGTAATTAAGCAATCATACAGGAAACAGCTGATTCTGTATCTCTTGTTATTTGATTTAGGTGTTTTCACAGCCCCACTGAAAGGAGCGTACATGTTCAGAGTCTCTGTATTTGGTATTGGCCCAACTCCAGCATCTGTAGCCATTATTAAGAATGGAAAGCATGTGGTTGTAGCCAATGCTCTTCAGGCTCAGGATCGGTTAAACTCCTCGAATGGAGTTGTGTTGATCCTGGAGGTTGGAGATGTTGTCTTTGTAAGACTTTGGTCTGGCAGGAGGTTATTTGATGACCATGCTAACCACAACACTTTCAGTGGTTTCCTACTGTTTCCCTTAAGAGAACAGGAGCTTTGCAGAATGTGATTTCAATAATTCTGAACCTTCAGCGTATGATTTAAAATGAAAATCATTAAGGATCATTAACATATGAATCTGTATTAATGAGGACTAATGTGGGTTTGAAATTTGATTACTGATATAAAAGTCTGAGCTGTCTATACTTGTAAGTTTGTATAAAGACTTTCAGCACTGAGAGAAACAGGATCCATGAATATCACGTGACTCGAAAGCAGGGGTGGGCAAACTACGGCCCGCGGGCCACATACGCCTGTTAGGCTGTTTAATCCGGCCCGTCGAGTATTTAAAAAATTGTCTTAAGATCGCATTCATTTTGCCTTTTTCTTGCAATACTTTGCGTTATATATATATATATTGCGTTGCATATATTTGACAATCGGAATATCAGATATTTCATGCCATAGCTAACAAATGTAAAAAAGGAAAAATGACATAAAAGCAGATCATCATTCATTCAGCGCTGTTGTGGCTGCGGTGTGTCACGTAACAAGCAATGACGCGTCACCATGGAAACCAAACAGACAGCAACTTAAGCGCAAAGACTTGGTGCACGTTAAAGTTTTTTCCTTTTTTGGAAACTCACAGAAAAAAAAAAAGTTTGGTAACTGCTTGCACACCTGTTTAGTTTTTCCTTTGATTTGTCTGCTATTTCTTTGCTCCTCTGGATTTGTGGATGTATCCTGACTGATTCCATTTACCGACCTTTATCGCCCGGCTTTCGACTACGCTCCCCTGTCTGCCATGTACAGAACCCGGTTTTGTTCATTAAATGTTCTGATCTGCCTTTGCTTTTTATGTTTTATTTTATTATACTTAAAATAAATTTGTATATTCGTTTATTTAGTTTTTTTCCACAAATGTATGACTTTTGGAAGTGCAAATTGATTGCCATATGCAGTTTTAATAAAGTTGAATTAACGTAACATTCTGTCATTTTTATTCTTCTAAGTGTACAATTGCAGGTGTTTTGTTTCTAATTTACGTTTAATCCCATTAAATAATAATAAGGATAAACAATATTTAAAAAGTATAGGCTATAATTATCGAACATCTGACTAATTAAAAATTAACCTCAAAACATAACATGCTAAATGGGGGATATGCATAGACAGTATATAAACTGGACACAGCGACCCCATAGGTTTCAACGGAGACAAGTGATGGCTGAGCGACTGCGCAGACTCAAACTGAGCTTGACGACGTAGATGTGACGTGAGCAACCCGTCTGTCTTCTAGTAGCTGTGCCAAGAGAAATCTAAATCATTCCCTTCCGAAACTCGCAGAGACGGAGAGCGTGAGTTGGAGCTGTCCATGAGCTAGGAGCAGGAGAAACTTTTGCTAAGTATTCTGATTAATTACTTTGTCATTTTGCCTCCACGTCTCCCCGATTGCCCGTGAGCTTCTCCTCCCGTCCATACGGTAATCTCTCTACTGTACGACAGAGAGTCGTGTGGTTATGACGGAATCATAAACGGTCGTGTGGTTTTTACAAAAACGGCTTCTACGGGGCCATAACGTAAGATACAAGGTAATGGAGCCTTTTATACACTTTCATGTTTCTTTAGAAATAAATAATGGACAAATAGAGTCTTTAAACGCCTCAGATGTAAAGTTATTCGCTGTCAAAGTGACGCCAAAATGAATGGGAGTCAATGGGATGCTAACAGCAGGTGATGGTCCGCTAGCCAATGGAGGCGCCCGGGGAACCTTCAATATTTTATGAAACCCTTCCCCCCTGGGGATATCTAGCATAAAAAATGTATCGTCAGAATGTCGTCTCTCAGTTGTTGAATTTCGCGCAGACGTTGCCACAATGTAAATGTGTTTGCTCAGCCCGATCTCATGAAAGTGCGAATACCACGAATTGTATTTGTAGTGCTTATGAAACGCAGTTTTCGCGTGCATATGATACGCACTTAATGGCGTGTAATAGGCACGCACTCTGCACCCCTAATCCTAACCAAGGGGTTTACAGTGCGTAGCATATGCACGCAAAAAAAATATTTTTGGCGTATAAATGGCACGAGAAATAAAATTCGTGGTATAGATACAGACATGCACATGAGATCGTGTTTCATAATCTGCTACTGGGCCGGCCCTCTGTCAAATTTTAAAACCCAGTGTGGCCCTTGAGCCAAAAAGTTTGCCCACCCCTGCTCTAAAGTGTTTTGTTAAAGTAGTAAATATAGAATGTTAAATAATACCTTTTTAAGTGCAGCTTGTTACTGATCCTTCATCTGTAACTTTTCATCCTACATAAATAAATAAATCAGTTTTTATATGTAAATAACATTCAGAAACTGTTTTCAGGGTTCGTACACCTTTTCCAAGGTCAAATTCAAGCACTTTTCAAGCACTTTCAAGGTCCATTTTAAAGCTTTTTCCAGCACCTTACACCACCGTAAATTACATACAAATACATAGTCAAAATTATTATTATAAACAGCCAAAATTGTGTTTCGTAATAGCAGAAGGATCAGATATTTAAGCAAATCACAAGTTTTATTTTTCAAAATGTATCACTGTCTAAGTCAGGGGTGCCCAATCCTGCTCCTGCCGATCGACTGTCCTGCACAGTTCATCTCCAACCCTAATCAAACACACCTGAAGCAACCAATTAAGGTCTTCAGGATCACTTGAAAATTAAAGGCAGGTGTGTTTGATTAGGGTTGGAGATGAACTGTGCAGGACAGTCGATCGGCAGGAGCAGGATTGGGCACCCCTGGTCTAAGTAGATAATGCCTATGAATAATACTTTTCATTATATTAATGTACAAATATTGCTTCCCAGATAATGTGGTTTTCAGGCTGTAAAACTGAAGTAATTTCAAGGCCTGAAAATATGAAGACATAGGATTTGAACAGAAATATTTTACAGGCCTTGGTTTTGGGACACATTCTTGATATAGACAAGGTTTGAACAAAATCTGAGACAGTGCAACAACAACCTATAACTCCATTTTAACCCAAAAGACTCTGGCAGTTCACAGGCACCTGCCTGATAAATAGCCTATATTAACTGAAATAAAAAAAATGTATTTCATTGCCAAGACATATACATATATATACTGGAATAGAGCAGTGTAAATATTGCATAAGGCCATCCTCAACCTTCAGTGTTTCCCACACATAAGCTGTGTCCCAATGTGAAGGCCGCGGACTTCAAATGATGCAGCCTATGCGTCCTCCGAAGGACGCACCATGTAGCCTTCGTAGGATTTCCTAATTGCGCAGCCAGGTGTTCCCGATTACCGCTCCAGGCGCCAAGCAACGAGTATGGGGTCTCTGCGGAACAAAAGTGGGCGTTTCTAAATTTGTGGGTGTTTTCAAACTAGTAGGTGTTTATAAATCATGCAATCAGGCATGAAAACAGGTCAGGGGTAAAAAAGGTGAGAAGGATGCGGCATATATACACCCCCCCCCGCGTGAGAGTTAAAACGAACAGATGAAATAAGTACAAAATTCTCACTTAGTAATAGAACTGAACTATACTCCACAGTGATAAATCCCCCCCAAAAAGCTGTAAGCTGCATTGGCATAGTAATACCAGTGTTTCTCGCAGGATTTTTTGGATCACTGTGGTGAGTAGACCTCTGCCACTCTAGGGGGGTTCGTGGGCATGCTCCCCCGTAAGAAAATTTTGTGCTTTTTAATGTTAAATTCATCAATCTGGTGAAAATTAAACAAAGAAAAATTAAAAACTCTTTTAGTTACAGTATCTGTCTACATTACTACTACAATAATAGTTATAATATTAATCCCATGATAGTAATAGCCATATATTGTAAAACAAATGCACTGAAAAATAAAGGAAACTTTCATAATTAGTTTTGTACTAATTTCTATACTTGAAAGAGTATATTTCTATACTTCACATTAAAGATGTGACTGGGCTAGCCCAGTGTCAATCAAGAAAAGAACCAATGGCCCGCTGATCAACGTGTTTCATCGGGTGTCAGAAAAAAAAACTAGCGCTGACTTTTTTTTGACCAATGTATTACACACTAATTATGCACTGTCTAACCCAGCGCCGCCAAATAAGCAAAACAAAACGAATGGGCCGCCGATGTACGAGTTTTATGGGGCGTTTTTTAAGACAAAAAAACAAAACAAAAAAGTATGAGAGATGTATCGGCCCAAAAAGCACGTCGGCCCACCAGGAATCTCCCGGTAGTCCCGATGGCATTAGCCTACATTCCTGGACGTCACACAAAACAAAATCCTACCTGTAGCCTTTCACCATCCACTTATTTAGCTGCTGTCGCATCAGTTGACATGCCATCTCATTTCCTCTCTTTCTTTTTCTATTTTTAGCCCCTGACAGCTTTTTAGCGTTATCCATCTTTTTCGACGACAACTCACTGTTACTCGTTCCTGCTCGCTCAGAGGCAGAGCTCACGGCGCCCGCGCCCGCTCGCGATATTATCCCGCCCACTTCTATGTCAAAATTAAAAATAATGACATTGGCAACATCGCTGTCTGTATCTGACAGGACAGTTAACATAGTAAGCTAACTTACCTCAGGCTTGCTTTCCGACGTGCGGTTCTTTGTTCGGCAGTGTGTCCAGTTGTCATACTCGCGGTGTAAAAGACTTTGAAAACATTTCTGCCCTAACGTTACTCTGACTCGTATTGGCTGTCAGGTTTCGGCATTAGGAATGATGATTGTTTTTTAAAGCTGCAAAGTTTATGGTAACTTTATAGCGGGTAAATGCTGGCCTCGACCTCGACCCCCCCCCCCCCAATAAATATTTTCTCATCGGATCTGCACAAATCACGTAGGTGACCCATTTTGGTTTTAAAACGGCGAATTTCGCAGAAAGGTGAGGAGTTTTCATGCCTGATGCAATGAAAATGATGCCCTTCACCCGACCCCACCCCTAAACCCTACCCTCTCTGTGACGTGGGCAAATCAGGTTACACGGTGGAAAACTCCCCTCTGTTTATGGCCTCGCCCACTGATCTGAACTCCTATTACTGTCCTGCAGAGACCTATACTTGCAAGCAACGGTGCGAGAGGACTGCTGCCATCCTGATAATTCATTTGATATAACTGAGTAAACAGCTATGGAGCCAGAATTGTCTATTGCCATTTTTATGTTTTATATTTTACTGGAGGACATGGTAAAGGATGTTTCAGGTCATATACTTTTGGCTTAGCCGAAGATTCAAGTGTTCATTTATATCTTACCTTGATGCGATTTTGTAGGCTAGTGTATTCTTTTTATTATGCACATAAATGGATCATGGTAAATATATTTACACAGGTTTTCAACCCTATTTGAATATAAAACCCAGTTGAATATAATAAGTCCAGTGCGAATGTTACTCCCGCTCTTCATCGGCAGCTGTCAGTCACTGTTGCTAGGCGAACAAGAACAATCCTCCGTAGGCTAGACCGGTCCGAGCGCTTCAGATGCGCCCTTTGAAATGGGACGGAGCTGTAGTTAGCAACAATTTGTTAATATTGTGACAACAGGCCTACATTTTGTTACTTTAATTTTCAAAATAACCAGTGGTGGTATGTAAGGAACTACATACTTTGTTAATACTCGAAGTAATTTTCCCACACAGGACAGCAACACTACAAAATTGTTATTTTACAATATGATGCATTGTTTTACATTAAACTGCACAAAAGTATATAGTTTAAATGTATCAACCTTGAAAATATTCAGAAGT
This sequence comes from Abramis brama, assembly GCF_963993115.1. Lineage (NCBI taxonomy): Eukaryota > Metazoa > Chordata > Actinopteri > Cypriniformes > Leuciscidae > Abramis > Abramis brama. The sequence goes on from NC_139966.1 coordinate 20,049,908, forward strand.
AAAATGCAACATATGCAGTAATATAAATGCTAAATATCATAAAAGTGAAAATATGCATTCTGGAGACCATCCCAGATGATGTCCCACCAGCAGGAGGCCTTACCATTGTCTCTATCGTGGCAGCCCATCCCGGTCCAGCAGCACACCAGGGTCTCCCACTAGCTGAATAAAAGTCGACATCATTTTTTCTTATTTTATGTACTGTAAATTTAAATGTTTACGTTGATTTTGATATGTTTAACGTATGTGTCACAGGGTGACGTTAAGCGGAACTGTTCCTCCCCATTCTTGTTTCCCGGTGGGAGCGAGTTTAATGTGACACCAGAACGGTTCCGGGTCCTTCCGTGTAAACAGTTTGACGGAGCTTGCTAATGAGGGAATGAGTGGCAGCTGGGTGATGAGCAGAGATTGAGTCACGAGGGATAGCCTATGGATTTGTGAGGGGGATTATAAAAGGATTCGGTTGATGTGCAGGAGGGAGAGGAAAAATCTTTGTTGTTGATCGGACTGGGAGAAAACTGTTGTTGTGGAGCAGATCGGAGGAAATCTTTGTTGTCGATCCGACTGATCACGTCGAGCAGCACACGAGAGGGCAGATCGTACAGGACGGGAAAGACTGCATGTAAAGAAGGAAGAGCTGGAGATCAGCGGTTTGGTTGAACTGTGTTATCTCATCGAACAGATGAGTGTTATCTGCCAGTCCTATTAGGAAGTTAATGCCTGTAGTGCCCGCTACCCGCTATGATTCGGTGAAGCCGCCCCGGCGTCCAGTGAGATCTGTTTTGAAGCCTTTTAATGTCAGTTGTGTGTCCATAGCCAACTACCTACACAGCCCTGGATGTACAGTTTTGTCAGTTGAGCGGAGAGAGTCGGCTTGGACCACGAGAGGAGACCTTATTCACTGTGAGTTGATGTGCGTTGCAGTGCTTAATGTGAAGTGAACACGTGTAATCATTTGAGGTGACTGAATTGTGCACTGGTGTGGAAACTGTAATTTTGTGTCTGCCCGTTCCCCAGTTGGCATACTCATGGGTCTCGAATGTCAAATTGAAATTAACTAACTGCTGTGTGTTGAGCATATGCTGTACAGGAATGCAGCCCCATCCTGTCTGAGTTGAAGAGGATTTATGAGATATCCATGCATCGCTGTTCTGTGGTAAGAAGACCCAGTTGTTGACTGTTGAATCCTGTACTCACCACTGATGTTCTGTGAACATAGAGAAACTGCCCTCTGACATTGAATGCTGCCATCACTGTCCTGTGGAAAGAAGACCCAGTTGTTGACTGTTGAATCCTGTACTCACCACTGTTGTTCTGTGAACATAGAGAAACTGCCCTTCGCTATTGAATGCTGCCATCACTGTCCTGTGGTAAGAAGATCCAGTTGTTGATTGTTGGATTCTGTATTCACCACTATTGTTCTGTGAACATAGAGAAACTGCCCTCTGCCATTGAATGTTGTCATCACTGTCCTGTGGAAAGAAGACCCAGTTGTTGACTGTTGAATCCTGTACTCACCACTGTTGTTCTGTGAACATAGAGAAACTGCCCTTCGCTATTGAATGCTGCCATCACTGTTCTGTGGCAAGAAGATCCAGTTGTTGACTGTTGAATTCTGTATTCACCACTGTTGTTCTGTGAACATAGAGAAACTGCCCTCTGCCATTGAATGCGGCCATCACTGTTCTGTGGGGAAGTTACGGCCCGTCGCTGTATTTCAACTGCCGCCGGCTTGTGGAAGGGGGGTGACCCCCAGCTAGCGGGTGTGTCCCGTGGAGAGAGCGAGAGAGCTCCCCGTTTGCCATCTACGACTGACTATTGCATTGCGTCGGATGATCCCCTGCCCTATCCTCCCCCGTCCCAAAAAGAGGTGACACTCCAATAATTGATGCTGTCCAGTGAGAAGAGTAACCCCTTCCCTTGTTGTCAATTTCCTACCAGTGCCTGCTCCATTACTTACCTTTGGCTGAAGAGGAACCGCTGTGCGAATCCTTACTAGTGTCCGCTCCATTACTTATTCCCCGGCCGAAGAGGAACCGCTGCGCGAATCCTTACCAGTGCCTGCTCCATTACTTACCTCCGGCCGAAGAGGAGCTGCTGTGTGAATCCTTGCCAGTGCCTGCTCCATTACTTATGTCTGGCTGAAGAGGAACCGCTGCGCGAATCCTTACCAGTGTCTGCTCCATTACTTACCTCCGGCCGAAGAGGAACTGTTGTATGAATCCTTACCAGTGTCTGCTCCATTACTTACTTCTCCCCCTGTGTGCTGTGTTTTGAGTTTGGTTTTTTTTTGTGTGTGTGCTTATGTGTGATCAGGGAATCCTTAACCCCTGAGATCCCAAACCTTTGACCCGGTTTCCTCCACTGGTAAGGCCTCAGCACTTCCCTTTTTCTTTATTCTCTTTATTTAGTGTGAATGGTATTTTATTCTTGCTGTTCATTTTAATGGTATAAATAAAATTATTGTTGTTTTACTGGAATTATGTCTCTGGCTTCATGCATGAATCGAACCTGTGTGCTTTTTGTAAATTTGGAGGTTTAATTATCCAACTAATCTAACTTTACTTCCCGGGGTGAAACTCCCTGGGTGGCGTTGTTCCCTTAGTGCCACTTGCCACAACTACATGACTGAACATGATACTAATGAACCCAAGAGAGATACACTGGTTTTTGGACCATTTGAGATTCCAGTTCCCAGGAATTTTGCCTCCAGTCCACCCAGGCCAAAAGATGCAAAAGATGTTTGGCGACAACTGGGCCAGCTTTTGCTGAAACACTTCCAACTTCAGCACGAGCCATCACTCCAGCTCCAGACGAACTTGCTACAGCACCAGCCGAAGCGTTCGGGCCTTTGGCTTCTGCCTCTAATATACTCAATTCAGCGGCTGCACGACCCACTCCTGCTTCTGCAAAGACGCCTGCCTTGGGAATTCTGTGTCCTGGTTTGTCTTCTAAACCTACTAAATATTTTCCACGTTTCTCATATTTGCCTTTTTTACTGGTGTTTTTTTGGTCTGTCAAATGTGTCGATGTTTATGGTGACCAGTAAATCAACACTGACTGATGCAAGTTGGATACTTGTTTTTTTTTTTGTAGTTTCCTTTTTGATTGCTCAAATAAACCACAGTAGACGTGAGTGAATTCATACGAGTGTTGATATTCTATTTCAAATATCATACATTACAGATTGATTATTTTTCAATCCTGACATAAATTAAGAAATGAGTGTCACTGCAACTTAGTTTTATTATAAACAGTGGTCAAATATCAAAGCTTGAGTCTTTAATCTTTCTAATGATACTCAAGTTTGTCCAGATCAAGTAAGAGTGTGATGTTTTAAAATGCAGTGAATGTTTAACAACAATAATCTGGGGCCATCTGCGATCTTTGCCTATAAAGGGGTTAAATATCTACATCTAAAACACAAAACCACCACACAATAGCAGAGAACAGCACTCATAGGCTCATTCTGCTCTATAAAATAATTATTTGCATTTAAAATCATATTTAAACTTTTATAAAAATCATTAAAATAACATTACAAATGTCTTTGTCAAAATTCACCCCTTCAATTGTTCATTTTATGCATCATATTTTGCAATATCACATTATGATTGCAATGACACCTGAAAATTATGTTTTAAATGGGAGGCCTGAAATAAGAATTTTCTATATAGTTAATTTCAAATATCTATATCTACAAAGTGTGTGTGTGTGTGTGTGTAAGCATGCTTATGGTATTTATATTGTATGGTGTCAGGCTGTCAGCCCTACATTTCAGATTGGCCTAGATCTTAACAGCATAGTTGGCATTAAGGTCTTAAAACACTTGAACCCTGTTAATTGCTGCTTGCAGCTTTATTATTCTTTTTATTTGAGTTTTTTTATGTTTGAGATTATATATCTCCATATTAATAACATTCTGAGTCTTGAACTGTAAACTCTCAAGTATTGTGTCTATTCAGAATGAATTATGAGCAGCAGCCTTTTTATTTTGGGTATGTCATTTATGCCCTGCTTGCCAAAATGGGGGGTGTCTGGTAAGGGGTTAACAAAACACTTGAGTCACGTGATATTCATGTGTCCTGTCTGTCTCAGTGCTGAAACTCTTTATACAAACTTACATGTATAGACAGTTAGGGCTTATGAGTATAGTGTCTCATTTAGACTTTTATACAGTAATCTATTGCAAATTTCAAACACACACATTAGTTCACATTAATACAGGTTTATATGTTAATGATTCTTCATGATTTTCATCTTAAATCATACGCTGAAGGTTCAGAATTATTGGAATCACATTCTGAAAAGCTCCTGTTATCTTAAAGGAAACAGTATGTAACCACTGAAAGTGCTGTGGTTATTCTCGCTATCATATATCCTCGTGTTAGGCCAAAGTTTCACATAGACAACATCTCCAACCTCCAGGATCAACACAACTCCGTTCGAGGAGTTTAAGTCATACTGAGGCTGATTATCATATGCTATAACCACACGCTGTCCATTTTTATAAATGGCTGCAGCTGATGTTGGGCCATGACCAAATACAGAGATTCTGAACATGTACGCTCCTTTCAGTGGGGCTGTGAAAACACCTAAATCAAATAACAAGAGATACAGAATCAGCTGTTTCCTGTATGATTGCTTAATCACCAAGCACACTGTGTAAAAGCTTTGAAAGATGGCAGATGATTTCAGGCTACGTTTACACGACAATGATTTCCTAAAAACAGACACGTTTTTTCTTTGCATTTTTCACGTACCGACAACAACGTTGTCAAAACGATCCCCGTTCTCACTGATCCGTGGAAACGCTTTAAAACGCTGTATTCTGCTGCCAGGCCAGTTGTTGGCGATGTCACTTTGTAAAGAAACGGATATAGTAGTATAGACTATAGACTGATCATGTAATACGCATGTGCACGACATCACCATTTTCACAAATTCACGTTTTTGTAGTTTACACTGAGACGATAACGGTATTGTTTCCAAAAACTTGCACTTTCAAAGTGTTTGTAAATAACTTTTTCAAAAGTTTGCGTTTTCAGGTCCCCAAAACGCAGTTGTCGTGTGAATGAATGGCCAAAACGCTTACAAAGTTTTCAGTTTTTTGTTGAAACTGGTGTCGTGTAAACGGCCTCTAATTCTCTTATACACATTAAGACTGCAGAGAGATCTGAATGGAGCAGAATGGTTTTCATTACTATAAACTGAGTTTTATGACTCATTTCATTGATCATTACCTGTAATTGGGTTGTAGGCGTTCCCTATGTTTGTGAAGACGTTCCTGTAGGTTAGTGTGATTTCAGTGGGAGAAGAACCAATATATCCACTGCCAGATTGCATTAGTGAAGCTGAAAAAGCTATTTCTCTGTCTGTTGTTGAAAAACATAAACATTATTGTGATATATTACTGTAGTACTGTACTGTACACTGATAATGTATAGACTGAATTTAACATCATTCAAGCACACTTTCACCTCTATTTGCCTTTCTCAACTCCTCCACTTGACTCAGAGTAAGATTTGAAATTTCTGTAAAGGAATAAAATTTCTGTTTTATTGTATTATTGTAATAGATAAAAACAATTTGCACAGTATACACTTAACTTTACACTAACGCTTTCACTATGCAATGTATTGCATTGTTATTTTACTTTGAGGATCACTGATAAAAGAATGAATGTTTTGGTGAGATACCATCATTTTTCTTGTTCATCTTTTCCAGGATAAACGTCTGTTGTTCCCTCAGTCTCGTCTCTAAAGCTCTGATGTTTGCTTTCTGCTCTGTAACGGTGGCGGTCAGTTCTCTGATGTTTTCTTTCTGCTCTGTAACGGTGGTGGTCAGTTCTCTCAGCGCTGCTTGGATGTCAGGGAAGCTCGGATCGCAGTTTTGTTGGCTGTCAGTTGAAGCTTCATCTCTCAAAGTGTCTGTTTGAGGTGGATTCTGTCTTCCGTCCTCAGATCTGAGCTGTTGACTGATCTCATTCTCATTGAGTCCTCCATCTACCTGCTGCTGTACTAAATCCATCATTCTTCACTGATGTTTGTTTCCAGCTCTTGCTCTTCATCCTCACAGCCTCTCATGTTCCTTTTATAGTGTCCGGATTTACTGTCTTTTGTACATGATTTACATTGCTTCAGATAAATAAGTAGTTCAAGTTAATTGTTAATCATAATCAAAGGGATGTTCCGGGTTCAGTAGATGTTTATCTCTATTCACAACATTTGTTGATCTCAACAGAAAATAACTTTAAGTCGTCTCTGTTTTTTTATACAGTATATATATATATTTTTTTTTAAGATCAGTAGAGGGACTTATCCTTAAGGGATAATCACAGAAATGTGCACCTCCGGTCGTGTGAATGGATTGTCAGATCTGCATGCTAACGCAGGTTAAAATCTCACACTTTAATAGTATTTATAGCACCTAACTTAATAAAACAGGCTGTGACTGTGAGTGATTACCTCAAAATATACATCCATATGCAAGTTTGAGTGACTTTATTTAAATTAAATACATTAGCTATTGTCACGTGCCAGTGATTATCCTGACCTCTGATATATTTCTGACCTCTGATATAGTTGGTCACATGACTCTCTGGTATCTATGTTGTAACAGTCACTGTCTGTCACATGGTTTACTTGTTCTAATTGTCAGTGCTATGTTCATCCCATCCACTAGGGGAAACCAGTAGCACCTATTCATTATGGATAAAAGAGGAAGTAGAAGAGAAAGGGGTAGATTCAGGCTGCGTCCGAAACCGCATACTTCCCTACTTAGTATGGGAAAAAGAGTAGGCGAGCGAAAAAGTATGTACGAATCCAAAAGAGTAGGCGAGAATTACCTGGGTGACGTACTAATTATCGCGAGATTCGGACTTAAGTGCGTTCGAATATGCCTACTTTCCTACTATATAGTAGGCGAAAACAGTACGTGAAGGAAGCAGTACGTTCGAAACATCAGTATTCATAAAAGAGTAGGTGAGAAGTTCCCGGATGGCTTACTGCTTCCGGACAGATTTTTGAGTGGTCACCGATGGATACTCTTCTATCCCAGAAGGCCACGCGAGAGGATACGTCATTATCAAACATCGCAGAGATCAGCGACGCGGGTGCTTTCAAATGTGAGTAAACACGGTTCCTTGTGTTAAAATCACGTGTTGAACTACTGTAGAGTAAACTGTTGAATTGTTGAATGTGTAAAGACGTTACACAGTATAGTATAGTTGTGATTTTGCTGTAAAAGCACATTTTATTATGTATAACGTTAGCTAACGGGAGCTCCAGTAAGGACACGTAAGTTACGTCTCTAAAGTGGATTTACATAAACCATATACATCTTAAAGACGCTTATTTTAAATGTCTATTTACATCTGACAGGAAAATCTTCAGTAAGTATTGCAGAAGAGCACATCACAACATGAAATAGACATCCGAGTGATGTATGTGTGCTATTGTCACAAGGTGACCAAAGAGAGGCGGAACTAAGTTCCGCGGAAGTTGTGTTCCCCCCGGGACCGTGGCATGGTAACACCAGGACGGTTCCGGTTATGCGTTCAGTCGCCATGACGACGGGGATAATGACAAATGCACATCAGGTGTGGGAGATTGATGCCTAAGCCGGATAGACAAATGGCGTGTATAAAAGAAACGGAAAGAAACAGTTTGGCGTGGTTCTCCCCCGTTGAGAAGTCGTTTATTTTGTAGTGGTGTTGCTGATTCACGGAGGCTGCTGGAGAGTGATACGAGGGCTCGGCTGTATTAAGAGTGCAACGGCGATTGTGCGAACAGGAGTTGAGGACGTCAAAGGCTGGAAAACGAGTGAGTTATGGAGAGTGAGTGAAGACTGGAGAATGCCATCATCATCGGAAGGGAGATAAGTAGTATGATATCGAATCTTATGGAATGTATGCACCTGCATTGAGCTGAATATGAAGTCATGAAGTGTATTGATCACGAGTGTAATTGTCACTGAGAGTGGTTGGACTGAGCGATCATTGGACTCTTGTTTCTCTCCGTCTGAGTGTGAGTTGAGTGCTGAGGAAGTTTGTGCCCATCGTACCAGTAAGGAGGCATCCGAATCCCCTCGCTATTTGATGAGAACTGATTCAGTACGACAGTGGAGGGTTTGATCGTCGGGTGAGTGCTGGCCTTATTGCACTGAGAGAAGAAGTGGATATGCAGTGTTTGGATTGATGTGTCACACAGCGCGGGTTGAAGTGAGGTTGCAGAGTGTGGGGATTATATATATTGGCCGCCGTGCACTCCCCGTCTTTTATTCTCATCCGCTATTATTGAAGAGGGACTTCGGGTGCTGAGTTTATACATTTCATCCCTTGCATGTTGGAAGAATGTGCGTACGTGTATAATTCACTCTGTCTGTTCAATAGAGAAGCCTCCTGTGAATATTCCCTTATGTGATGTCTGCTGAAAGGAGAGACTCACAGTAAGAAGATTCCCTCGTCTGTCTGTTATACAGCAATACACTCCAGCCGTAAGCCTTGTCTCTGTATTGAGGATCAGCACGCAAGTACGTGTATAACTCACTCTGTCTGTTCAATAGAGAATTCCTCTGTTAATGCCCGGTTACGTGATGCCCACCTGAAGGAGAGAAACATACTGGACACCCCCCCCGCCGGCTTCATAGCAACCCATTCCAGCCGTAAGCTTTTGTCTCTGTATCAAGGTAATGCATGCATATTTTGTATAACTCACTCTGTCTATTCAACTTAAGAATTCCTTTGCCAACGTCCCCCTAAGTGATGCCTGCCTGAAGGAGAGACATACAAGGGACACACCCCCGTCTGTTTCATAGCAACCCACTCCAGCCGTAAGCCTGTGTCTCTGTATCAAAGAAATGCATACATACCTTGTATAACTCACTCTGTCTATTCGACTAGAGAATTCCTCTGCCAATGTCCCTTTATGCGATGTCCGCCTGAAGGAGAGGCACACATTGGAACAGACCTTCGTTTGCTTGACTGAAGTTCACATCCAGCGGTAAGCTTCCGTCTCCGCACTGAAGAGAAGCAGGTACATACTTGAGTTGCCTACCTGTCTGTTTAGCAGAAGAATCCCTCCTCCTCTGTCTCGCTCCGTGCCTTGAGAAGGTATACGCACCTGGACATTCACCTGTCTGGTAAGAAGATTCCCCCTCTGGTCTTCAGCGCCCGTACCGGCCACGCCCTGATTGTTCAACGATTCAAGGAAGTCCGCTTACCTGGATACTCACCTGTCTGCCCAAGGAAAGACCCCTTTGACCACGAGACTCTGTCTCGCTCCGTGCCTTGAGAAGGTATACGCACCTGGACATTCACCTGTCTGGTAAGAAGATTCTCTCTCTGGTCATCAGTGCCCGTACCGGCCACGTCCTGATTGTTCAACGATTCAAGGAAGTTCGCTTACCTGGACACTCCCCTGTCTACCCAAGGGAAGACCCCCTCCTCGACCACGAGACTCTGTCTCGCTCCGCGCCTCGAAGGTGTACGCACCTGGATATTCACCTGTCCGTTCCAGGAAAGACTCCTTCTAATTACGAGACCCTGTCCGTGTTCCATCTTAGGAAGTTCTACTTACCTGGATACTCACCGGTAAGAAGGGCTGGCAGCCGATTCCTTCCTCCTCTAGTCGCACGTTCTGGCACGAGTTGCCTTGAAGAATTCTACGCCTTCCTGGGGTCAGAGGTTTGATCCCTGTACCTGTTGGGGGACTCAGAAGCTTCATTTGGACTTTTAAATTTATTTATTCAATAAAACTTGTTAAACCTTTACCTACTTGTCTGTCTGGTCTTTGGCACGCTCCTCGAGGTGGTCCTGGGTTTTAGGGGTGGGTGCAGTCTGGCTTGACCCCCCGACCTGTGACACTATTATGTAGAACAAATCTATAAAGTAATAAACATAAGTTACCTATTTTATTTGTCCAGTAGTAGTTGATAAATTGAGGAACATTTATGTTGGATAAAAAGTTAAAACAACCTCAACATGTAAATGTAGTGTTGAGCTCATAAATCACAGAGGTAATGTGAATCTGGTCTGGATGTTACAGGGTCAGATGAACAGATATGTGTGTTTATCCAGTGGAGAGTGGCTCATGAAGCTGAATGCTGCCATCAAAGGCTTTGAGTGAGTATACTACAGAAATTAACAACTATTTAAATCTTAAGTTGTAGTTTATTTATTGTAATTTCAAACAGAGCTATTACAGCACCTTTATGATTCTTGATTTCTGTGCATTTGCTGCAGATCTTTTCCAGCAGAGGCTCAGACAATAGAAGAATAGCGTCAGCACAGCAATTTCTCGTTCTCTCCAGCAGTGGCTCAGACAGTAGAAGGATAGCGTCAGCGCAGCAGTTTCTCGTTCTCTCCAGCAGAGGCTCAGACAGTAGAAGGATAGCGTCAGCGCAGCAGTTTCTCGTTCTCTCCAGCAGTGGCTCAGACAGTAGAAGGATAGCGTCAGTGCAGCAGTTTCTCGTTCTCTCCAGCAGTGGCTCAGACAGTAGAAGGATAGCGTCAGCGCAGCAGTTTCTCGTTCTCTCCAGCAGTGGCTCAGACAATAGAAGAATAGCGTCAGCACAGCAGTTTCTCGTTCTCTCCAGCAGTGGCTCAGACAGTAGAAGGATAGCGTCAGCGCAGCAGTTTCTCGTTCTCTCCAGCAGAGGCTCAGGCAGTAGAAGGATCGCGTCAGCACAGCAGTTTCTCGTTCTCTCCAGCAGAGGCTCAGACAGTAGAAGGATAGCGTCAGCGCAGCAGTTTCTCGTTCTCTCCAGCAGTGGCTCAGACAGTAGAAGGATAGCGTCAGCGCAGCAGTTTCTCGTTCTCTCCAGCAGAGGCTCAGACAGTAGAAGGATAGCGTCAGCACAGCAGTTTCTCGTTCTCTCCAGCAGTGGCTCAGACAGTAGAAGGATAGCGTCAGCGCAGCAGTTTCTCGTTCTCTACAGCAGAGGCTCAGAAAGTAGAAGGATAGCGTCAGCACAGCAGTTTCTCGTTCTCTCCAGCAGAGGCTCAGACAATAGAAGGATAGCGTCAGCGCAGCAGTTTCTCGTTCTCTCCAGCAGAGGCTCAGACAATAGAAGGATAGCGTCAGCACAGCAGTTTCTCGTTCTCTCCAGCAGAGGCTCAGACAGTAGAAGGATAGCATCAGCACAGCAGTTTCTCGTTCTCTCCAGCAGAGGCGCAGACAGTAGAAGGATAATTAGCATCAGCACAGCAGTTTCTCGTTCTCTCCAGCAGAGGCTCAGACAGTAGAAGGATAGCGTCAGCACAGCAGTTTCTCGTTCTCTCCAGCAGAGGCTCAGACAGTAGAAGGATAGCGTCAGCGCAGCAGTTTCTCGTTCTCTCCAGCAGTGGCTCAGACAATAGAAGAATAGCGTCAGCACAGCAGTTTCTCGTTCTCTCCAGCATTGGCTCAGACAGTAGAAGGATAGCGTCAGCGCAGCAGTTTCTCGTTCTCTCCAGCAGTGGCTCAGACAGTAGAAGGATAGCGTCAGCGCAGCAGTTTCTCGTTCTCTCCAGCAGTGGCTCAGACAATAGAAGAATAGCGTCAGCACAGCAGTTTCTCGTTCTCTCCAGCAGTGGCTCAGACAGTAGAAGGATAGCGTCAGCGCAGCAGTTTCTCGTTCTCTCCAGCAGAGGCGCAGACAGTAGAAGGATAGCGTCAGCACAGCAGTTTCTCGTTCTCTCCAGCAGAGGCTCAGACAGTAGAAGGATAGGGTCAGCGCAGCAGTTTCTCGTTCTCTCCAGCAGAGGCTCAGACAGTAAGAAGGATAGCGTCAGCACAGCAGTTTCTCGTTCTCTCCAGCAGAGGCTCAGGCAGTAGAAGGATAGCGTCAGCACAGCAGTTTCTCGTTCTCTCCAGCAGAGGCTCAGACAGTAGAAGGATAGCGTCAGCACAGCAGTTTCTCGTTCTCTCCAGCAGAGGCTCAGACAGTAGAAGGATAGCGTCAGCGCAGCAGTTTCTCGTTCTCTCCAGCAGAGGCTCAGACAGTAGAAGGATAGCGTCAGCGCAGCAGTTTCTCGTTCTCTCCAGCAGAGGCTCAGACAGTAGAAGGATAGCGTCAGCGCAGCAGTTTCTCGTTCTCTCCAGCAGTGGCTCAGACAATAGAAGAATAGCGTCAGCACAGCAGTTTCTCGTTCTCTCCAGCAGTGGCTCAGACAGTAGAAGGATAGCGTCAGCGCAGCAGTTTCTCGTTCTCTCCAGCAGTGGCTCAGACAGTAGAAGGATAGCGTCAGCGCAGCAGTTTCTCGTTCTCTCCAGCAGTGGCTCAGACAGTAGAAGGATAGCGTCAGCGCAGCAGTTTCTCGTTCTCTCCAGCAGAGGCTCAGACAGTAGAAGGATAGCGTCAGCGCAGCAGTTTCTCGTTCTCTACAGCAGAGGCTCAGACAGTAGAAGGATAGCGTCAGCGCAGCAGTTTCTCGTTCTCTACAGCAGAGGCTCAGACAGTAGAAGGATAGCGTCAGCGCAGCAGTTTCTCGTTCTCTCCAGCAGAGGCTCAGACAGTAGAAGGATAGCGTCAGCACAGCAGTTTCTCGTTCTCTCCAGCAGAGGCTCAGACAGTAGAAGGATAGCGTCAGCGCAGCAGTTTCTCGTTCTCTCCAGCAGAGGCTCAGACAATAGAAGGATAGCGTCAGCGCAGCAGTTTCTCGTTCTCTTCAGCAGAGGCTCAGACAGTAGAAGGATAGCGTCAGCGCAGCAGTTTCTCGTTCTCTACAGCAGAGGCTCAGACAGTAGAAGGATAGCGTCAGCGCAGCAGTTTCTCGTTCTCTCCAGCAGAGGCTCAGACAATAGAAGGATAGCGTCAGCGCAGCAGTTTCTCGTTCTCTCCAGCAGAGGCTCAGACAGTAGAAGGATAGCGTCAGCACAGCAGTTTCTCGTTCTCTCCAGCAGAGGCTCAGACAATAGAAGGATAGCGTCAGCGCAGCAGTTTCTCGTTCTCTACAGCTGAGGCTCAGACAGTAGAAGGATAGCGTCAGCACAGCAGTTTCTCGTTCTCTCCAGCAGAGGCTCAGACAATAGAAGGATAGCGTCAGCGCAGCAGTTTCTCGTTCTCTCCAGCAGAGGCTCAGACAGTAGAAGGATAGCGTCAGCACAGCAGTTTCTCGTTCTCTCCAGCAGAGGCTCAGACAATAGAAGGATAGCGTCAGCACAGCAGTTTCTCGTTCTCTCCAGCAGAGGCTCAGACAGTAGAAGGATAGCATCAGCACAGCAGTTTCTCGTTCTCTCCAGCAGAGGCGCAGACAGTAGAAGGATAATTAGCATCAGCACAGCACTGCTTATAATACTCAGGATTAGCTGAAGTTATCAGCATGACACACCCGGGTCACAGGAGGCTGTTTATCTGGAACTGTAGATGCAGACCAAACAATCCGAAACGTCAAAGCACTCGTGCACACACTTCAAACAGCAAAAGCTTTCCCAATGTGAACACTTTAAAAACAGGACACTTCAAAACAGTAAACTCACTGTGACCAAGGCAAATGAACAGTGTCCAAGCAAACGTCTCCTTGAAGTTAGTCTGGGCTGGTTAGCTGGGCTGGTTAGCTGCTGTGTTGAGAGAAGAAAAGCAGTAAAACAGTAGGGCGGTAGAGCAGCAGAACAGTAGAGCAGTAAAGCAGTCTGGCCGAGGGAATCCCTTAGAAAGCCTTTGTTTCAACTGGCAGAAAACAGGATATGAGCAAAGCTCACCATACCGTACAGATCAGGGGAGTCGCTGGCCGTCACACATCCCATCACATTGAACCACGAAGCAGGCACACACGCCTCTCAACCCGACAATCGGGGCCGTGTCCACGCGACGGCGGCAGCCGTGGTGATCGCAAATTCCAGTTCCGCTTCAGATACTCATCGGCTTTGCTAGATCGCTAGATTGTCACTGTTTACATCCGGGCACAGGAAGCAGCCATTTTGCTGGGTGTTACATTAAAAACATTCCCCAAGGGAAACCCATTCCCTGGCGTGTGCGTTCCTCCCCCACTGAACATAGTCACCCCGTGACACATACCCTGAACACAGCATCCAGTAGGGTAGAGTGCAAGATTGATTCCCCTCTCATTCTTCTGTAGCAGGCCTGGTTTGAAATAGCTGGGACAGTTATAATGTGCATATCTTACAGAAGTTACCAGGTTTACCAGCTTTATGTTATGACAAAATGTAAAGATTGGATGTTAATTTACACAAAAAATGGAATTTAACTTGTGTTGAATGTGTTAAATTCCTTTAAATGTTATTTTCCCCTGTGGAAGAAATTTTATCTTTAAGATGTGTGTGACCATCATATGACAGTAAAAGAGAAAACACAATCTTTATTCTAATATGGAATTGTATTAGAATGCTAAACAGTGTTGGTACGTGACAGGAGGATCTCCCCTCAAGGATATAATATGATGAACAGTGGAGATTCTAAGAATGTTCCACATATGGTTGAAAATACCATCATTGGCCTAGAAAGATACCATTCTGGGAGTCAAGACTATAAAGACTATAAAGGATGAAGGATGCCCTCCCTTCACTGTCACACCCTGCAGCCACTCTGTGTGACTGTACGACTGCTGGCCTTTTCTTGCAAGAAAATAAACTTCAAAGACTATTGGAAATGTTTGTCTCTTATTCAGTGATATAATTTTTTTTTTTGCCACCACACCCCCCACATGCAACAACATCCTATATTAACAGATGTAAAACTAAAGAAATGCATAGATTAATAAATACAAAAAAAGTAATTTTAGGATCAATTTCATTCTTTCCTTGCTGTTACTGAAAAAAATACAACATAACAGGCTATATGTGTAAAACTCACTATTATTATTCAACACAAAACTTGTCAAGTTAATACATTTGTAACGCTGAAATCCACAGAAGACGAAGATAAATCCAAGGTTTATTAAACAAGTATTAACAAAAGAGCCAACAATGCGAGACAGTGTGCCAAACACAAACGATACCGGACCAATAAGTGAACACACCTTTAAGGTGTGACAACATTTAATAACATGTATAAAACCTTAAATGTAATTAATTATTAACCTGATTTACAACTTTTCACATACAAGAATGTCCTTGATTTTGGGAAATTGGATTTATGCCCTTATGATAAAGTGTACAATAACTTAATATGAGCTGTTGTTTAGCAGTGTGTACTTTGATCTTAACACCTTTAACCTTATTATTATTCTCAGGTTAGGTAAGGTAAGTCGAGTCTGGCCTAAATTATAAGCCTTTCAAAGTATTTACAATTTGGACAGAAGACTTCTCTGTGGTATGTTCTTATTCAAAGCCTTAAAACACTATAAATCAAAACTTCGGTAGACAGTTTTTGTAATCAATTAAATTTATTTTATTTGGTAACTTCTCTTTTAATAATAAACAAAAATGTAAAGGCAATTACATTTCATCAATAAAGCATAAAGTACAATAATCACACTTCCAATCATAGGTGTAGTCAGCTCTGGGTTTCTCAGGGCTTGTCCACACTAGTACGTTTTCGTTTGAAAACGCATATTTTTCTCTCCATCTTGGCCTTCCATCCACACTGAGACAGTGTTTTTATTAACGAAAACAAAGCTTTTGGAAAATGCTCTCCAAAGTGGATACATTTGAAAACACAGTTTTTGCATTGTAGTGCGTTTGACTGTAAAAACGGAGGTATTGAAAAACAATGACGTAAGTTTAGTCATGTGATGCATATTGAATCCATATATATTAATGTTGATACCGGTCATAGATATAAACACTAGATGTCGCCTTGGGGTTCTAAGCATGCGTCAAAACCGCCGCCATCTTGGAACAGGGGTCTTGTCATAGGAAGTAGCTAGGTAACGCTGCTATCTCCGCCTGTACTTCGAATAGATATGGATGAAGCCGGACTTTTGTGCTGCGTATGGCTGTTCACACGAACGAAATATAAAAACCAGACAGCAAGGGATTACATTTCACAAGTGAGAATGTGTTTTATGATATTGAATGATACGAAATTATATTTCTGGTTACATTGGTTTGTTTCTGTCCTTGGTTAACGACCGCAGCTAATCCATGCTAGTTAGCTAGTTAACGTTACCCATTAGTTGTTGACAGTTAGGAAAACCGACAATGAACAGAATGTATTTATATCAATGTAATATGATTGTAAGATGTTGGAAATGTGGACAGTTGTTTTGGTCTCTATTCAATAGTTTCTCCGACTAGCGCTGTGTGGCCGAGTTCAGTCTCCGTCTATTTCCAGCTAGCATGCTACGCTTATGGTTTTGTTTTGTTTGTAGATTCCCAAGTGATAAACAGAGACGTCAGTCATGGATAATAGCACTCAGGAGAGAGGGCTTCGAGCCAAAAGACTGCACCTTACTGTGCAGCTGTCATTTTCGGCCTGAAGATTTTGACAGGACTGGACAGACCATCCGTTTATGGCAAGGAGTGACCCAATCCATTTTTAATTTTCCTGATCATCTTTCAAAGGTTTGTCACAGCAATTTTTTTGTTTTTAACACAACATTTTGTAATTGATTACGTGTTCCTATAAGCTCAAACAATTTCCCTTTTCTGCAACAGCCTAGTTCATCCAGGTTAAGCAGAACGTCAAACAAAGCAACTACTGAATCTCCACACCCATGGTCCAACACACCTGTCAGGGTGTTTGTAAGACCAGACCTCTTTGATCAGTCAATCTTAGTAAGTGAAATGATTCAAATACCTTTGGATACTTGGTGGATGTAACAGTAACTTCAATCATGTATCTTAACTTCTGAAAATGTCACTGAGTTTGTAAATATTTTTCAGGATCATCAGTATGCCTTTGACCCAGTTAAAGCAAAAGAGAAGTTGGCTGTGTCTCAGGAGAACATGGAGAAGTTACGACGGGACTTGAGAAATGCGAAGGACAGGGAAAGAAGAAAAAAGAAGACAGTGGGCTCCTTGTTGGAGGATTTAAAAAATAACAAGATGGAGGAACTGGAGCAAAAGCTGAATTTCTACTCTGGTTGGCTGACTCGATTCTCCCTCTCTCTTTTGCATGTGTAGTATTTATAGTTTTGTACAGGGCTCTAGAGTGCGACCAATTACTACTGTTTTTAACCTGCAGCTTTGTGCTGCGCAGCAACAAGTTAAGTTGATTTCCTGTATTGCACCTCTCAAGTTTGTGTTGCTAACCTATGGAATTTAGTTCATTTAGGCTTACTGTTCAGAAATAAGCTACACAACTGATTACAAACTTTTACATCAAATTTGGGTGCACCTAAATTTTGAGCTGGTGCACCTAAATAAAACAAGTTAGGCGCACCAGTGCAACCAATGCAAAAAGTTAGTCTGGAGCCCTGTTGTAGTAGTATGTCTCATCTCACACAGTTTGATTGCTGTCTCAATATTGTTACCTGAGAAATGTTTTTCTGTTGGTCATAGAAAAAAAAAATGCATATGATCAAGTTGTCTCTAAATCAATCTGAAATATGTCTCTGTGAAACTATAATTTTATTACTATTAAATTATTATTTCCCTGAACCTTCCAGACCTTCCAGTTGAACTGTTCAAGCACGACCATGCCTTCACTCCTGCTCAAAGGGAATTTGCCTTAACGCTGCATTTGCATGGACCTAAAGCCTACACTTACTTGAGGGAAACCATGAAGATACCACTCCCACATCCTCACACTCTTCTAAAGTAAATATAATATTTTCTACAACTTCACATTTGTCAGAAATAGATGAAACTGATATGTCAATATATGTTCTGTTTATTGCTTTACCTGTAACAGATGGTTGCAGACTGTGGATGCTAAGCCTGGGTTAACCCTCTGGGGACCATGAAAATAAACACTAAATGCTCTGTTAATTTTGATCTTTCATTTTCGTGTAATACATCAATCGATCCTGTTCAGTTTCTATTTTTTTTCTGTATACTCACAATAAAAATAAAGTGTTTTGCTTTTTGACAAATAAAGAAAAATTAACATGATGCGATTTCTGCCTTCTCTCTGTCAGTAAACTCCCATTTGAAACGCGTTCGAAAATAATTCGTTACATTTTTTTTACATTTATATAGCGCTTTTCTAGGCATTCAAAGCGCTTTACATAGAAGGGGGAATCTCCTCAACCACCACCAATGTGCAGCATCCACTTGGATGATGCGACGGCAGCCATATTGCGCCAGAACGCCCACCACACACCAGCTTACTGGTGGAGAGGAGACAGTGATGAAGCCAATCAGTATATCAGTATATGGGGATGATTAGGAGGCCATGATGGACAGAGGCCAAGGGGCAAATTTGGCCAGGATGCCGGGGTTACACCCCTACTCTTTTCGAAGGACATCCTGGGATTTTTAATGACCACAGAGAGTCAGGACCTCGGTTTAACGTCTCATCCGAAGGACGAAAATGATCTATAACTCCGCGAAAATTCAGTCAAACAGGCAAACAGACCCACGGGCATAAAGCTTGAGATCGCATCTGTTAAATGAAGTAACTTATATAAAAAACAAATATTCTCAGCTTCTGTAATCTGTATAAAAAGAGAGCGACTCCAGTCGAGCTCATTACGAGCTAATTCACAGTAATGTGACCACTCCCCGGAGAGCGCGTGCTATTCAAACGCAAATTCTGAAAACTATTGAAGATCTGTGAAACGCCCACATTAGCTGTAAACAAAGCGCGTCGCGATCGAGTGAGGCATAATATAGCCTACCTTATGGAGAAAAGATTCCTCAGAACAGTGCTGATATGAGGAGCAATATCTCCTGATATGAGGAGCAGATCCCGCTGAGGAGTGAGGTAGGCTGTTTTCTTTTCTCAAGTGTGGAATAACATTATGGAATAACGTTAGTGTAGGCCTATGCAAACCGCAAAAAGATGAATCGCATTTCTATAATATGACTCGCCTTTCTGTGAGATGAATGAAGGGTACATATTTGTAAAGACTGTTTAGCCTAAAAATAAATTGCGCGTCTGTGTGTGAAAGAATAAACTGCTTTGCTATAGCCTACTGAGATGAGTAAAAATCGACTGGAATATGTTGAAATAAAATGTATTTGTATAAGCAACGTATTAAACTGCAAATTAGCATTTATATGCCCTAATATTTCATAAAAACAACGTTACAGTCAGTCACTTGTTGACTAGATTTGGGTACAGTTTTTAGGCTACTGTAGAATATACTGCCACATCAAATAAGCTTTTGTTTAGCAATTTCTGCTCATATCTAACGTTATATATATATATATATATATATATATATATATATATATATATATATATATATATAAATATTTGTCAAA
Organism: Abramis brama; assembly: GCF_963993115.1. NCBI lineage: Eukaryota > Metazoa > Chordata > Actinopteri > Cypriniformes > Leuciscidae > Abramis > Abramis brama. The sequence continues at coordinate 20,069,161 of NC_139966.1, forward strand.
AATAAAGTCATAGACTAAGATGTTAGATGTTCCAATGTTGGCTATATTCAAACTAATGAATACATATGATAAAATGTAGGCCTATAATCTTTTTTCTTTTTCTTTTTTACAAAGAAAGAGTACACTTGAAATAATGTTGAAATTGTAATTATTGTTGTAATTGTAACATTTTTAATAAAATAGCTAAACATATTTACAAAAGAGATGTAAGCGAAATCTTAAATGGTCAATATAAGTCTTCTTCTAAATACATCTTTTGTCCTTGCATTGTGGCTCAGTCAGTTTCACACCTGAGTGAATGGCTCATTATGCAGAGTGGGTGGGAAATTGTAATCTAAGGTGTAAATTACTCCTCCCCCTCGCATATTGGCTTTCCAAGCAAAACCTGTTTTACACCATTTAAATCAATGTATTTTTTTTTGTGAACGATAAAGCAAGACTATTTTCACATCATTTTGAAGCTAGAACTCAAAGGGACAACATCCATTAGTCAAAAGTCTTGTGGACACATATTTAATATGTGTTTTGTGGTCTTAATTCAGCAACTTTCATTTGAATTTTTTCCAATAACCACGCATAAACATTATTCTCTTAAAAATACAAACATCTACATACAAGTTGCTCGCATATTATGGTAGCTCTGTTTGTGCTATATAGAGTGAATTTACACCTTTGCCATTAACATGTTTATAAATAACTGAAAAAAGCACAAATGTCAAGGCATGTCAGAACATCTCAAGGGCCCCAAAAACACCTTGGTCCCCAGAGGGTTAAACACATCACTGTTAGACATGTTACAGAGACAGAAAAACGAAGACCCTGTTAGGTATGGTCGAGTGTGTCTTGTTTTGGATGGCATGTCTATAAGGAGACAAGTGCAGTATGATTCACACAAACAGACAATGATTGGTTTTGTGGATCTTGGCAGTGGGATAGATGAGACCAGCGTGGCAAATGAAGCCCTAGTGTTCATGGTAGTTGGATTACAAGGTCACTGGAAAATGCCCATTGCCTTTTACTTCATAAGCTCACTTAGACCAGATACACAAAGGATTTTGCTTCTACACGCCTTGGAGGCACTTCATGAACGTGGCATCAAAGTTGTGTGTGTCGCAATGGACGGACATATATCGAACATTAACATGTGTACGATGCTCGGATGCCAGCTAAAGCTGAATCAGCCTCTCAAGACATATTTTGTCCACCCTTCTTCAGGGGAAAATGTGTTTGTGATCATGGACCCTTGCCATATGTTAAAATTGGCTAGGAACATGTTGCAAGCTTACAGCTCCATCGTCAGTCCCGCAGGAACAGTTAAATGGAAATGCATATCAGAGTTGAATGATGTTCAGGAACACGAGGGTCTTAATGTGGCCAACAAAATCACCAGAAAACACATCAACTTTAAGGGGCAGAAGATGAAGGTATCAGTGGCAGCCCAGTCGATCGGTGGTGATGGCTCTTCGCGTGCTCATGGAAGCTGGATGTCCGCAGTTTGAAAAATGTTCTCCTACGATTGAATTTCTTCAGGTATTTATTGATTTTTTTTGTTGGAAATGAAATGTGCAAAAAGTATGATAATTGATTGATAATTGTTTTCTAAAAGTGGACATTTCTGCTCTTGTCCTAAATCATCAGCGTCATCCATCCCTCAGCTGGTGGTTCAAGCACTTAATCCTTTCTAACAGTCTTTTCTCTCTGCCAATGCCTGTGGCATCAGGATGGTCTTTGCTCAATCAACCTTTTCCCTTACCTAACAGCAGCTGATTCTTCCAGGCTACCACAATAACACAGAGATGCCAGCCAGTCATGCCTCCTGACCTAAAGCCTGTTTTCCCCAACGCAGAGCTGCTATATCCTGTCATTCTCCTGAACAAGCAACCAACTGCTAACATCTGCTCTATCCTAACAGGTCTACCTTCTATAGGTCTTTGAAGTGTAAATCATAACCAGCTGTAATGAGAAATATTTGTGTTAAAGGTGATTGACAGATTGTTCGACATTATGAACAGCAAAAACCCACGTGCGGGAGGCTTCAAGGCTCCACTAGGTCTCCGCAACCGGGAAGACAAGTTAGGTTTTATGACTGAAGCCCGAGCTTACTTGTCCAAGTTGAGGCTGAACGATGGCACTCCACTTCATCGCTCAAAGAGGTTTTTTTGTTTAGTTTAGTTTTTGTTTTCCACAAGTAAGGTAAATACCTTAAGAGTGTATCATTGTATACTTTGCATTAGTTATACTAATTAAAGATGCTATCAGCAAGTCTGAGCATTATGTAAAAGTAGAATCTAATAGTACCAGTTAGTGCAAGGGAAAATTTATTTTAATTATATGATTAATAATTAATTGTTACTTTTTTTATTATTAATATATTAATCTTAACATCAACCATCTCACTGGGTAATATAAACAGAGTAAATACACTATTAATAGGACGTCAGTATTTAAGAAGAAAACATTGCCAAATCTAGCTGCAATCAGTATTGAGGTAGCCAAGCTTCTCATTGCCCCCAAAACATTAGCATATCAGGTATTTACCTTCACTTGCATTATAAGGAGTAAGAGAACAAGAGTTTTAAAGAGTAACAATACAACCATAGAGTAGATGGAGAGTCTGGATTTGTTACAAACTATGGTCTTCGACCCAAAGCAATCACTTACAGATTTACTCTTTAAAACGTCTTGATCAAGTTTTTGGTTCATATCATTTCCTTTGACGTTGTGTTAAAAAAAACGTCCACTTGCTGTTCCAGTGTTGTTTGGTTCCTTTAGCGAAGTGTTTACTTGAAAAATATGTGGACTTCATTGCAGAGAAAATTTTGGGTAATGTTTTGAGAGGTTATTTCCATCATTCCACATCATAGGTCTACCGCATTGCTATCTTTCTCTTTCCTTCTACTCAATGTTCTTGTGACTTTTTTAATTTTTTTTACAAATGTTCTCAACAAGGTCACGTTGCATCCATTTTACATGCACAGATAGGTGAGAAATTAAAGGGAAAACTTGGATAAAGGAGTAAAGAGATTACACATGCACTGCATTAGAGCTGCAAAGATGATCAATTAGGTTAATTAAATTAACCCTCAGAGAGTCTTCGGTCACTTCTGACCGAAAAATTTTCTGTTTTGAATTTTAAAAAATCACAGCTTCATCGGAAGGTTATGATACTTGGTGACTTTTCTGGCATTAGGTATGTGAACTCAGAAAAAAATTGAGGTCATGATCCGAGCATGCTAAGTGGTCGTAAAAAAAATAGTCACACTCATGGTCTTCGGTCAAAAATGACCCCCATAGGAAATGAATGGGAAATTGACAAAAACACAAAAATTCGCTACAAATCGGCCACGATGCAGAAAAAAAGTGCTCAGCAATGAAGGGGTGAAACTCTAAAACATCAAGAGTGAAAAACATAACATAATTAATAATTATAATTAATATATATATATATATATATATATATATATATATATATATATATATATAATTAATATAATAATTATTAAAATTATTAAAATAATAATTAATAAAATGTTATAAACCTTGGCAAAAAGTATTATTTGAGAATTTCTAAAAAAATACAATCAATCCACATCTTAAAAGTAAGTAATTTGGTCCAAAAACAACTAGAATTCACAAGCATCTCCATTTAGAGCTATTACAGGCATCTAGTGGTAAACCCATGCAATAACATGATTTATTTAATTTTATGTTTAATAAATTGATTTATTTTTTTTATTTTATTTTTTTTTCTGAAAGCCTAGTCTCTATTTTAACCGAAAATACCGCATAGAAAAAAAAAAATAATAATAATAATAATAATTTTTAAAAAAAACATTATTTTCAATGGCAAAAAATGGACTATAAATATTGCATAAATATTAATAAGTTCAATCAAATTGTCTCAAAATACTAAATTAAAAAGAATAAATATTATAGAACAAAAATAAATTGCATTGGTTTTTACTGGGATGGAGGAAGTTTCATTTTTAGGTGTCCGGTCACTTCTGACCGGGAAGGCACTGAGTGTGACTGCTAAACGAAGACTCTCTGAGGGTTAATCGCAAACTATTTTGATATTGATTAGTCAGTGTGATTAATTTTTTTAAGATTAAGAACAATTCTTTGATTCCAGCTTGTTAAATGTGAATATTTTCTAGTTTTTTCTCTCCTCTGTGACCGTAAAGTGAATGAAGTTCTCATCGCACTCTCTGTCTGACTAAAAGGAGGAGGTTTGTTGGGGCAGAGGGGTGGCAGGAGCCAGTCACTAATTAGACTCACTCTGACCTGACATTTGCATTTAGATAATTTTCCCTTTAATTTGTCTCACTTACCTTGAATGTCCCAGTTCAAATAATACAATGATATTTAATGTATTTAAAGTAAATATTAACAGACTAAGTTTATGGTTTTGTATAGTCAGTGTTGGAATATTGAAGTTTCTTTTCTTTATTTTAAAGGTATCTATCTGTGACTGGTTTTGTCATCAACATTGACTCCTTCACCATGATGATACCAGATCACATACTGGTCACATAATGTGTGCACATACCGCTTTAGCCAAGACCACTTGGAATTGTATTTTAATTCCATCAGGGCCTCAGGTAGGAGCTGATATTTAAGTGAGCAATGTTATTGAAATAAAACAAACATTACAATTCTACAAAAAACACACAAGTTTTCAAAAAAAATAAATGTGTGTGTGTTTATATATATACACACACATTTTTTTTTTAAACTTGTGTGTGTATATGTATATGTGTTTTATATATATATATATATATATATATATATATATATATATATATATATATATACTATACTTACCTGGAATATAGTTACCTTTTTAATTTCAGGTGGATGGAACAACAATCCAACTGTTGCTCACTTCCAGAGTTATTTCCGGCGCATTATGGTCCGCTGTGGCATTGCTCCAGGGACGACAGGCAACGTTCAACCACAGGATGACACCATGTGTCTCTCAGCTGTTGACATGTCATCTGTGGTGCCAGCTGAGGACGACGATGACGACAACATTGCATCCTCTCCCTTTGAGCAAATCACTGGTGTTGTGTTGGACCATAGCTATTTAGCAACAAACTTTGGGTGCCTAACTGACAATGCGCTTGTTTACATTGCGGGATTTGTAGTTAGGCAAGTCATGAGAAAACTTGCATGCAATGAATGTCGTAGTAGTTTGGTAGCTTCAACCATACCATCTTTTGGCGATACATACCATCTGCTTACCCTCAGAAACAACGGAGGCCTAGTAATACCAAGTCAAGGTACCGTTAAAATGATTCGCCCGGCTGAGCACTGCATCCGACGAGCCTCTAACATCAACTCAGCAGCCCGTCAGTGCCCAGTGTCTCTATTAAACAGAGTCGTGAAAGCAGAAGTAGGGTCTGAGGACATATTTGGTCTTCGTGATCACATTGTTGAGACTCAAGATGGCATAGACAACCACCACTTTAGCTTAATTTCACTGGTTGGCTGTACCTTTCATAAGTTGAGACAACACCATGTGGCAAAGGTTCATACTCTGCAACTGCAGAGCAAAAGTCTAAGGAAGAAACGGTGTAAGGTAGTGTTGTTGCAGGGATACTAAACACTTAGTGTTAAGAATGGTTAACTCAGCTGACAGTCCTGGAAGGATGTCACCAGTTAGCTTTGCAGTGTAACACACAAGTCCAGCCTCAGAGTCAACTTTGATTTTTCTATACTATTGTAACCGAATGAATGAGATGATTGACATTAGTGAGCACCTATCAGCAGGTAATCCACCCTATTTAAGAGCTGGTTGGCTGTAGCCTGGGATGCGTCACGTTCGACTCCGCCTCCGTCCTGTTGTTTGCAGTGATCGTAGGTATGTGCGTTAGCTATAGCAATGGTTGTTTTTATCTTTGTGTGTATGGCACTGACTATTCGTGTTATGTTTAGTCTGTCTCTTCTCTCCGCCTGGTCTTTGGGATTTTCTTGATCGGGACATTTGTGCGCTGCTTTACAATCAGGTATGTGCGAATGGGTTGTGTAGGGCGAACTATTTGTTTTGGTTTGGGATCGTCTGATGTTTGGAGCTGTGCGCAGTGTCCCTGTACTCCAGCTGAACAGCTGATCGCACGAAATCAGAGCGTTTGTGTGACGAAAGGAAACACACCGTGTGTTTGCATCATCCTCTTTCGGTAAGTTTAACATGCATGTAACTAAGTTATGAGTTTAACATTTAGCATTGAGGCATAACATTTGTAGTAGTGCTGTTCTTTGTATTTACTCAGATTCACTTCTCGTCCGTAGCGTCGCTTTCTATACTGTCGCTACAGTTAACATTACAGCCTGGTTGTTTCTCTGCTGCTGTACGGCGAAAACATTGTATCTTCCCAGTATATGGAGGGAATTGTTGCTGTCTGGTTTGCTTGTTCTTTTCTGATAGTTCAACTCTGTCAAATTGAGTTAAATTGTTTTCATTTATTTAAAGACTGTATTTCAACTTGCACCGGATGCCATCAAACTGTGGCTGCTTGTATTCTTATGAGTATCTGTTTCATGATTACACCATGACAAACTGTGAGTTGAATGTACGTTTTTAAAAGTCTGTTTATTCATTTTGATTTACTTTCAGGCGCTGGGGTCCCACGTTTGTAGGATCTTCTATGGTGGTGGTGCTCCTCTGAACCTTTGCCGTGTGACACTTTTGAAGTGTTGTGGTGTGATCTGAAGTGCACAGTGGTGTGTGTGTGAGTGTGCTTTTGGTTGCTCAGCTTAGTGATCTCTCCTATGGTGGACCTTAGCCCTGTAAGTTTTGTGTCTTTGTAAATTGTTTATCAGCCAAGTAAATGTTTGAGTGTGGTTGTGATTTTGTTCATTTTTAAACTGTCGGCCTAATGGCTTTTTGAGTCTTCGGATGCTGTCCTGTACAATCATTGCTCATTATTGTGATTTATCATCTTGCTCTAAATTTTGTATTAATAAATATTTTGTACATTTCATACCCACGTTTCTGCCTACTTCATTAAAGAGAGTCGAACCTGAGTGACCTAAAAATTATTTGAGTTTAATCTATTTTTCCCAGGGCGAAATTCCCCGGGTGGCGTAGTCGCAAATTTTTCCTGTAATACCGCTCCTCCGCCACACTATCCTCAAACTACTGCTCTTTCTCTGCCACCTCAGCTTTTCAATGGAACAATAACAGGTCATGTGCTAACCATGTCAGAACCATATTTACTGTATATGTATATTGTGTTTACTAGACGATGGACATTGGGTTTGGGGAGTGCATTGTTTTGTAATACTGACTAGCTTGTTATTAAAACTTTAACTAAACTTTAATTAAAACTTGTCAGTATTAATGCCACAACTGCATTAATTTGCTGCCTAAGTGGAAAAAGACTACTGTGTTTTTACTTCATGTATGCAGCGAGCTCTACCTGGGAATGATAATTTCTGTTTGCTGCATTGTATTGTTTGTTTGACTTTGTGTGCAACTAAAATCAATATAGAAGTGTGTTGAGTTTAGACATGCGCTGTATAGCATTTGAAAAACAAGGCAAGTCCCTAAAAACACTACACTGATTTAAGGGGGGGAGGAGGGTTCTGTATGAATGTGATTCTGTTTCACAAGAGTGGAAACCAACAGTTTAAGAGACTAATATAAAATGTTTATTTCTGACCAAATTGATTTTGTACAGTTAAAGTAACACCATTCACGCAAAACATGGCTTAAAGAAATATGATCAGTCTATTTACTGTGTGGATGGTAGTAGTCAAGTTGTTTTTTATAAGTTAAGTGTACATTTCTCTGCTTGGAAATGTTTAAATTAACATGTATAGTCACACCATTGTAGCCATTTTGCATGCAGTAGGCTAAGGTAAGTAGCGATAGTTCATTCTAAGTTTACTCAAGTGGAAGAATGTGACTAATAAACTTAGACCTACTAGCACTATGCATTATATTTTGAAAACGAAGTAGATTATCTTAATATCAAAACCTTAAATTTTCTCTGGACTCAATGATAAATACATGTCTGACTGTTGGAACGAACCAAAAAAACTAGAAAATAGCATTCATGACGATTTAAGGTGATTATATTTATGTTAGACCTTTTCCTACATTGACGCTGATGCCCACAGATCCAGGTCTCCTCCTGCAGCCCACAGATCCACGTCTCCTTCCACGTCTCCTTCCACGTCAGTCTGCCTACCATCCCAGGAAGCAGATTTCCATTAATGAGAGGATGGTGGCCACCAAAGCAAGAACTGGGATGACCCAGTACATGAAAGCAAAACCCAACAAGTGGGGGATAAAGCTGTTTGTGCTGGCAGACTCCAGCAATGGCTATACCTGTGACTTCAACATATACACAGGTAAAAGCAGGTTGGCCTCTGGGCTAAGGCTTTCATTTGACTCTGTAGTGAAATTGATGAGGCCATCTTTCCTAGGCATTGGTTATCACCTCTACTGTGATAATTTCTACACCAGCCCAAAACTCTTCAGGCACCTGCTGTCCCCCAATTTTGGAACCTGTGGTACCATACGTGAAGGGAGGAAGGAGGCTCCAAAAACCCAAATAAATAAACTGACCAAGAAATCCCCCAGAGGATCTCTCAGGTGGATAAGAGAAGATAACCTTGTCTTCACCAAGTGGATGGACAACAGGGAGGTGGCAATGTGCAGCAGTGTCCATGTTGCTTATGATGAGGACACTGTCAAGAGGAAGCAGAACAATAGGGATGGATCTTGGGAGACAACAAACATACCAGTACCAAAACCTATTGTGGATTACAACATGTACATGGGGGGAGTGGACTTATCAGACCAGCTGATACAGTCCTACTCAATTCATCACACAACCAGAAGATGGTACACAACCATGTTCTTTCATTTTATTGACATTGCTGTGACCAATGGCTTTATAATGTTCAAAGAATACAAAAGCTGAGGAACACACCAGTCACCCAGCTCATCACCCACAGGGCCTACGTGGAGCAGCTTGTGGCTGAGCTGTGTGGTGTCACAGTCAGGGCTGTGCCTGTACAGAGGAGAACTGGACATACACCTGTACCAATCTCAAAAACCAATTGCAAGGCTGAGGTGTGAGAAATGTAAGGCAGATGGGGTCCCAAGAAAGGACACTTCATGGAAATGTAATGAGTGTGATGTGCCACTCTGCCTACAGCCAGAGCGTAACTGCTTTCACAAGTGGCACAACATGTAAGAATAATGTTGAAAGACTGATGTGCAAATACAGTGCACAGTGCCATCTAGAAGTTGTTTTTGGATGTGTTTGGTAAATTGACACAGAAATTATAAGAAAATGTAAAGCCATGTTTAATGAATCTCTGTCATCTGGACAACTCCCACCAACCCTACGACAAGCCGCAATAACGCTTCTACCAAAAGGGGGAAAAAATCCACTTCAGTGCTCCTCCTACCGGCCAATCTCTCTGCTAAATGTGGATTATAAAATTTTATCCAAGGTTCTGGCAGCTAGATTGGAGACAGTTATTCCACAAATTATCGCAGCAGACTAAACAGGCTTCATCCTAAATAGGCACTCAAGTTCAAATTTTAGAAGACTTTTCAATATTGTTTATTCCCCTCCATCCCGCTCCCCAGAAATGGTTATATCGCTAGACACTGAAAAAGCGTTCGACCGAGTTGAATGGGAATATTTGTTTGCAACCTTAAAAAAATTTGGATTCGGAGATTCCTTCATCTCCTGGATAAAACTCCTCTACTCTCATTCTACAGCCACTGTAATTACTAATGGACAGCAATGGACAGAGTATTTCTCTCTTGGCAGAGGCACGCGTCAAGGCTGCAGTCTGTCTCCACTGCTTTTCGAAAATGCCATTGAGCCGCTGGCCATAGCTCTCAGACAATCTGGGGATTTTCAGGGGATAGAGCGTTGGGGCCTCACACACAAATTATCACTATATGCAGACGACATTCTTTTATATGTCTTAGACCCACTAAGTTCTGTTCCCTCCATTCTCAACATCCTGACTCAATTCGGAAACCTCTCTGGCTATAAAATCAATTTAGAAAAAAGCAAGATGTTTCCTCTTAATCAGGCAGCCACCTCAATCACCTCACTTCATCACATTTCCCATTTAGAATTGTCAACAAGGGCTTTAAATATCTTGGGGTAGAGATTACTCCTGCTTTTTTGTCCCTCTTCACTAAGAATTTTTTTTAACATCTTGTTTGAAAAATGTAAAAAAGACATGGCTAGATGGATGAATCTCTCGCTGTCCCTAGCAGGCCGAATTAATCTTATCAAAATGGTCATGTTACCAAAATTTCTTTACCTCTTTCAAAATATCCCCATCCTGATTAAAAAATCATTCTTTAGCTCATTGGAGAGTAGTATATCATCTTTTATCTGGAATGGTAAACCACCCAGAATCAAAAGAAGCACCCTCCAAAGACCTAAAAAGCTAGCTGGCCTAGCTCTACCTAATTGTATTTACTATTATTGGGCATGTAATCAGAGCCGCCTTAACCTAATGTTAGACCCCGGGGCTGAGAGGTTTTGTAGGCCCCCCATCCCCTCGATTTATAGAGTCTCATTATAAAAAAGTGTAATACCTAGGTAATCTACATCACAAAATGCATTAGTTTCTTTCGAGACCTACAACAGTGAGTTTTCCTTCTTTGAGCCAGAAAACACCATAATATTGTTATTAAAATATCACTGAGCCCACTTGAGCATAAACACAAGACACTTTTGTAGGGGTGACCCCAAATAGTCGAAGATTCGATGCTTCGATTGGAGGAGCCTGATTCGACTATCGATCTCGCGGTTGAATCTTCGCAGAGGTGTTATGAAACGAGGATCATGCCACTGAGGGCGCTCAATGTCTGATTTCACATAGAACTACTGGTTTTCTGTCAATACATTAATATTCAGCCTGTTATGATAATGCTGTATATAAAAATGTGCAAAGAAAGAAGCTTTTAATAAATATTTTTTAACGTGCGTGAATAAATCCAAACACCACATGACAGATATAAGTTTCACTTTCAATCCGTGACCGACCGAGGAGCGTCTTGGCGGCAAGTATTTAAATCTTTAACAATGTCTGGGATAAGAAAATCTAAAGTGTGGATGTACACCATCAGAAAGGATATTCTCCAAGGCTGGATTTAGCATCAGGAAAACCATGATCCCAGCTAGCAAAAAGCGAGCACTCGGTTTTAACGCGGCCCGATTGTGGAACCCCGAGTGAGAGCACGTAAGCTCGCCTCCAATCCCGTTCCTTATTTGGGCTTATTTTAACTTTATTGATTTCCATTCATGTCAGGTTAATACTAAAATTGCTTAGCAGCCGTTATTTATGCAAGATAAACAAAGTAAAACAGCACAAGGAAGACAGGTTTCATGTTTAATGCATTTTTTATTGGACCACACTACAAAAATAGGATAAACACACTTTTTTAATAACAGATTTGAATAGAATAGAAATAATATCACAGCATGAATGTAGAATCAAGGAGTTCAAATACCACTTTCCAATATCAACATTTTCACTTTGAAACATTTAATTCTGGCCCACCGCGTTTGAGTTGTCTACGCGCACACACTTTTTAATATCAGATTTGAATTGAAAAGAATAGAATAGAAATGATATCACAGCATTAATGTAGAATCAAGGAGTTCAAATACCATTTTCCAATATCAACATTTTTAACTTTGAAACATTTAATTCTGGCCCACCGCGTTTTTGAGTTGTCTCCGTTGTCTGCCTGTTCGCCCTCTGGCTTCGGCCACCATCCCTATCAGAGGCAAACTGCAGCCACCTGGTGATGAGGAGCTCGGTTTCCTTTTCTGTAGAATCTTTGGTCAGGGCATTCCGGTGGACTGCATCTGAGAAAAACACAAGATAGAAGAGGGCAGCATGACCACATGATGTTACTCAGCAACCACCAAAACTTAAATTGGATGCAGGGCTCTGCACTTACATTTCTTTTTACTTTAAAAAGTTTAGGAGCACAGTCAAAAATTTAGGAGCACCTTCTGATCAATGACAAATTAACCTATATTATACTATATAACCTATAGGATATTTTTAAATCGAGTACTCGACTTTAATCAAGGAATCGTTACAGCCCTAGTTTCAATGGAGGGTGCACCCATAGACCCTGATCAGGTCAGTCTCACTGGTGCCCCTAAATACTTTGTTACTGTTACACCCAGTAAAAAAATAAACATTTCGCACTGTAGGATGTCACCACAGTGCAATTATCCAACACTGACACTCACCCAGAACCACACTTTTAATGAGTCTCGCCAGCTAAGTGTTCATTGCTCTTTTCAGGACCCACCCCACAGTGTCTTTAAGAGTCATGTCTCCGACCATTCCAAGGAGAACAGTCTGAAACAAAGACATGTAACTCGTTAGTTATTTAAGGAATATAGCATGAGTGAGAGTGGGGACTGACTTTTAGGAATGATCTGATTAATGCATAATTTAACTCACCAAATTCTTCTTCTCCTCTGGATTCTTTAATGTCTCCTCCAAACATTGTAGTTGAAAGTGGGAGCCCAAAATGTGTTGGGTCTGGCGTGAAGTCTGGAACTGCTGGAGATTTGTAGGAGCTGCATCAGAATGAGCAACTGCTCTCTGATAGAATCAAGCTGGATGAGGATCTCCTTAGCAATTGCTGTAAGACACAAGAAAAAGCAGGCATGATTAGTAGCAAAACATTGTACGTAGATATGTCAGAGTAAACCGAGAGAGATCACTTTGTAGAATTCCTACCTGTAGGCACAGCCTCCCGAGAAGACCTTTTTTTTGTGTCTTCCATGGTGTTGTTTTCCATGGTTGTGTTGACATTTCTGCCTTTATAACTGAGGGGATTATAATCAGAGGAAGGTTAAGTTTAAAATAAAAATGTTAAATGTAAATATACTGTCATAAAGTAACTATATTTTTCTCCTGGTCCTTATTTTAAATAAATAAATAAAAATATCAAATTATCGATAGATATGAAACGCTTATATCATGATACAGTTTTCAGCCATATTGCCCAGCCCTAATGAAGGTAACGTTAGCTAATAAACTTTTCAAACCTGCCTGTACAGACCACATTTAGCCAAAGGTAATGTTGATGTTAGCTATAAAGTGCGATTTCAGTTTGCGCCATAAAAGTACAACTAGAGGCCAATTCACACCGCAGACAAACGCCTGCAAACACCAACAAAAAAAAAAGTCACCAAAAGTTGGCCGGTGTATTCAGAATGTTATGAAAAATAAGTGTCATGTTCACACTGCCCCAACAGACACAGACAAACTCGAGCACCCAAGGAAAAACATGAGATATCCATTCATTTTAGCAATACAAGTAAAAGATTGCAGCTTTCAGACACGACTTTCTTCTCGTTTTATATTTTGTTAAATGTCTAGAGAGTGCATCTGGGTTACAGGCCCCTGTGCAAAAGGCCATTAAATGCATTTCACGACGTCATGTCACAGCGTTCACAAAATGGCGGACGGTCTGCACATAGATCTTCACAACCCAGAACATTAATACACAAAATATTTGCAGTATGAACATATACATCGGAATTACAGGACTCGTGTGCATATTAAGTTGTTGTATCATACCTGTAAAAACAGGAGCAAACGTGTCAGCGTAATCATAATCCCCAGCAACTGTGAAGTCGCCGGCGCAGCTGCTCCTCTAACGTTATAAGAGTCCTCAGTTAATTTTCATAATAAGAGTCCCGATCTCACTCAGCAACAGACATGACCCAGCTTTCAGCAGACCAAAGTCCCACATCATTCCTCTATTTACATACGTAAAATAAATATTTTCTTACAGGATCAAAATGTTCACATACTTTATGACAAAACGTGTTTGTTGGTGTTTGTCTGTGCAGTATGAATTGGCCTTAAGCCAGCTAACATTTGTTCCACTTCCACAGATCACAGACTGTGCTCGTAAATATTATTCACGTAAATTTCATTCAATACAAACGGTGTCTAGCCTAGCGACTAATTCTTTGCCAAGCTAGCAGAACGAAAATATGAGCTGCTAGCGCAAAAACAGCGCAGCTAGTCAATGTTAGCTTCGTTCACGCCATAAAAGTAGCTTTCATATTACCCCCATGTGCACTAACGTTACTTTACTCAAATTTTTACTTTACTCAAATTTTTCAATTTATTGTTAAAATGTTGATGCTTTTTAAGGAAATTGAACACAAGACTTACCTCGATGTTCACCGTAATGGCACAGGATCGAAAGGGGATGATTTTAAGTCAGGCAATGAGTTTTATCTCACCGAAAGTTGTGCACACGTCACTCAGTGATGACGCTTGCTGCAGCAACTGTTGAAATCGGCTTCATACCGGTAAACGCATCTGAGCCGAGCGCCCAGAGTTTAACCGTCACTGCTGGTAAACATTTGAAATAGCCAGTAAAATTAATTTTAGTATTCTGTTCTGACCAATTGCGTAGCTTAAGCAAAGGCTTAACAGATAGCGTACAACTTGAAAAAAGAACTCCAGAAAGCAGTCTTCATAACTTTAGTGACTTTACTGGTGATTCACTTCTCAATATTTTTTCTTTAAAACTACAAACAAGAAGAAAAATATGTATGAACATTATGTTCACATTTACATACACATATCCATGTGTTTACGGTTTGTACATAGTTCCTTTCAGATAATTTTAAGTAATAAACACAGAGAAATTATATTCAAATGAGATAATGTACAAACAGAAGATAAACTAGCATGTACCGACGCTACAACATCGCACGTTATCAATAACACAAATCAAGTGTGCTTATAACAAAAATATAGCAATAATCTCTGTTCTAGAAATTCTTAAACACTTTAAATCACTAATTAGTGACAAATATTGCACTTACAGACATATATTTCCAAGGTTTAAACGATGGAATCAATAGCCGATAGAAATTGCGTGCCCGTTGTTCTTGACTGCGTTCACTGAGGGAAATCGAAAGTAAACTATATAAACATAGTGCAGTACCTTAAACGTCCAGTGGGAGGCGGAAAAGAAACACAGCTAAACATAAGCAACAGCACACTCCCCGCCTGGCATAATAAATTATTATACCACTATTTATCCATTTGTGACTTCCCCGGCAGGAGTAGTACTACCTCTGAGACAGGCCTTAAGTAAACCTTTGCAGATCCTTCTTTAATTATCTTTACCTCCACCTTCCTCACTTTATCATCACTGCTGGTTATGGTTTCCATGATAAGTCCAATCGGCCACTCGTTACGTTTCACATTTGAGTCCTTAAGCAAGACAACATCACCTTCCTCAAGATCTCGCCTTTTCTCAGTCCATTTCCTCCGTACTTGCAATGTTGCAAGATAGTCTCTCCTCCATGCCTTCCAGAAAGCATCTGCCAGACACTGAACCTGTCTCCATTCTTTCTTGTAGAGGTCCTTCATGTCAAAGTCCCCAAGAGGTGCTGGTAGAGTGCTAGCCTTTTGGGTGAGAAGCATTGCTGGGGATAGAACTTCCAATGTGTCAGGATCAGAAGAAATAGGAAGTAAAGGTCTAGCATTCATTATTGCCATGACCTCTGACATTAGAGTAGTCAAAACCTCATGGGTAAGACGGGAAAGACTGTTTTTTAGCAGAAATGCATCCAGAATGCGACGTGCTATGTTGATCATTCTTTCCCAAGCTCCTCCCATGTGGGAAGAGTGGGGAGCATTAAACGTCCATACGCAACCATGCTCCTGTAAGTAACCTTTCAGTTCTGGATCATTGGTATTTATGTTCAGTTCTCGACAGGCTCCGATGAAATTAGTCCCTCTGTCAGATCTGAAGTGTTTGACTGGTCCACGAACTGCCAAGAACCGCCTGAGGGCGTTAATGAAACTTGAGGTTGACATGGACTCGATGACTTCCAGGTGGACAGCTCTAGTATTTAAGCAAGAGAAAATGACGACCCATCTTTTACTTTCAGCACTGCCCCCTCTAGTGCGGCGTGATGTTATATTCCATGGCCCAAAAACATCCAGGCCCACATGAGTGAATGGAGGATCCACTTTCACTCTGTCCGAAGGTAAAGCTGACATTTTCTGTTCTTCAAATTTTCCTCTTAACTTCCTACAGATAACGCACTGATGAATCACATGGTTGATCAGTTTGGTTCCTTTTACAATCCAGAGCCCTGCTGATCGTAGTGCACCGGCAGTTAGATGACGTCCTTGATGTGCCACTTGATCATGGTAGTGTCTGACCAACAACGTGGCTACGTGTTGACTCGCTGGAATAATTAGTGGGTGCTTTTCCTGTTCAGACATTTCTGCTGATTGTAAGCGACCTCCCACTCGAATCAGTCCTTCACTGTCTACAAAGGGAGATAGATTCTTCAGAGCACTTCGCTGTGAGATTTCCTCACCTTTCTCCAAACTTTTGAGTTCATCTTTATAGTGCTCTTGCTGCACACATTTAATGATGAAGGTTTTTGCTTGTGTGCGCTCAGTCTGGAGACCTTTTTTACACAAATGCCAGCCTTTGCAATCCCCTGTATTTCCCTCTTGAGAAAATGAATTCGAAACATGGACAAGCATGGCTATGCTTCTTACAAGGGATCTCCACTCTGAAAAGTGCTCGAATCTGTGTGATCCTAGAGACAGTTCTGTCATCTTAGTGACCAACGTTAGCACCTGAGGGCGAATCTCCTGATCCTTCTCTGGCTCTACAAGCTCAAACGATTCATTTTCAGGTGTGCCCCCTAGAATAGACTGATGGAGAAATTCTGGACCAGAGAACCAGTTAGTGTAAGGTAGGACAGCTGCTGGAATGAATCTGGTACCAAGGTCTGCTGGATTCAGGCCTGAATCAACATGATGCCACTGTTCTGGCTTTGTAAAACATCTGATTTGCGCCACTCTGTTAGCAACATACACATAGAATCGTCTGGATGTGTTATAAATGTACCCTAAAACAATTCTGCTGTCAGTGTAGAATTCCACTGCAGTTAAATCCAGATCCAGCTCTTCTTTAATCAGTCCAGCCAACTCAACAGCAAGAACTGCCGCACAGAGCTCTAGACGTGGCACTGTGTGAGCAGGGTATGGTGCCAACTTTGATTTGGCCATTACAAACCCAATGTGACATTGACCGTCTATAGTTACAACCCTGAGGTAAGCAACGGCTGCTATGGCCAATGTGGAAGCATCAGCAAAAATGATGACCTCTCTCTTGGAAGTGTAGGACATAGAGACTGGTACAAAGGGTCTGTGAATCTGGACTTCTTTGAGATCGATTAAAGAATCTGTCCATGCTTTCCACTTAACCTCTTTATCAGCTGGGAGCGGTGTGTCCCAGTCAAGCTGCTCTGATGATAGCTCTCTTACCAAGGCCTTACCTTGCATGGTAACAGGGGCAACAAGTCCCAAAGGATCATAGAGACTGTTAACTGATGAAAGTATCCCCCGTCGTGTGAATGGTTTTACCTCTGTAGATACCTGGAAAGTGAAACAGTCAGTCTCTAAGTTCCAACTCAACCCTAAGCTTCTTTGAAGAGGTAGAGGATCGACACTCAAATCCAGATCCTTCAAGTCATTTGCTCTTTCAGATGGAGGGAATGCTTCCATGACTTGATGACTGTTTGATGAAATCTTGTGGAGCTTGATGTTTGACTCAGCCAACATATTTTTGGTGTTTCTCAGGAGACTGATGGCTTCAGCTGCACTGGAGACCGAAATCAGGCCGTCGTCCACATAAAAGTTTTGATGTACAAACTGTTTGGCTTCTCTACCATGCTCCTCTTCTCCGAAATCAGCTGCTCGTCTTATTCCAAAGATTGCCACAGCTGGAGATGGGCTGTTCCCAAAAACATGAACCGTCATTCGGTACTCTGTAATTTCTTTGGACAGATCGTTATCCCTGAACCACAAGAACCTCAAAAAGTTTTGGTGATCTTCTCTGACTTTGAAGCAGTAGAACATTTGTTCTACATCAGCCGTTACTGCAATCTGCTCCTTACGAAAGCGCATCAGGACCCCGAGTAGCTTGTTGTTTAGATCTGGTCCACTAAGAAGTGTGCTATTCAAAGAGATGCCTTCACATGGTGCACTAGAATCGAAGACGACCCTAATCTTCCCAGGTTTCATAGGGTGGTATACACCGAATATTGGTAAATACCAGCATTCTTCCTCAGGCTGCAGTGGGGGAGCTAGTTCAGCATGTTTGTTGATGAACATGTTTTGCATAAACTCCACAAAGTGTTTAGCCATCTCAGGTTTCCTTTGTAAAGTGCGTTGCAGGGCATTAAGACGCTTCATAGCTTGGTCCCGGTTGTTCGGCAGTGGGCTATGAGGTAAACGGAATGGCAAGGGAGCTACCCAGTGGTTCGACTCATCTATGTACATTTCTCTGTTCATAACATCAAGGAAGATCTCATCTTCAACAGACAGAGAAAGTTTGTTATCATCAGGAGTCCTCTGAAAGACTTTGTCACCCAGATGATCTGTAAGACAGCCTGTGACTGGGCAGCAAGGTAGAGTAGACTGGTAAAGATTATTTGGAGTGCCAAACTGTTCTTTGACCTGAATTCCTTTAGAGCAGGGTGAGAAAAAAGAGGTACGTCCATTTTGCAGTATGTTTGTCCTGAAAACATTTGCCGTCTCGGACTTGTGTACTCCTCCCAAACACACTTCTCCCACAATGACCCAGCCTAAATCAAGACGCTGAGCATATGGCGTGTTACCAGGTCCATTATACTGTTCTCGAACCTTATGCACACTTAGGATGTCCCTTCCTAAAAGGAGAAGAATGGGAGCTCTTGCATCATAAGGTGGTATTTTGTCAGCCATTGACTTGAGATGAGGGAAGTATTGTGCTATTCCTGGTGTTGGAATTTCGTCACGATCTTCAGGCAACATATTGCATTCTAAGAGAGTGGGAAGTGGCACCTGCATTTTCCCATCAAGTGAACAAACAATAAAATTGTCTGCCTTCCTTCCCATTGTCTTTGATGAACCAGCACATGTACGAAGAGTATAGGGGAAAGAGTCTCCGTTGATCCCAAACAACTCGAAGAAGTCAGACCTTGCTAGAGACCGGTTACTCTGATCGTCCAGAACTACATACATCCTCTTAGCCTTTTTAGGACAGTTGGATGGATAAACGTCAACCAAACAGATTTTCGAGCATGATCTAGGTCTGGGAGATTTGCCGCAGATTTCCGTGCACTTAGAAGTAACATCAGATGATATGTCTCCTTCAGACTCCCCGCCTTGCTCTCGCTCTTTTACTGGAGCTTCCTCGGCCCATGGAGCAGGCCCTGGGTGCAATGCAGAGACATGGCGATCACTGTTACACTCTCTACATTTAACAGCTGCCCCACATTCTTTGGCTATGTGATTGACGGAGCTGCAACATCTGAAGCAGATAGACTGTTCTTTGAGGTAAGTTTTCCTTTCATCCAGGGTCTTTCCTCTAAAGCCACGGCACTTTGACAACGGATGCGGCTTATTATGAATTGGACATTGCTTACTAGGGTCCAAAATCTTTTGTTCTGGAGGTTGGTTGGTTCTGGTTCTTGAAACTGTGTCTAACACTTCAGTTTTCCTTACTGACACAGGTATTTTGTTGCCGACCCGTGAAAATTTCTCCTGTTTAAGACGACTCTGCATAGATAACAAAAAACTGGGATCATTTCTTATTCTTGCTTGGTCGCAAATGAACCGCACAAAGAAGCCAAATGGTGGAAAAGAGACATGATAATCCTCTTTATACTTAGCTCCATGAGTGATCCATCTTTCCTGCAGATTAAAGGGAAGCTTCTCAATGATGGGATTGACTCCCCTCGCAGTATCAAGAATTGCTAAACCTGGTAAATGTCCCCCTGTCTTTGCAGATTCCAATTCCATGAGCATGTCTCCTAACTCCCTGAGTCTTTGCCCATCTCTATTAGAAATGTTTGGAAACTCCTCCAGTTTTCTCAACAGCGCATTCTCAATTACTTCTGGGCTCCCGTAACACTCTTCCAATCGCTGCCAAAGCATACGGACACCTGCTATAGGATAGTGTGCATGAACCGATCTGATCCGTTTTGCTTGCATGGATGACTCTGGGCCGAGCCATTTTGTGAGAAGGTCTAGCTCTTCTCTAGCTGTTAATCCAAGGTCTTTTGTGACATCTTGAAAAGACGATTTCCAGGCCCAGTAGTTCTCAGGGTGATCATCGAACTTCACAAGACCAGAACTCACCATCTCTTTTCTTACCATGTAGTTAGCTAAATCAGATGTGCATGGCAGGTTAACCATGGGAGCTCTAAAGCTGGGAATAGGAGAAGCCTCAAAGGCAGAGTGATGTCCATGATCTTCGCCTCTCTGGCTATCCCTTGTCTCATATTTTATTTTTAACTCCTCCATTCCATACGATGGATGTACATGTGGAGATGTTACTGTAGCTTCACACTGAAGAGGTTCAGCGCTCCTGAAGGATGACTGTAAAATCGGAGTATCAGGGAACCGCTGCTGATTTTGTTCCATTGTATGCTTCTGAACATACTCTTCAGTACGCTGAGTACAAGCTAAGCTTGTCTCATGGTCCAATTCAGCTATATTTCCCTCCTCTATGTCAGCTGCTGCCTCATAAATCGCTGCTTCAGCAGACGCTGCAGTTGCTTCTTTTTGAGATTGTAGCAAGAATAGATCTGCTTCTACTTCTGCTTTTTTCCTCATCATAGCTGCTTCTTTTTCTGCATAAGATGCTTTAGCTCGAGCTGCTTCGGCTTTAGCTCGAGCTCGAGTCGCTGCCACACTTGCTGATGACCGACTTGATCGTTGAGATGACTTGCAGCTAGAAGATTGTGATCTAATCTCAAAGGCTTGAGATTTATCTTTCTCATCACTGTGTGACTCCATACTTTACTTGCTTCTGAAGAGTTGTGCATCGCAATGTAACAATGGCTGTGTGGTTCCGCTGTTTTCACCCGCTGTGTCAATGTCTTTTTACTATTCTGTTCTGACCAATTGCGTAGCTTAAGCAAAGGCTTAACAGATAGCGTACAACTTGAAAAAAGAACTCCAGAAAGCAGTCTTCATAACTTTAGTGACTTTACTGGTGATTCACTTCTCAATATTTTTTCTTTAAAACTACAAACAAGAAGAAAAATATGTATGAACATTATGTTCACATTTACATACACATATCCATGTGTTTACGGTTTGTACATAGTTCCTTTCAGATAATTTTAAGTAATAAACACAGAGAAATTATATTCAAATGAGATAATGTACAAACAGAAGATAAACTAGCATGTACCGACGCTACAACATCGCACGTTATCAATAACACAAATCAAGTGTGCTTATAACAAAAATATAGCAATAATCTCTGTTCTAGAAATTCTTAAACACTTTAAATCACTAATTAGTGACAAATATTGCACTTACAGACATATATTTCCAAGGTTTAAACGATGGAATCAATAGCCGATAGAAATTGCGTGCCCGTTGTTCTTGACTGCGTTCACTGAGGGAAATCGAAAGTAAACTATATAAACATAGTGCAGTACCTTAAACGTCCAGTGGGAGGCGGAAAAGAAACACAGCTAAACATAAGCAACAGCACATTTAGACTCAATGTTGCTAACAAGACGTTGTGCATGTAGGCTACCCATCCCATAGATATCATTAGTGCAGCAGATTAATGGCATATTTCAAGAGAATCGTTCACTTTGGTATAGAAGCATGAAATTTGGCACAGATACTCTCTAAGGGTCACTTTTTGGGAAAAAGGCGTTGGCCACCCAAAAATTCAAAATGGCGGCCATTTTTTCAAGATGGCCGCTATTTCTGTCAAATGCTCATTGTCAATCATTCAAACAGTGATGTAGGCATAACATTTTGTGAAAATACTCTCATCAGAATGTTTTTTTGGAAAAGGGTGCATTTTCTGAATTCGGAGTGGCAGTTGGGAGTTGAGAGTTGCCATGACGACTGTGGTATCCTCAAACAACACAGAGAGGACCACTGAAATTACACAGTTTTTGTTTCTCTTACTCTCATTTATTGCTAAAGGTTAGTAAAAATGATACGATTTCAGAAAAATAACTGTTATTCAGATGCTTTGGCATCTAATATTTTAATTCAATTGGATGTTCGTTTTATTAATGATTTTGGTTTAGTTCTATTATAGAAAATCTGTTAGTGTATCAATCATCTAACGTTACTGTGTGAAACAACTGTGAGAGAGTCTGGAATATTGTATTTATTATTATTATTATTATATTTGTTGTTTTCTTTGTGTGTATATTTGTTTACTTATTTATTGAGAGTTAAGAAAATTAAATTTGTTTAATGACATGGAAAACTATGATTAAATAATAAAAACAACACAGAGAGGACCACTGAAATAACAGTTTTCATCTCTCTCACTCTCATTTATTGCTAAAGGGAGTACTACACTTACCTGGAAGGTGTACAGATCAAAATGGTAAATGAAAATCCCATGTCAGCCAAGAGGCCAACTGATTGGATGAAATGTTGTATTTGTCAGACAGACACAAAGGAACCCATCCAATCACCACCTACCCATCACATTTCTCAACATGATGGCTATAAAATGATTGCCACCAACATTCCATTCTTTCACAAGATGAACAAAATGCCAATGACCCTGGATCTGGAATGACTGGATGAAGGTGGTGGTATAGAAGCTACTTTGAGAAGGAACCAAGCGAAGTATCACTACAATTGTCGACTTCGGTTCAACAACACGAAGTTACTTCGTGCCCAGAAGCAACAATCCGATGCTCAATGTAGTGAGACAGATGAAGGCCAAACAAAGTGTCGAAGAACCATGATGCAGAAAAGTCTAGATGATTAGGTTTGCTTTCTTTGTGAAAACATATCTCCTGAATCTGACCTACATCAGGTAATGACAATGCACCTGAATGACAGACTACATGAATGTGCACAAACACTGAATGATGGTAAATTATTGTCTCAGCTAAGTGGTGCTGATGCCATTGCACAGGAGCTGAAATACCATCATTTATGTCTCATTCATCTTTACAACAGAGAGAAAGTCCACCTCAGAAGGCTTGAGAAAGAGTCACAGAGTGAAACGATTCAACCAGCCATCTTTCCTATGGCTCTTTCTGAACTGGTCACCTATATTGTTGAAACCAGTCTCAATTCTGATGGTCCTTCCGCATTCCGTCTCGCAGATATGTGCAACCTGTACCAGCAGCGTCTAGATCAACTGGGTTTTCATCCCCCTACAGTTAACTCTACTAGACTAAAGGAAAAGCTGTTGGCTGAGATCCCTGAACTCACGGCTCACAAACAGGGCAGAGATGTGCTCCTGGCTTTTCAGAAAGATGTTGGCTTGGCTCTCTCTCAAGTGTCTGAATACTCAGAGGCACTAATCATGGCCAAGGCTGCAAAAATCCTGAGAAGGCATATTCTGGATCATCAGTCCAGATTTGATGGAACATTCCATGAGGGATGTATCAAAGAGGCCATCCCCCCATCTCTCCTGCAATTTGTTGGTATGGTAGAACATGGAGCTGACATCAGATCGCAGCTGAGATTTGGCACTTCACAGACTGCCCAGGCTATTGCACAACTGTTGCAGTATAACTGCTTCTCCCGGTACAACGAGGGAGCAGCTGCCCACAGACATTCCAAAGATAGAGAAACTCCATTCCCAGTATACATTGGTATGTCTGTGTTCGCCAAAACCAGGAAGAGAAGCCTTGTTGAAATGCTGCATGAACATGGTATGAGTATCTCATATGACCAGGTGCTGGAGATATCAGCTCAACTGGGAGAAGCCACAGTAAGCAAGTGTGTTGAGGAGGGTGTGGTCTGTCCACCGGTGCTCCGGAAAGGGCTGTTCACCACTGCTGTCACGGACAACATTGACCACAATCCTTCTGCAACAACTGCTACAACATCATTCCATGGCACCAGTGTCTCTGTATTTCAGCATCCGACAAAGGACAGCAGTGGTGAGGAGCGTCAGCAGCTTAGGTTTGGTCCAGAAAAAGTCAAGTCTGTTCCAGAACTTCCAGACTCTTTCACCAACATCCACCCTGCTTTTTTCAAGAAAAAGAATCCTTTACCACCAAATACCCCAATGCCAAACCCCGACACCAATGTTTTCAGGCCACAACTTGCCCTTGAGTATGAGTGGCTAGAGAAAGTAACAGTTGTGGAAGAAATCGATGATGCAGTTAACCTTACATGGTCAGCACATCATGCTTCATTAAAGAGGAGCCCAGAATTTAATGTAAGCATCACTTCACTGTTGCCACTCCTCAGAGACCAAGCCCACTCTGTTGCTACCGTCAAGCACATGATGGAGAAAGTGTAGGATATAGTGGCATATCTTAACCCAGGTCAAGTACCCGTCATCACAGCTGACCAGCCAATATATGCTCTTGCAAAGCAAGTGCAGTGGCACTGGCCAGAGCAATATGGAGAAGACAAGTATCTTGTCATGTTTGGGGGTCTACATATTGAAATGGCAGCACTCAAGTCCATTGGCACTCTTCTTCAGGGTAGTGGATGGACAGGTGCCTTAGTTGAAGCTGGAGTGGCTTCTTCTGGCACTGCAGATTCATTTCTGTCAGTTGCCAGTGTCACTAGAACTCGTCAAATGCATCAGGTAACAGCATGTAGTCTCTACAAGCTCTTGAAGGTAGCATACACTGATTACTGCCAAGAGAGGGCAGATAACAGTGAAGAAAGGTTGGGCTTTTGACGCAAAGAAGAAAGTCCACAGTTTCAATACTGGCACTTGATTCTTTCCATGGAACTGGTGATCTTCTTGCTCATTAGGTCATTCCGTGAGGCTAATTTTAGTCTTTACTGTGAGGCACTGAGTGAGCTGATTCCATACTTCTTTGCCAACAACAACACCAACTATGCTCGCTGGCTTCCCATCCACCTCAGGGACATGTTATCTCTGGACAAAAAACACCCAGAACTGGCTCAGGAGTTCAGGCGTGGCAACTTTGTTGTCCACAAAACCGTCGCAATTTCTCTGCACTTGCCCTTGATCAAGCCCATGAGCAAGCAAATGCCATCATCAAGGCCGACGGTGGAGCTATTGGTCTCACAGAGAATCCATCTGCGCTGAGGAGATGGATGGTCGCTGGCCCTGAGGTTAGCCATCTGGTGTCACTATATGAAACTGAAGTACAAACCAAAGACGCACAAGAGCAAACAGTCCACCATGAGCAAACTCCTCAAGCTCAAAAGACATTCCTGGAGAGGGTCAAGAAACTGTCTAACTGTCTGCAAGACCTAGGCAACCCATTTGAAGAAGAGAGTCGTGATCTGTATTCTATAGATACAAGAGATATTGTGAATCCCAACTTTGCTGCACTCCTACAGACACACCTTAAGAAGGGACAGACAAAAGCCCAGGACTTTGCACAAGGTCTGCAAGAGAACCCAACCACTTTCTATGATCCACTCAAGAGAAATAGAGTCGACTTCTTCAGCCAAGAAACCGCTACTGTTGAGCAATCAAAGCAGAAGTTAGTGAAGGAGGATTGCCAACTATTCTCCAAACTCTTTATCTCCTGTCAGAGCAGAGAATGTGACCTGCAGGAGTTCTTCCAACATGAGAATCAGCCCTACCCCACTGCACTGAGTGATGGTGGAAAACTTTATGCTTGCCAGAAATCGCAGCTGGTCTCCATCCTTGAAACCTACATCACATCCCCAGAAAAAGAACCAGACACTGAAGTCATCATCATAGATGGTTCAGCTTTGGTCCATACACTACCACCAAAAACATCGAAGACATTTGAGGACTATGCAGCACTGGATGTTCTACCCAGTATATATGCTTATGCCATGAAGTACAAGAGCACACATATTGTGTTTGATGTGTACAATCCATCAAGCCTCAAAATGGAAACAAGATCTAAACGAGGCCAGGGAGGTCGACGGCAAGTGACAAACAAGAATAAAGTTCCATCAAATTGGCGCAATTTCCTGAGACATAATGATAACAAAACAGACCTCTTCCACTTTCTGGCTGACAAGATTGCTCAAATGACTGTGCCAAACATAGTTGTTGTAACCAAGGGACCTGATGTCTTGAGTACATCTGAAACCTGTCTTGATCGTCTAGACAAATGTTTCCATGAGGAAGCTGATAGCCGCATCTTTGTACATGCCAAACATGCCACAGAGAAGGGCAGCAAATCCATAATGGTCAAAGCCAATGACACTGATATTCTTGTTATAGCACTGAGCATCTTCCCATCCCTCCGGGATCTTGGTCTCCAGCAGCTGTGGGTTGCATTTGGGCATGGTGTGAGCCTACGGTGGATTGGTGTTCATGACCTGTACCATGTTATTGGGCCAGTTAAGACCAAAGGCATTCTATTCTTTCACACATTTACAGGTTGTGATACTGTATCAGCATTTCGCAACAAAGGCAAAAAGACTGCCTGGCAAACCTGGGACATTTTCCCTGAGGCCTCTTTCATCTTTAGCAAACTAAGTCAATACCCTCCTGTTCTGACTGATGGTGACCTGGAGATCCTTGAGAAGTTTGTGGTCCTGCTGTATGATCGATCAAGCACAGCTGTTAGTGTAGATGAGGCTAGACTTGACATGTTTGCCCGAAAGCAGAGGCCATATGAAGCCATTCCTCCAACAAGAGCAGCTCTGCTTCAACACACTAAACGTGCTGCATACCAGGCAAGCTGCATATGGGGTCAAGCAACCCAGTGTCAGCCAGAAGCAAAGAGTCCTGCTGACTGGGGATGGAAAAAGCTTGGTGAACAATGGGGGATCTTCTGGACAGCAAATGCACCAGTTGCACAAAGTTGTGAACAACTAGCCAAGTGTGGCTGCAAATCAGAGTGCCGTGGAAGATGCAAATGTTTTAGATTGGGTTTCACTTGCACAGAACTGTGCAAATGCAAATGTGAATAAAAAAATGTGTCCATCTTGAAAATGGTCACCATCCTGAATTTTTGAGTGGCACATACCTTTTTCCAAAAGAGTGTTTCTTGAGTATTTCTGCCTAATTTTATGCTTGCATCACCATTTGAACAATTGAAATAATTCATATTCGACAGGAACGGTGGCCATCTTTAAAAATGGCGGCCATCTTTAAAAATGTTGACCATCTTGAATTTTTGAGGGACAAGCATCTTTTTCCATTAACATGTCCTTTAGAGAGTATTTGTATCAAATGTTATGCTTGGATCACTGTTTGAATAATTGATATAATAAGCATTGAATAGCAATGGCGGCCATTTTGAAAAATGGCCGCCATATTGAATTTTTGAGTGGCCAACGCCTTTTTCCAAAATAGTGGCCCTTAGAGAGTATCTGTGCCAAATTTCATGCTTCTATACCAAAGTGAACGATTTTTTTACTAATCAGCTGCACTACATGTTTAAAATACACGTATGATCTTCATGACAACTAAATATTTTTGCTATGGTTATAAATATTAAAGAATGCTCTGTGCAAAATGACACTATTATTATTATTATTTACCACAGATATTTTGTTTTGGAAGTCACGACATTCGACGAGTATAACATCCTAAGATACAGTCAGGAGTTTACGTCAGTTTTAAAATAATTTTTATGTTAATTATTGCTACATTAAAACCATCCTTTTAACCTAAACCGAGTCATTTCCAGAAGTGGTCCAGATCATACAGCAGAGCCGACCAGTTACGGTGAACATGAATCGGCCCAGTGCTTTAAAGCCGTAACAAAAATGCATGTGCCAGAGCGAGCTGCGGGCCACAATCGGCCCGGTTAACACACGCCGATGCCGAGTCTGAGCCGCAGGCGCCGCGGGGCAGCCGAGCTCGGGCCGATTATACATGCTATCTGGGATCGCACTTCTGTCGGCCAACGTTAACAAGTTGGTTTTCCACGGGACATTCTAAAATGCTTAACGTGAAAAAAGCATTTAAAACACTTAAAGTGCACTTTAACGTGGCTTAATGTATGTACACAGTACACACTTTATTAAGAAACCATACTATGTGCAGATAAGCAGAGAATATGAACACAATGCGTTCCTCCTATAGTAAAGCGTTTTCTTTACATAATTTGATATTTTAATTTAAAGCACCTGTTCCTGATTATGGCTGCGGTCTGCACTGCATAAGGCCATAAATCTTTAGGTAACTCACTCTCTATCAGCATGCACCGTGCCATGTCAAAAAGTGTACGCCAATTTCGCTCTGCCGTACCATTTTGGTGGGGAGAATATGGCGCAGAAGTCTCGTGTCTAATACCATTCTTAACCAACAGAGTTTTGTATTGCTTTGCAGTAAACTCAGTGCCATTGTCTGATCGAAGACGCTGAATTTTACCATATGGGGCCATATCGGCAAGAAACCTCTCCGTTGCTTGTAGTGTGTCACTTTTACTTTTAAGACTATATACAAACACAGCACTGGTAAAATCATCAGTAAATGGCTCAGTGAAACCGGCAAGCGCGGGCAATGTGTCCCTTCAGACCACATCTGTAGCACACCACATCCGCTGCAGCCCATTCAGTTGAGCCTGCACTGGTGGGTCTCGCAGGCCACTGTTTTGTCCGCACAGCCATTACATTATCCTCTGCAGCTGGAGCACGCATCTTTTCAATGTCCTCGTAGCTCCGAAGCTTTGTTTTAAATTCAGCAAACGTTATCCTGTCATCCGATTGCGTTATATGGATGGCAAACTGTTTAAAAGTCTCAGGAAGCCCCTTTAGAACCATAGCAACCAGCAGTCCGTCACTCAAAGTCTCTCCAGCATTTCGTAAAGCCGTGATAGCAGTTTCAGCACGAATAACATATTCAGTCACACTCTCGCTGCTTGATTTTTGAAGCGAGGTTAGCTCAGTATACAGGCTTATTACTCGTGGCTTTCCTTTACCTGTGTAGTAGTCTCTCAAAATCTTTAGCGCTGCGCGCCCATCGTCGGCTGCTTCTCGCATTACAAGCGACAAACTTTTATCGTCCAAGAACTGGATTAATTCTGCATATGCCTCGGCATTTGAAGCCGCTTCTTCCGGTGTCTCAACACCCGCTGATTCCGTAGTAATTATCTCTTTCAGGCCTTGCAGCCGGAGGTGGCCCAAAAACTTAACCTCCCAAAGTTTGTAATTCTTTTCATCCCCGTCGAACAGTAGCCGCGACCAGCGACCGCTATGTTCCGTTTTTCTGGCGTTAGGCCTACTCATGGCTCTACTTAAACAAACGCTTTACTTCTTGACTTTCTGGGCCCATAACCTATTCACAGAGTAAACGCAACAACGTATCTGACTTGCAACACACACACAGCAGCAGCTGTGCTCAATCAAGGTGATTTTATTAATTAAACAACCAATCACAAATGTACACACCCCCATTACTCATCACGTGCCATTTCATTCAGCTCGAACAATTCAGACATAAATATCAATCAATAAAGAGACAAAAAAAAAGAAAAAACCTTAATGCACATTGAGAGCACACGGTTAACACTGCATAACCAATGCGCTGTGAGGATAATGAAATATTACATAGAAGCTTTTTCCTTATTGAAAATTGTCTAAAACATTTAGATCCATTACAATGAATTATAGGCATATAATTAATTATTAACAGTCTATAATATGTCCGAACACTGCACTGATGAATTATCAATGAAAATTAAAAACAGCTTTATTTAAAAAACATTGTTTAACAAATTAATAAAACAGGCACGGTGTAGATACATTGCAGGTGGATTGGGAGACGTGGGTAATGGTTAATCCACTTTTCAACACGAACTGGAGTTAAGCAACAGTAATTTATAGCTAGTTTGAACTACAGAACTTAAAGATCTCCCTCTTTTCGTTTTTTGTTTTTTTGGGGGTTTTTTTGCTGCAGATGAAATGATTAAACGTCTGTTTTAGCCAAGCGGCAACCTCCCCGTCTCTCTCTTGAAACCAACACGGAAGTGAGTTAAACTGCAATTCATTAACTGGCCGCTTGAGGCTGGCTGCACAAGTGAGTCAAATCTGTATCTCCCCCATGTTAGTGAGTCAAATCTGTATCTCCCCCATGTTAGTGAGTCAAATCTGTATCTCCCCCATGTTAGTGAGTCAAATCTGTATCTCCCCCATGTTAAAATTACCAACTTTACAGCAGAAAAAAACATGTTTACAGCCTGGATCTCTCTGTGGCTTTGGTCTATACAGCTAATTTTGCCCTTCATAACAACTGTGAGGGGGGTGAATTTTTTCATAACTCATCCGTTTAGTTGATTAATATTTAAAGTTCCGCATAATTAAGGGTGTGTCCACTTGAGTGACAGGTGGATTCCCGCTGATGTCAATGCTAGCCGTTTGTTTGCTGTTACTGTCCGTCACTTCACCTCAGCAAATTTTTCGTTGTCGTCGAGTATTGTTCGAGAGAACAACCAGCGCTGTATTTCAGTTGTTTTCCTCTGTGAACATGCACTAATGGATGTCTGACAATTTCGTTGCTTTTTGGAGTTTTCAGATTTAAAAACGTCAATAAAGGCTTGTTCGTTCTGCTCTCGCGGAACAGATAGATTATATGTAAGTTACGGTCAGATGAAATCCTGCAGTTGTCGGCGCTTTCTCCATCCATGCAATAAATGCACATCCTTGAATGAGCGCGGATTTTCTAGCGCATTTACTTGAACTTCATAGGTAATATATCTATGGTTTAACCCATTTGAGAGGCGGCCAAAATCAGAATTTAAAATGGACTGAATAAGCTCTCTAGGTACTTGACGAGCGATGCCGCGCTGACGTACCGTAGACTATAAAAAAAGAGTGACTGACATGTAACGTTATGCACATAAATCACTGTCACACACACTCTCTCAGAGTAATAGTTACTGCATAATACATTTTCAACTAGCAGAATAGTACAGAATCACGATACACAGTCTCACTTGTAGCCATGTCTTTTAACTATTTTAATATTTCGAAGGGCAAAAATAGGAACTTTTAATTGGCGTTACATCATTAACTGTCAGTTTAGTGCGAGGCCCTGTGCAGTTGAAGACTTGGTACTGTCAGTAGTATAACGTTATAGCATTACCTCCCCAGCCTGAGCTAACTCGATCACGTCGGGCGTGATGATTTCAGATAGCCAGGCTCCTCAGCTCCACTCACGCCCCGCCTCTTTGCTCATTTTCTGTTATCCGGGAGTGACGCAAGGCCAAGACGGCGACGTCCGGCTCCACCCACTTTAGGGTTCAAAAATGCTCTTCAGAAACCTATGGGTGACGTCACGGACACTACGTCCAAATTTTTTTTACAGTCTATGGTTTTAGCGCAGGTGCAGTGAGGAAAAAGCAGTTTAGGGCAATCGGTTCGTAGCTCTGCTTCAACTGTGCGATATCACGAGGAGTGACCAAAATTTCTGACATGCAAGAAATTCATCCGACCATCCAATTGCTGGTTGTGTAAAGAAGGACTTGCTATTTATGTTCGGGGTAACGGGAATCAGCCAATCAGCACTTTTGTTTTGGAGTCAGAGAAAGGACACCTGTTTGCGCTGACTGATAATTTTCGTTTTGAGTTAGTAGTGGGAGTGGGGGAAGGGAGCATGTCACATCTACTGCGGGTTTCACAGAGGATGCAGAGGCTCAGAGAGCATCACAATACATGTGCTCGGAGACATGAACAGACAATCAAACAAAAACAACAGGAAAGAAAACAGATAATGGAAAGTAAGAGCAATCAAGAAAATGAGAATAACCACACATACTGTACACTCACGAAGACAGATAACCATCTGCTGGCTGTCAATAAATCCATTGAAGAGCATTAGAGCATTTGATTGCATTCTTAATGATGCATCACAGTGGTCACCTATTCTCAACTAGCTACAGTTACAGTCCTAGCATTTAAGTCACCATTACAGGTCGGAGAGGTTAATCGCCTCTCGTTTCCCCCTGAACACTGCACGACAAACAACGCACGACAAAGCTGAAAATCGGCCCGACCCGAAATAGAGTCGCACGAGTCAGAATTCGTCTCAAAATCGGATGAAAATCGCACAGTGTATGCCCGCCTTAACAGGCGTCAGGCGACTATCACAAGCTGGCCTCCATTCGCACACAATCCTAGAGAGGATGTTTGATTATTATAGCAGAAGCGCAACAAAATAATGCTTTACAAAAAAATAAAGCGTAGATGATGAACGAATGACAAGGAAGCACAAAAAATTAATGTAAAGTTCACAATAATTACAAACAAGAGTTGGTAGTTAGTTGCCAACAGCACAGCAGACACACAATGACACTCAAAACCAGTGTTACTTACGTGTGGAGTGAATCAAAGCAACATCCACGTCTGTTTTCAGGCCTTCCCGCTTCTCCCTTTCCAGCGCTGGAAAGCTTTTCTAATATTAACACGAGTCCTAAAACTCTTGCCACAGACATGACCCTTTATTTTCCAGTGATTTCCTCTGAGCTTTTCTCTTTTGTAT
Source organism: Abramis brama (assembly GCF_963993115.1). Classification (NCBI taxonomy): domain Eukaryota; kingdom Metazoa; phylum Chordata; class Actinopteri; order Cypriniformes; family Leuciscidae; genus Abramis; species Abramis brama. The sequence continues at coordinate 20,101,589 of NC_139966.1, forward strand.
TGTCTTATCTCTCTTTCTACAGTCTTTCTTCAAATATCCCTCTTGCTCGTTCTTTCTCCTCCACTGTCATACGCCCCCTTAATGCTGATTGGCTACACACGTTTGTTTGTGTGTAGGTTCGACTAACTTCCAAACAGCATTTTTCAAATATCACTTACCCCACCTTTAAGGCTGCAGATAGTAATTGACGTGACCTGTGCTAGGGCTGTGCCGGTAAACTTGAGAATCCGCACCGGTAGTGGTATGCAAAACACTTTTTTTGTATATGTATCTGTTTTACCTGAATATTATGACGCAAGTGAAGCACAAACCTTTGTTTACAAAAGAAATAATAGGTTAGCAATTAAGTGTTACATCGCAGCCATGAAAACATTTGGATTCATGCCGAATAAGAGAGGTACGTCACGTGAGCCCATAGCTTTAAGCTTTGTCAGCTTTGTGTTCTGTTTTGCAATCTGGTCACCCGATTATCAGCGAATTTAACAGTATTCCATTAGGCGAGTTATTTCACTGGACATGAAATCCTTTCTTTTTCCAAATCTTCACTCACATCTCACCTATTTCCGCAGCGGATTATAAACGTTTCTCCCTTTTGGTTCACGTTAATTACGTGTTGAACACTTAGCATAAGGTTATTAATGTGCCGGATTTTTTATTTAATTGGACGTTGCTGTACTGAGTCATTAATATTGCCAGAGTAAAAATGACTTGGAACAGTGTAATCTTCCAATTCACTGTCCAGAAGGATGAGCATCCCGTCATCTTCTGACACTCCAATGATCTCCAACTCGCTTCGAGGATCTGGCGCTCAACAATCTGGTGGAGAAAGAAATACACACTTAGGGTTAAGGTTAGTGTTACAGTTAGATTCTTATAAACAATGAAAATGTATTTAATTGAACATTCATTAAAGGTGCTGTAGCCATTCTAGAACATCTGACACTTACTGACCCAACGGATCAAATTGTTTTGGCTTTTCCTGAAATTTGTCAATTTTGTAGCAGAGAATATTTATCATTTTTGTGATGTCAAAAGGTGTTGAACAATCTTCTGTAATGGAAGAAACATATTTTATTACTTCTTTAAAACTATTGTTCACTTCTCCATTTATTGCACTTTAAACAATGTAAATGAAAATGACAGAACAACGTTGGTCTGCTCAACACTGTGAACTCTATCTTAAATGTGAAAATGTCATTACTTACAGCTTTTCCAAACCTGTATGAATTTCTTTATTTTGCTGTCTGGTTACTGACATTGTTCTTAATATCTTCTTTTGTGTTGAACAGAAGAATCATAAAGGTTTTTAACAACTAACATTTCGTTAGTTACACATTCGTTCTACTGCTTTTCCAGAAATGATTGTAGAAGTCTGTAAAGTTTTCTGTGAAGTCAACGTCATGATTATATCCGATCAATTCTTCCATCTCACTGTAAAACTCACATTTAATGACACCTCATCCATTGGATTTATTGTCGTGTTTAATTTTCTTAAAGGCGTCCTCCAGAGTTGCCCACGCTCTTGCCACCTTTGGCTGATCACATGTTAAATGAAACGTCTCAGTGAGTTTCTGGGCCACAACAGTTTCAGATGAATATAAAGTTCAATGAACAGCATTCACGTGTATTTATTCAATTTATTAAAGCATTTATTAGATATAAATATTTTTTAACATTATAAATGTTGTCTGTCACTTTTGATCAATGTAATGCATTCTTGCTGAATAAAAGTAATAAAAGTCTCTTTTTTAATCTGATCACAAATGAATGAATGGTATCATTGTTTCCACAAAAATGTTATGCAGCCAGACAGTTTTCAATAATGATAATAATCATAAATGTTTCTTGATCATCAAGTCATCATAGACTGATTTCTGAAGGATCATGTGACACTGAAGACTGGAGTAATGATGCTGAAAATTACAGGAATAAATTACCCTTTGTGAATATTCACATAGAAAACTGATTTAAACTGTAATAATATTTTCACAATATTACTGTTTGTACTTTATTTTTTATAAAATAAATGCAGCCTTGGTGAGCAGAAGAGAGTTTCAAAAACACTAAAACTTTTTCAAACGTTTTACAAACTGAATGTTTCTATGAGCAACTTTTATCATTTTGACTAAATTGATATCTCCTTCAACGTGTGTAACCTTTGTTGCTAACTTTGACAATCATCTCCCTTTCAATGTCCATTCATAGATCTGGGTCATCAACCAGGAGGTAGATTATTATAGTAATTATAGTAGTAATATAGTATAATTCTTATTTACTGAAGAACTTGGACATACATGTGTGGTTCTGTAACAAATTATACAACAGAAAAAACTTAATGTATACATACATATATTCCACAAACATAAACATCCATTTAAATAAAGAGTATTCAGTCATCCACCAGTACTCTGCCGCCTCAGCGCTGATGACGTCACAGCAATAGAGCACGCTGGTTGGTCAGGATCATTCGGGATCTAAACACAACCTGGCCTATGTTGTTCCAAACCCGTAAGACTTTTATTCATCTTCAGAACAGAAATGAAGATCTTTTTGATTGGGTTGTGCTGGTGTAATGAATTGGTCAAAAAAAGTCAGCGTTAGTTTTTTTTTCTGACAGACCAGCCCATGAAACACGTAGATCAGCGGCCCATTGGTTCTTTTCTTGATTGACACTGGGCTGGCTCAATCACAACTTTAAACGAGTGAGCAAGCATGCAGCAGTGTCAGTGTGTATCTGTCAAAATAGTCAGCGAGATGGAGAAGAAACGCAAAGAATGTGCAGAGAAATAGCGTGAAACAATAGAAACAGCCCCTTAAAGCAGACACTGTAAAATGTGTCAAAATATATGTTTTCTGACCTTCATCAGCTCCTGTGGCAGATGATGATAGTGAGGAGGATCAGGAGAGAGATGAGAAAGTGTAGAGCCTGTGGTAAGCAGAACTACTTTCAAAACACTTAGGCTATGTCATGAGTGTAGGAACCCATTACCCAGTAACGCATTATTTCCACATCTGCATTGTTTGACGATTACCGTAATCCACTAGAAATTTAATGAGAGGCGTTTGTAAACCATGTTTTCCGTCAAAATAAAAGCTTGATGCAGTTTGCGTCAAAATAAAAGATTATGTGTTTATCTCTTTCAAGTATAGAAATTGGTACAAAACTAATTATGAAAGTTTCTTTTATTTTTTAGTGCATTTGTTTTACAAAATTTGGTTATTACTGTCATTGGATTAATATTATAACTATGTAGTTAGTAGGTGTAATGTAAATAGATACTGTAACTAAAAGAGGTTTGAATATTCATGCCCCAAACCCCCCTAGAAGGACCGAGGTCCACCAACCACAGTTTTACCAAAACTCCTGTGAGAAACACTGGTATTGCGATGCCAATGCAGCTTATAGCTTGTTTTAGGATTCATCACTGTGGAGCATAGTTCAACTGTATTAATAAATGTCAAATTTTACTTATTTCATCTGTTAACTCTCACTCGTTCCTATACTCACTCATTACATGGCATTAGTGGTTTTAAGTAATAGGAGTTGGTATGCATATATTTAAGGGCGTGCAAAGATGGGTGGTGTTTATGATCATATAGTGACAGTATGTCACGTTATAAAAAGGCCCTAAAAGCGGCCAGGGCTGAGCACCTCCGCAAAGTAATAGAAAACAACCAAAACAATCCTAGGTTTTTATTTAACACTGAAACTGCGCTCGTTAAAATCACAAATTATTTATTTTTAGCTTCTGACCAAGGCTGTATCTCAATACTAGTTTTACTTGATCTTAGTGCTGCGTTCGATACTATATGTAACCCCTCTCACCGGGCCCTTCACACCCCGCTCCGTGCGGGTCTCGAACCCGGGTCTCCGGCATGAGAGTCAGGCACTCTAACAAGGAGGCTAAAGACTGCAGCCTTTAACATATGTCGCTAGAGCGCCTACTGAGATCAGAGGAGTGAGGTTTACTCGCACAGCAACTACTAGATGGCCTCCGTTACATTCACCCCCCTAAACCTCACTCCCATCCGGGTCACAGGACCAATGTAACCCCTCTCACCGGGTCCTTCACACCCCGCTCCGTGCGGGTCTCAAACCCGGGTCTCCGGCATGAGAGTCAGGCGCTCTAACAAGGAGGCTAAAGACTGCAGCCTCTAGCGTCTGTCGCTAGAGCGCCTAATGAGATCAGAGGAGTGAGGTTTACTTGCACAGCAACTACTAGCTGGCCTCCGTTACACTCACCCCCCTAAACCTCACTCCCATCCGGGTCACGGGACCAATGTAACCCCTCTCACCGGGTCCTTCACACCCCGCTCCGTGCGGGTCTCCGGCATGAGAGTCAGGCGCTCTAACAAGGAGGCTAAAGACTGCAGCCTCTAGCATCTGTCGCTAGAGCGCCTACTGAGATCAGAGGAGTGAGGTTTACTCGCACAGCAACTACTAGCTGGCCTCCGTTACATATAGATCATACAATACTCTTAGATTGACTACAAAATTATACAGGTGTTCAAGGACAAGCATTAAGCTGGTTTAGATCATACTTATCTGACCGCTACCATTTTGTCTATTTAAATGGAGAAAAATCGATCATAATTCCAGTAAACTATGGAGTGCCGCAGGGATCTGTGTTAGGCCCTCTATTATTCTCAATATATATGATGCCACTTGGAAATATTATAAGGAAACATGGTATTAGTTTCCATTGTTATGCTGATGACACTCAAATATATATTTCATCACGGCCGGATGAAAACGCTAAATTATCCAAATTGACAGAGTGTGTTAAAGATATAAAAGATTGGATGACGCGTAATTTTCTTTTATTAAATCCAGACAAGACAGAGGTAATACTTATCGGTTCAAAAAAACGCCCACAGAACCTCTCACAATACAACTTTGACATCGTAGGATGTCCTGTTACTTTATCCTCTACAGTAATAGACCTGGGTGTTATACTCGATTGTAACCTGTCTTTTGAAAATCATATTTCGTATGTTACAAAAACAGCCTTTTTCCACCTTAGAAACATTGCTAAGCTACGTAATATCCGTAATATCAGTTTCTGATGCAGAAAAGTTAGTTTGTGCATTCATGACCTCGAGACTAAATTACTGTAATGCTTTATTAGCCGGTTGTCCTGCATCCTCAATAAACAAGCTACAGTTAGTCCAAAATGCAGCTGCTAGAGTTCTTACTAGATCAAGAAAATATGATCATATAACACCGATTTTATCATCACTACATTGGCTACCTATAAAGTTCCGTATTAATTATAAGGTATTGCTACTGACTTATAAAGCCCTAAACGGCTTAGCTTCAGTCTATTTAACGGATCTTCTATCACCCTATAATCCATCACGCTCTTTAAGATCAATAAATTCAAGGCTTTTGGTCATACCTAGGATATCCAGATCAACCAAAGGAGGGAGAGCATTTTCACATTTGGCTCCGAAACTCTGGAATAGTCTTCCTGATACTGTTCGTTGCTCGGACTCGCTCTCCCAGTTTAAAACTAGATTAACCCTCTGGGGACCAAGCTGTTTTTGGGGTCCTTGAGATGTTCTGACCTGCCCTGACATTTGTGCTTTTTTCAGTTATTTATAAACATGTTAATGGCAAAGGTGTAAATTCACTCTATATAGCACAAACAGGGCTACCATAATATGCGAGCAACGTGTATGTAGATGTTTGTATTTTTAAGAGAATAATGTTTATGCGTGGTTATTGGAAAAAATTAAAATGAAAGTTGCTGAATTAAGACCACAAAACACATATTAAATATGTGTCCACAAGACTTTTGACTAATGGATGTTGTCCTTTTGAGTTCTAGCTTCAAAATGATGTGAAAATAGTCTTGCTTTATCATTCACAAAAAAAATACATTGATTTAAATGGTGTAAAACAGGTTTTGCTTGGAAAGCCAATATGCGAGGGGGAGGAGTAGTTTACACCTTAGATTACAATGTCCCACCCACTCTGCATAATGACTCTGCATAATTAGCCATTCATTCAGGTGTGACACTGACTGAGCCACAATGCAAGGACAAAAGATGTATTTAGAAGAAGACTTATATTGACCATTTAAGATTTCGCTTACATCTCTCTTGTAAATATGTTTTGCTATTTTTTTAAAAATGTTACAATTACAACAATAATTACAATTTCAACAATATTTCAAGTGTACTCTTTCTTTGTAAAAAAAAAAAAAAAAAAAAATCCCTACATTTTATCATATGTATTCATTAGTTTGAATATAGCCAACATTGGAACATCTAACATCTTAGTCTATGAATTTATTTTTGACAAAAATAGTATTTTTTTGCAGTTTAATATGTTGCTTATACAAATACATTTTATTTCAACATATTCCAGTCGATTTTTACTCATCTCAGTAGGCTATAGCAAAGCAGTTTATTCTTTCACAAACAGACGCGCGATTCATATTTAGGCTAAACAGTCTTTACAAATATGTCCCCTTCATTCATCTCACAGAAAGGCGAGTCATATTATAGAAATGCGATTCATCTTTTTGCGGTTTACATAGGCCTACACTAACGTTATTCCATAACGTTATTCCACACGTGAGAAAAGAAAACAGCCTACCTCACTCCTCAGCGGAATCTGCTCCCCATTTCAGGAGATATTGCTCCTCATCAGCACTGTTCTGAGGAATCTTTTCTCCATAAGGTAGGCTATAATGTCTCACTCGCGAGGAGTCGCGACGCGCTTTGTTTACAGCTGATGTGGGCGTTTCACAGCTCTGAAATAGTTCTCAGAATTTGCGTTTGAATAGCACGCGCTCTCCGGGGAGTGGTCACATTACTGTGAATTAGCTCGTAATGAGCTCGACAGGAGTCGCTCTCTTTTTATACAGATTACAGAAGCTGAGAATATTTGTTTTTTATATAAATGACTTCATTTAAAAGATGCGATCTCAAACGTTATGCCCGTGGGTCTGTTTGCCTGTTTGACTGAATTTTCGCGGAGTTATAGATCATTTTCGAATGCGTTTCAAATGGGAGTTTACTGACAGAGAGAAGGCAGAAATCGCATCATGTTAATTTTTCTTTATTTGTCAAAAAGCAAAACACTTTATTTTTATTGTGAGTATACAGAAAAAAAATAGAAACTGAACAGGATCGATTGATGTATTACACGAAAATGAAAGATCAAAATTAACAGAGCATTTAGTGTTTATTTTCATTGCTAAAAAAAAAACCCAGCAAAACGCGCGGGCGCGCTTGTGGTCCCCAGAGGGTTAAAGACGCATCTTTTCGGCCAGGCATTCATATAATATTGTTAATCTCACAGTTCAAACTACAATCCGGCCTCTAGTTCATAAATGCCAGAGGAGAACTGGCCCCCGACTGAGCCTGGGTTCTCCCAAGGTTTTTTTTTTTCTCCATTAGGTCACCTGATGGAGTTTTAGGACACCATTAGGTCACTTGATGGAGTTTTTTCGGTTCCTTGCCACTGTTGCCTTTGGCTTGCTCAGTTGGGGATATTTTGGGGATATTTAATTTTATTCTATCAATCAATAAATTCCACTAGAAACAAACTTTGTTGTATTATTTTATTTTAATTTAATACTGTGAAGCTGCTTTGATACAATCTGTATTGTGAAAAGCGCTATACAAATATACTTGATTTGATACTTGATTTGATTTTGTTTTCTTTTCTGGTTTGTTTCTTTAATGTTTGGTATTTTCTGAATTTGTATTTTTTTCAAATCATTTATTGTGATTAATGTATTGATTTTATCTAACCATTATTATGGTTGAGTTATATTGTCAAATTATTGTTTTGCCTATGCATATCTCTATTCCATCTTAATGTCCATTTCTCTCTTGTTGTCTGCAGGATCTGGGCACCCGGGGGCAGACGAGTGACCTTGTTTGGGTGGTGGCATCCTTCACTGTGTGTCGTGCTCTTAACTGACATTAGTCGGTGTGTGCTAGTGTGTGCGCACTGTGATTTGAGTGATTTTCCTTATTTAAGGGTGATATTCTTTCTGAGACTGCCCCTGTTGGTAAGCCACATTCCTTTGCCAGTAATAATTGAACTTTCCAAATGAGATGAGTGTGGCTGTCTGTCAATGCCTCTTTTAAATTGTCTATGCCTCTTTTAACTGTCAATAAAATATTTTTGTACGATTACGTTTGTCTCTGGCTCAAATGGTGATGAGAACCTGTGCGTGCTTTTAGAGGGTGCTTTAAATTCCATGGGCGAAATTCCCAAGGTGGCGTAGTCGGAAAATGATATCAATTTGAGTTTGCTGAGCACGTTCATAATTAGTGCTCTGCCTCACCCTATAGTCCCCGCTCTGCCACACAAACATCACGTGAGCTTCACTACGGGACGCAGAAAGTGTCTTCAAACTTCACGTCTCTGTTTTCAGCGACTCTTGTCAATTGGTTACATCCAGCCAATGTCCAACACACCTAACATGACACATTCACAAGAGGAGCACACGGCAAGAACACATGAGGGAAAAGGGAATCACATGACAGGAACCTTGACCATAGGTAAATTACAAAATTAAATACATGAAACATTGAAAGTGAAAACAGAACCCAAACCAGTGTGACATTTTTTCCCTTCTATTATCTACAGTCTTCTGCAATGCCATCCAAATCTCGTGAAGCCTGACAGTGCACTTGGAGATCCAAATAAGAGACACAGAGATCAGATTGCTGCTCAGTTGTTTCTCTGTTTAATACAGCTGGACAGAGGATATGTGTGTCAATACACGCATTAGCCTGTTTTCTGCTTGCGTCAAAGTTGCAGGCAGGAAAATCATAAAGAGGAAGAGAAAGTGTAGACAATGCACAGAATGGAAACTCAAACAGGGTGACAGAGAGCCAAAACATATTTTACACTGGCACAAATATCACATCATGGTAAGTCTTCAGGAATTAATCTTCAAGATTATAATAATATCGAGCTCTAGGGATTCTGCTTTTATTTTAGATTAATTTACAGACTCTTTACAATCTGAAATATACAGAGGTGGAAAGTAAACATGTAAATGTTCAACGCTTCCGCTCTTCTGTAGGCCAGGCGTTGATTCACAGACGATCAGCTTTAGTGAGAAGATCGATTATGACAAACAGATGTATTTTTGATGGCTACAGAAAATCTATACTCTCCAATTAAAGCGTCTGGATTGTGATATTTAAAGGAAGAAGCCAGAGTAAATAAAATAATAAATTATTTAATGTTTTTATTTCACCTATGCTCAATAATAATAATAATAATAAACTAGATTAAAAATTTTGTCGAGACAAACTTTAAGTTGGCTTGAGAAAGTTTGGACCAGAAAGTTTGAAGAAGTTTAAAGTAATCTGAAGTTTAAATTAGTTTGAAGTTTAAAAAGTAGTTTGAAGTAGTTTAAAGTTTGATAGTCGAACACCAGTATTTGTGGCAAACGTTAGATGCATTTGGGTTCAGCTCTGGCCTTATAAACATGATCCAAGTCTTGTATAGTGACATTGAGAGTATTTTAAAGATCAACGGTGGTTTAAGTGCTCATTTTAAAGTTCATAGGGGGTCAGACAAGGATGTTCATTATCTGGTATGCTGTACTCCTTGTCCATAGAGCCTCTTCTGCACAAAATAAGACAATCTATTTTCGGTGTAAACCTTCCTGGATGTGAAACATATACTATACTCTCATTCCTGCGTAATAATCAAGAAACTTTGCTGCCGTACCATGGGTGCAGCAGGCGTAATGATATGACACAGCGCCTGAAAATAGGTCTAATTAGTTAGACAAACTTAGTCCCAGTCACATTGGAAGTTATCGAGCTGGGGACTATTTTCAGGCGCTGCGTCATATTACGCCTGCTGGACTCATGGTACGGCAGCAAAGTTTCTTGATTATTACGCAGGAATGAGAGTATAGTTCCTAGCCATATCAGCTTAGAAAATCGCAACTTTTCATTTTCTGTCGGTATTAGTACACAATGTAACTACAGAAGAGTCACTAAAATATCTAAACTCTGTGGTCATTTTTTTGAGAGAGATGCTAATGGTCTTGTCCGATTCAATGATCTATGCTAAGCTATGCTAAAAGTGGTACCGCCAAACACAGAGTTTGGCTGAATGGATTTGAAAACGGTAAAACTCAACTGTTTAACTCTGGGGGAGTTGTAAAATGAGCCTATTTCCAAAAAAAAGTGGAGTATCCCTTTAATGTATGGAGTTCTGAAACACTGATTAAACAGGAAGTGTTTCTCATTCCTTAAAGAGAATACTTGAGTCAACATATGCATCAGATTTTCACAATGACTTTTGGAAATTGCAGGGTGAAACTTGTGCTAAATGCAATTTTGAACCATTGACAAAATCTAATTCTTACAGATTCTTACACACTTTTTCTACTTTACAAAGTAAATTTGCTTTAAACAGCACAAACGCAACTTCAGCTTAACTCACTGACCCCTTCTCTCCTAAAGGCTGAGGAGGTCTGGCTTAAATACTCTAAATTACAAAACAATTACGAAAAAAAAAAAGAATGTGCTTTGCGCTCATGTGTTTCTGTCACATGGACCAGGTGACGATATCATAACTGCATCTCATCGTCACAGGGCCACTGTGGAATCATTTGAAAGCACCTTTATTAGTTTCAGGAGTGTTTCTCATCAGACTCTTGTTCATTGGTTTGTTTTGTGAGACACTCGACTGTCGTAAGGCTTTCATCCAACGTCAGACACACACTCTCAACTGACGCTGGTATACGGTACAACAGAGAAGAGCTGTTCTGTTAAAGAGCATGTAGAAGGAAGAGTACGACCTGATCACACAAGCTTTTCAGAGTATGTTTTGATCATGATCATTGCTTGCATTTATCAGTCTATGTAATCCAATGTTTTGATATATGATTAAGAGGAGTAATGAAGGATCTAATGGCTTGTTTCCACTGAGTGGTACGGTACTGTCACAGTGTCTGGTTTATGTTCCTTGGGTCACCACTAGATGTCCTCTGTGTCCATCACACTCTTGAACTACATCCCCCATGATCCTTGTCTTTTCATTGCACTCAGCTGTCCCTTATCACTGATCATTGCACTCAGCCTGTTCCCCATTAGCATTGTCATTTCCCTGTGTATATAACCCTGTCTGTTTTAGTATGTGTCACAGAGTCCTTGTATATTCACGCCTCTTCTGAGTTCTGTTATTGCCCGTTGTCTTGTTCCTGTTTATGTTTGATTGCTACCTTGGTTTTGACCCTTGCCTGGACTGTTTCTGAGTAACAGATTACCCTTATAATAAACATTAGTGATGGCAAAATGAGGCTTCCTGAACCACTGAGACCTCGCAGGCCATTGCTTCAGCTAAAGGTTCATTACTCGAAGCTTCATTCAGCATTGCTCACTAGTGACACCTAGCGACTGTGCAAAGAAATAGCAGACAAAAAATTAATTCATTCTGAACCAGTGTCGCGCCCTCCCTCCCTCCCTAATTTTATAAAAAATATTTTATTAAAAAATATATATTTTATAAAAATGCTTTTATAAATAAAAATATTTATTTGTAATGTAAATATATTTATATTTAAATGTATATTTTATAAAAATATTTTTATAAATAAAAAAATATTTATTTATTTATTTTGTACTCACTGTTGATGTTTGTAACCTTTCATTTGCAATAATAAAAAGACATGATCAGACATTTGTCCATTACTGTGTATAATATAAAATATGTATCTTTCTCTGTCTGAATTTACTTGTCCAGAGTAACACTCACAGTTCATTAATTATTCATAAATTGTTTGGATAGGGACAGTATGAACAACAACAGTGACACTGTTGAGTGCAGTGCTTATGTTAGAGGGAGTGTAATAAAGTACATTTATTAATTTAACAGATTATAGATAACAGATTAAAGTAAACTGCAACAGAATAGTCCGGAAGGAAGGAAAATAAAAATTGATTTTTTTTTATTGAGAAACAGAATTATTACAAGTGTGTTGGGGTTTAGACGATTCCTCTTCTTGGACAAAATCTCTCTAGCCTTGGAAAAGATCCTTTCACAAGGAACAGAGGATGAAGGGGAACGTAAAAATGGCAGTGGTACAAATGAGGACACTGATGCTTCTGTTGAGCCCAGACAGGGGAGGATTCCCTCTTTCTTGCTGGCTCCATTACCTGGAAAAAGGAAGAGTCACAAAAAGCAAACAAATCCAAAAGGGCAATCCAAATCAAAAAGCAGTCCAGTCCAGATCCAAAAATCCAGAGCAATCCAAATAATCTTAACTAATTAATATAACAAGACTATAATATAGGCCTACTATAATAATAATATACTATAACTATTCATAACTATTCTAACCTGATAATGTAATAATATACAGCCCTCACATATGACACAATACAATGATAGTTTTATAACTCTCTGACTCTCTTACTCTACAACTGCTTCTACTACTGCTGACAACACCCACAAGGAGGCGCGAGTTTCGAACTGGCTTTAATCCGGAAGCGACACTCAGACCGAACCGATGACGTAGCCACACAAACCGAGGCCTCGTTTGTCATTAGTCACGTGATTTTCACGTTAACAACACAAGCCTCGAATCGCGGCTTCATCTGGCACGCCCACTTTTTCTCGACACACGCTCCGACGCCTCGGTTCAAATGTCACATCACTAATAAACATACTTACTGCGATTGGATCTTCGCCCTATTTCCTGTGTGTGAGATCGTGACAGGTATGGTACAGTACGGTACGGTTCGGTAAACCATGAATCGGCTTGCGGTTCCACTTCCAACAGTACCCTTACTTGATAGGCGTGGTGTAGCCTATGCCAGAAAGAAGCAATCGATGTCATTTTTGCGCGAAGAAAGCGACATAAACAACAATGGATGACATACAGCAGATCTTGTTCTTGCTTCTCGGCGTGTTTGTCACAAGAAGCCAAGTGCTGACATAGGAGTTTCTCAATAGCAAGTACGCAAAGTTCAGACTTAATTGCCAAGTCTGACTCAGGAGAATGACTCCTGAGGACGCGAGTCCGGTAATTCTGCAAATGGAACAGCGCGTTCTTCAAAGCATCACTCAGCTCACTCTGCTACTACAGTTATCTCTGTATGTATATTTTAGGCAACATTAAAATGAAATATGTTATAAAAAACCACACCGCCTCTTTTCGTTTTCATTTAAAGAAATCTTAAACATTATAGCCACACAAATGTGGTTCAGGCAATGCGTATTGATTATATTCACTGCATATAATGTTAGCCTATTTATAACAAAACGAAATATAAAACACAAACCTGCCTCTTTTCGTTCAAATATAATATAAAAATATTAAACATTTTAATATGGTCCAGGCAATATGTGCATTTGTACTAAACAACAGATGTTGCAGTAAACAACATTACAAGTTTATTTATATAGCACATTTCATACACAATGGCAATTCAAAGTGCTTTACATAGAAGAAATTAAAATAATAAAAAGAAATAAGAATAATTAAAACAGTTTAGAAAAATAAAAAATAAAATACAGTACAGTACAAACAGTCTGACGAACATTGGCACAGTGCTCATTCATTAAATGCATAGCTAAACAGATGTGTTTTTAGTCTGGATTTGAATGCGACTATTGTAGGAGCACATCTGATCTCCTCTGGAAGCTGGTTCCAGCGGCGGCTGGCATAATAGCTAAAAGCGGACTCGCCATGCTTAGAGTGAACCCTTGGTATTTCTAGCTGATATAATCCTAGTGATCTGAGTGATCTGTTGGGTTTATATTTAGTGAGCATATCTGCAATGTATTGAGGTCCTAGGCCATTGAATGATTTATATATACCAGTAATAATACTTTAAAATCAATCCTAAATTTAACTGGGAGCCAGTGTAAAGACCTGAGGACTGGTGTGATATGTTCATATTTTCTGGTTCTGCTCAGAATCCTGGCGGCAGCGTTCTGTATGAGCTGCAACTGTCTTATGGTCTTTTTGGGAAGGCCAGTGAGGAGTCCATTACAATAATCCACCCTGCTGGTGATGAAAGCATGCACAAGTTTCTCTAAGTCTTGTCTGGAAACAAAGCATCTTATTCTTGCAATATTTTTCAGATGATAGTATGCTGATTTAGTTATTGCTTTGACATGACTACTGAAACTAAGGTCTGACTCTAGTGTCACACCAAGATTCCTGACTTGATTTTTAGTTGTTTGAGTGAAGGTATGCGTTCACCTTGAGAACTTCATCTTTGTTTCCAAATGCAATGACTTCAGTTTTGTCTTTGTTTAACTGAAGAAAGTTTTGACACATCCAACTGTTGACTTCATCGATGCATTGGCACAGGGAGTCAATGGGGCTGTAATCGTTAGGCGATAGGGCTAAGTAAATCTGTGAGTCGTCTGCATAGCTTTGGTAAGCAATTTGGTTCTTTCTCATTATTTGGCTCATTGGGAGCATATACAGGTTGAGAATAGAATAGTGGCGCAAGAATTAAGCCTTGAGGGACTCTGCATGTCATGGATGTCCACTCAGACTTATGGGCCCGGTTTCACAGACAGGGTTTAGACTAAGCCAGGATTAGACCATAGATCAATTAGGACATTTAAGTCATTTTTATAAACATTCTTAGAAAAAAAACATTACCGATGTGCATCTTAAAAATAAAAAGGCACTGATATATTTTTAAGATCAGTCAGTGCAAGTTTATTTCAGTGGAAACAGCTCAGACTTACATTTTAGTCTAGGACTAGTCTTAAGCCCTGTCTGTGAAACCAGGGGATGATCTCCTATACTCACATAATAACCCCATCTAAGTATGACCTGAACCATTTTAGGACTATCCCAGAAAGCCCCACCCAGTTTTCCAGCCTGTCAAGAAGTATGTTATGATCGACAGTGTCAAATGCAGCACTGAGGTCGAGTAGTACCAGCACTGATAATTTGCCTGAATCAGTATTTAAGCGAATATCGTTTATTATCTTTATGAGCGCTGTCTCTGTGCTGTGGTGCGGTCGGAAACCAGATTGAAAATTGTCATAGTATCCATTCGAGCATAAGAATTTGTTCAGCTGATTGAAGACAACTTTTTCAATGATCTTGCCTATGAAAGGAAGATTTGAGATCGGCCTATAGTTGCTTAATATGGTCTTATCCAGATTGCTCCTTTTCAGGAGGGGCTTGACAACTGCAGTTTTTCAGGGAGTTTGGAAAACTCCCAGAGAGAAGTGAAGCATTTACCATTTCTAGAAAGTATGATATTTTACAGATCATCTTTCTTGTATTAAAATTTAAAATGACAAAACTCAACCCTGTCTCTTTTTGTTAAATTTCTCTTTTATCAATATTAGCAATTATAAAAGTATAAGTAAAAGGTACAAGAAGCTATACAAATAAAGCAAACAATTCAGTCAAACATACAAAGTCAGCGCTCTAGTCTAACCATACAACGGTAAAGTTAAATAGCTTATATGAAAGTTATGAAACTTCACTCAGCCCTCAGACAAAACGATTGACCGGGGAACAAATTATAGATTCACGAGACCAAAAATCGCCCGTTAGATACTCAAGACGAATTATATCTCATGTTTAACCACTATAGAGACGTCAGAGTCAGCGGCAAACGTCAGAACGACTAGCCAAGGAAAGGCTGTTCCAGGCCTGTTAAAATTTTCATAAATCCTTATAAATAAACCACAGATTTGAGTTAAACAACTACATTCTACAACTACAATGTAGTTAAACAACTACATTCTCGCCTGAAAAGCTCTTAAAACTACATTTCATGATACAAAAACAGTAGTATTATATTTATATTTATATTAAAAAATGGTGCTTCTTATGTTGTCATTCCCCTTGTAGCACGCGCAGGTGACGATGCACTGTCAACCAATCAACGTTCTGCAGTGAGTCTAGCTCCACCCTTTAGTACCGTACCACTGTGCTAGGTACCCCAGCAGAAGGGTACCTAAAAAGTCGTACGGTATGGTTCGGCATTTTGGTACCATTCACAACTTTTGACAGTGGAAATGCAAATAATTGCGTATCGTACCGTACTGCTCAGTGGAAACGAGCAATAAGGGTTTTCAATAACCATTGTTTTATTTTCTTTCCTTTTATATTTAATTTAATATTAATTTATGTAGTTGTCATTTGATTTATGATTTGTTGATATTATTATTTCATTTACATAATTTATTCATTTTATCATTTAGTCATTATTATTATTAATTTGTCATTGTCGGTTATTCAATTTTATATTACTTATTTCTCTGCTCTTGCAGTGCTTGTTGTTGTTTAATCTCATGATTGTGTGGGTTGAAGGGATGTTTGTCTTCATGAGTTAGAGATGAGAGAATGTCTCCATTTCAAGGTTTTTAACGTCACAGGACGATGTTGTGAAGCAGTAATTTTCCATTGCTTTTTTCTTGATAATGGCAGCTTGATAGCAGCAGCTAATTTGCATTTAAAGAGACAAAAACAGGATGAGATAATAAACTACATTTAAAAACTACATCGAGACAAACTTTGAAGTTGGCTTGAGAAAGCCTGACCAGAAAGTTTGAAGATGTTTTAAATGCTTAAAGTTTGAAGTTTTTGAAGGCAATACAGTCTATCAGAAAAACAGACAAGACAGATAGATAGATTGATTTCAGGGTGTTGCTATGCGGTTGCTTGAGTACTTGGGTTGGTTGCTAGTGTGTTGCTCTGTGGTTGCTAGGGTGTTGCTATGCGGTTTCTTATAATGGTTGCTAGGTGTGATGAGGTTCAAATATTGTGGGTGTAGGAAGGAAGAAGACAGGGGTCGGCGTGACTGGGACTCTCGCTTTATTTGTCATAAAGTTAATCAAAACAAAAGAAAAGTGTGCAAACAGCGCGTTCACCGTGCCCAAGCAAAGCAGAAACAAAACAATACTTCAAAGTCTCTTTTGATGATCTCTTCTCCAGTTGACAGCAGCACACGAGGTCCCAGTCCAAATCTCTCTCTCTCTCTCGTTCACGCCGGTTTATATCCGGTCTCTCCACGCCAATTACTGCAATCAGACACAGGTGTTCATCATCTGCACTTGACCTACTTACTCACCGCTCAGCCCCCTCCTCTCTCTCCCGCTACAGACTTCGTAAAACCACGCCCCCCTCACCACACTAGGGTACTCTGGGTGGACATTAGGGTGTTGCTATTTTGTTGCTAGGTTATTCTGGATGGTTACTAGGGTACTCATTGCTAGCATGTTTCAGATAGATGCCATGCAAAAAGGAGCATTATAGGACCCCTTTAACAGATGAGTTTGGATGAGAGTCCTGATCCGATCACAGCTTCATTTCATAATCCATATAACATTTGAGCCCTTAAGTCAACTTGTTAAGAGTGAAACTACTTCAGATCTTTTTCTTTTTATCCTGCAGCTGTGAATCTGTGAAGGACGATGGCGTCTGTTAAAGAGCTGCTGTTAAACTCACTGAATGAACTAGTAGAAGCTGAACAAAAGACATTTAAGTGGCACTTACAGAATGATTATGAGTGTATAACAAAGAATGACATGGAAAAAGCAGATATCTTAGACACAGTGGATAAAATGGTAGCATGTTTTGGACCAGAAGAAGCTGTGAAGATCACTGTGAAGATCCTGAAGAAGATTAACCAGAATAATCTGGCTGAGCAGCTGGAGAACAATCACAAGCAAGGTAACATTTAATTCACAGTGACTGTGACTGTTTACCAATGTAATGGTTTGAATTAAACTTTGCTCTGCTGATGTGTTTGTGTGACTTATGTTTCCCAGTGAGTGATCCTCTCTCTCACACACACACAGGTCAGGCTGAAGGCAATATGAAGACATCTGCAGCTGTTGGAGCTCATTCAGAAGTGATCAGGGGTAAATAATCCCTGTCTGTACATGGAAACAAGAGAAAATATAACAGCAGCCAACAATTACAGGGCCAAGAAGAACAGCAGCAGATCTTATAGAAGTACATTTATTAGAACAGACTGTCTAGTCATTTTTTACGAATGGTTAAATGGTTTACAAGAGTCTTAAATGCTGAATTAAAACTTCTACAAGCAACTTCTACATACGCAGGGTCATTGCAATAACCCCAAACTAACACTAATACAGTCTCATGTATTGTTTGTGTCATGATCCTGGCTCTTTCCTTCTCTTTTTCTTTCCTTTGTCTCCCTCTGCTGGCTGTTTTACGCCTTACTACCTCCTTGCTCACACACTTACGCACACACTCATTAACGCTTCACCTCATCGCCCTCAGCTGTTTCTCATTCGCATCCCATCTACACACCTGTTCTCTATCTTTCACTTTTGTCTTCGCTATATCTAGTTCTCTCTTTCGTGTCTGTATTGTCGGATTATTGTTTCTCTGTGATGCACGTCGGCTGTTATTGCTCTGTAGGAATGTCCTGTCCTGTCCTGTCCTGTCCTGTCCTGTCCTGTCCTGTCCTGTCCTGTCCTGTCCTGTCCTGTCCTGTCCTGTCCTGTCCTGTCCTGTCCTGTCCTGTCCTGTCCTGTTGAGTAATACTGTGCCACTGTTTTCAACTGCTGTGAGTTACCTCTTCTGTACTGTACCCAGTGTTCTCCGTGGAGAGTAGCAGAGGGTTCCACTGCTCACCTACTTCCAGTCCTCGTTACTCAGGAGTGGTCCAGATCGACAGTTTTCTCTTCAGTTTCTATTTACATTGAGAGAAGCAGCGAACGAAACCTTTGTTTGATTATTTGAGAAGTGACGTTCTGTTATCAGCCTGTACGGCATTTTCCTTGTTTCTATTAAAAGAACTGTACCTGCTTTTCGTCTCTGGACCTCTCTGTTTCATCACAGTTTGGTGTGCTAGATGTCAATGGTTTGATCAAAAATCTTGTAAGAATTTTGGTCAGCATGGCCTTAAAGGAATAGTTTACTTAAAAAGGATAATTCTGTCATTTACTCACCCTCAAGTGGTTTCAAACCTGTATGAATATCTTTCCTCTGCTGAACACAAAGGAAGATAGTTTGAAGAATGTCGGTAACCAAACAGTTGATGGACCCCATTGACTTACATAGTAGGAAAAAAAAATACATTCATACAGGTTTGAAACCATTTGAGGATGAGAACTATTCCTTTAAGTTGGTCTGAGTCCAATAGTGACAATCCGATAAATCCAATTCCAATTGCATTCAAGTTTTAATCAAGGCATTTCTATGTTGTCAACTTCAGCATAATCAGTGTAAGATGTGCTTGTAAACACTATTGCAGTAAGAGTGTGATTCATTTGAATATAGTAGAAGCAGGAATTTATGAAAAACACAATCACTTACTTTTTGCTGTATTTTCCCCTATTTCTTAAAGGCTCTCTGTGTAATCATGAAGCTACACTTCATGATTACACAGAGACAAGCCGCAGACTGAAGAACAAATTAAAACGGGACTACGAGCAGATATTGGTTGGTAATTCAGAGACGGGTCATCGGGAATACCTGAGCGATGTCTACATTGATTTATATGTGGTGGGGAATGAGACTGGAGGAAGAGTGAACGACCATGAAGTGATACAGATCGAATCAAATCACAACCGACTGACTGCCAAGGAGAAGCCAATCGTGTGTAAGGACATGTTTAAAGTCCAGTGTGACACAGGTCGACGAAACAGAAAAGTGCTGACAACGGGGATCGCAGGAGTTGGAAAAACTGTCTCTGTCAATAAATTCATCTCTGACTGGGCTGAAGGAACAGAGAATCCAGATATAGTCTTCATATTTCCACTTCCATTCCGTAGATTGAATTTGATTAAAGAAGAGTACAGTCTCATGGGACTGCTCAACAAATACTTCTTTAGAAGTCCTGAAGAATTGCCCTCTCTTCCTGAAGGTGATGGTAAAGTTATGTTCATCTTTGATGGGCTAGATGAATGTCGCTTTAATTTGAACTTTAAAGAAGATGACACATTTACAAATGTAAATAAAAAAGCAACAGTGAGTAAGATAATAATAAACCTTATCAAGACACATCTGCTTCCCTCTGCTCTCATCTGGATCACATCCAGACCAGCAGCAGCCAGTCTGATTTCCCGAAACTACATTGATCAAGTGACAGAGGTGCGAGGATTTAACAATGAGCAGAAAGAGCAATACTTCATCAATAACAGCAGTCCTGAGGTTGCTGGAAACCTCATCAGTCACATAAAGAAATCCAGGAGTCTGTACATTATGTGCCACATCCCTGTCTTCTGCTGGATCTCTCTTATTGTTCTTCAGCCTCTACTGGCTCGAGAGAGTAATAACAAAACTCCCACAACTCTTACAGGGATGTACACAAGCTTCTTAATTTCTCAGAAGAAACAGATGGAAGAAAAATACTGTGATGAGTCCGAACCTAATTCCAATGCAGTGTCTTTTGATCAGATTATTCTGAAGCTTGGGAAACTGGCCTTTCAACAGTTGGAGAAAGGAAACCTGATTTTCTACAAAGAAGATCTTGAGGAATGTGGACTAGATGTCAGAAAAGGGTCATTGTACTCTGGGTTATGCACTCGAATGTTTCAGGAGGAAAAGGTAGCAGCAAGAAACGTTTACAGCTTCGTACATCTCAGCGTACAGGAATTCCTTGCTGCTCTTTATGTGTTTATGATGGGCAAAGATGAGAAAGCGGACCTATTTCTTCAATCCTGGAGAGAAAAACTGACATGGAAACTGTCCAAAAAGCCTCAGTTTCAGCTTCAAAAGGCTGCAGTCAAGAAAGCTTTACAGAGTGAGAACGGACACCTGGACCTTTTCCTCCGGTTCCTCCTGGGTCTGGAGTTCAATCAGAGTGACCTGAAGGGACTACTGCCAGGACTGGAACTCAGAACAGAGAACATGAGAAACACTGTTAACTATATCAAAAAGAAAATAGAGAAGGAGGAATCAGTAGAGAGGACCATCAATCTCTTCCACTGTCTGAGTGAACTGAAAGATAACTTTGTGGAGGAAATCCAAAGGAATCTGAGCTCAGGAAACCTTTCAGCACAGAATCTGTCCTCTGCTCAATGGTCTGGTCTGGTGTTTGTGCTCCTGATGTCAGAAGAGACTCAAGAGATGTTTGAACTGCAGAAATACAGAAGATCTGATGAAGCACTGGTGAAACTGCTGCCAGTGGTCAAAAACACCAGAAGAGCACTGTAAGAGTCTCCTTTACATTAATTTATAAACACTGTTAGTCTTTTGTAATTGCCTTCATTTTAAATTGGTGACTTGTTGGCCTAGAATGTTCAGAAAAATGAATAAATGTATTGTGTGTGAAAATAAATGCTGGTTTGATGTTGAAGAGATTGTTTTAGCTTTGCTTAATTCACTACAGTTAAAGTTTTTTTTTTCAAGCTCCAGATTATAACCGCTAATAAGCATTACTACTGCTCTTTGTTTTGTTCTCCACACAGGCTACACAGCTGTAATCTCACAGCTCAGTCCTGTGAGAGTTTATCATCAGCTCTACAATCCTCAAACTCCTTTCTGAGAGAGCTGGACCTGAGTAACAATGACCTGCAGGATTCTGGAGTGAAGCTTCTTTCTGATGGACTGATGAGTCCAAACTGTCAGCTGGAGATCCTGAGGTGAATGGTTTTAAAATAATTAACTATGCTATAATCAGAGGCTGACTTAACCAATAAGCAAGGTAAGTGGCCGCTTAGCACCCCAAGAGACAAAACATTTGCAGGAATGTGATATTTTTCCATGTTTATACAGATGTATGACCCACATAGACTGCATAAGTTTAAGAAAAATATTGTTCGGGGAAGGGAATGGACTGTATGAAGATTGAATTTGCAACAGTTACTAAAACTGTAAAATGCTTATATTTCATGCATGATTCGCTTCTGACAGCACTGAACAAGCTAGCAGTGCCATCTAGTGGCTGTGTGCAGGACACAGTTAGCATCTCAGCCAGGGTTCAAAATTAACAACAGACACCAAATGGCGATTAACTGAAACAGAGTTACTTATCAGTTGGCTGGGATTTTTTTTTAATTAATACTAACAATGCATTGTTGAGAGAACAGGACATGGCTTAGTATGAATATCAGATTGTGAAGGTTGTGATGTATTCATATAAATATACATTCTGACTGTTAGGACCAAGGTTAGAGCTAGGCTGTGAGGGCTGAATGTAGAAGGCTAATGATAAAGTTATTCCAAAACTGTAACTCCAGTTGTTCCAGGGTGAGTGTTTCCCAAAAAGGTCAATTAAAAACATCTAAAAATGTCAAAGAGAAAATATAAGGACAACAAAAGTAAATGTCAGAAAATCAAATAGCGAGAAGAGCAAATAAATCCAAATAAAATCACAAGAGGCATTTACCAAAGACTGGAGAGGTTGGTCTCAGCATATCAAACACAAAGCAAAAACAGAGGAACAGAGCTACTTAAATACACTTACAGGGAATGAGGCACAGATGAGAACAATAACACATGATATGATGGTGGGAAACTGAAATGAAACACAATGAGGGCCTCTTGTGGCCAAAACTAGTCAATACGCTGATTTCACGCAGCCGCCATTTTGAAATCGAAAGTGAGGCTCCGGTGGAAAGAACCCCGGAAGTAAAGATAAACAACAATGCCTTGGACTACCAACCCGAAGCTGCTGCCGCGATTTACACTATTGGATGTTAATATCCAATATAGGATATGTATATAGTTCATTCCTGCTTCTTTTTTTACTTTCTGAATTATATATAAAAAAAATATTTTATTTATAAATGAATTTCACTGTATATAGTCTGAAGTATGAAAGAAATGTATGTACAGTTTTAGAATTGACACAACATCATTAAACACAACAATACGCCATCGCATTCACGACTCCTTTGTGATTAAAGGCGACACTTTCGGTTTTCTTCCCACCGGAGCCTCGCTTTCGATTTCAAAATAACGGCTGCGTGAAATCAGCGTATAAACCTAACACTGACATGCTCTGTGTTTCAGAGTGAAGCATGGCACTGTATTCATTTACACAAAAGCAACTCATGATCCTGGTTTTTCAGTGTGTCAGAGCGTCTTAGTTCACAGTAAATCATTGGTCTCAAACTGAGCTCCTGGAGGGTCACTGTCCTGCAGAGTTTAAATCCAACCAGCTCCAAAACACCTACCTGGAAGTTTTTAGTAATCCTGATCACTTTGATTAGCTGGATCAGATGTGTTTAATTCGGGTGGAGCTAAACTCTGCAGGGTGGTGGCCCTCGAGGAACTGAGTTTGAGTACACTTCAGTAAACAGAGCGAGCTGGGTGCCCGGAGCTCTGGAAGTCCTGGAGGGAGAGGGCCTCCAGGACCAGTCCAAGCCCAGCCAGGGGCCACTCTGGCTGGGGACGGAAAACAGAGCGAGCTGGGCGCCCGGAGCTCTGGAAGTCCTGGAGGGAGAGGGCCTCCAGGACCAGTCCAAGCCCAGCCAGGGGCCTGCTACTCCACATGAACTTCTGCAAGTGATGTTCCCTCGAGGAACATTTTACCTAGATTTCTGTATTTATTTCAATGTGTCCCAATTTTTATACCAAAATCTTTTTTTAAGACTCTAAATCAACTGTAAGATTAATAAGGGAATTAGGATCAATATAACTCAAAGGGGATTGAATTATAGTGAATAAGAACCGAATTAATATGCAAATTATTCAGAATTAATATTTAACACTTTATCAACTATTCGTCCACCGATAAGTTGAGATTAGGGTATTTTATAAATTCTGGACAGAATATTATCCCGTGGCCTAGGGTAATAATATCATAAAATTATGATAACTGATTATGAGCAAGGTAACAAAATCTACAGTTTAAGGCAGTAACTTGTAAGCACACAGCACAAGACGCTTGTATGTAAAATCAACCAAGACTTTACTGAACTACTCTAATACACACAAACTAAACTAACGAAAACACACAAACATTTATTCAAACAGTGACAGAGAAAAGTGATGTTATTAACGGAGGGTGAATGGAGTCCCAAATGTCTAGCGTTAGACACTATTTCTGTTGTGAAACAGAGACGGATACAATTGCAAGTAAAAGGTTTCTTTATTGTAGAAGGTCAGAGGCACACAGGTTGAGGAAACAAACACTCAGATGGTGAGATGACGCAGGGACTTCAATGGGCAACCCGGTGATGGCGTGCGGTGATCGACGTGCTCAGGAACCAGGAACAATAAACAATCCAGACAGCATGAAATACAACGAAGAGGGTCCACGAAGACAGGAAATCCACACGAGGAGACGAGAGCGAAACACAGGAACAGGACACGACACTGGGGAAGCCACAACGATCTGACAACATGAGATGGGAATTACTGCACATATAAAGGGAACGGGGATTGATCACAGCTGGCTACACTAATCAACACAATGAGTAACCACACACACACACATCAGAATGAGACAGCCGATTCATGAACCATGACAATTTCTTGACCGCAACCTGAGAGAATCAATCTACTAGCACTTTAATCTTAGTTCGTTTTCTTAATAAGATTTGCACCAGTTCAGCCAGAATTAGGAAATATTGTGTACTTGCGTTTGGATGCTCCTGTGAGCGCGTGCGTTCCCTTCTGTGACGAAGTTGCTGGAGAGGGAATCTCTTTGGCACTGATTGGCTGGCAGTCAGTCGATGATGCGTTCTGAGGGACAGCACTCGATGGTGAGTGGTTGGTTGGCTTTGCCGGGTGGCGCTTCGTTCGCGGGATTTCCTGAATTTCGGGTTGCTATGCAACAGAGTTTCCTCTGAGTCTGGAGCGAATCTGAGAGGGTTTTCTTTGACGAAGTTCAACGAAGGATCTTATGGAAGAGTTGATGAGTTTTGAGTGAGCTCTTGGTGGTTTGAAGAGTATGTAAGCATACACGCTGGACGATGGAATGGTCAGCACAAACATAGGCAAGAGCAAAAGTCACTGCAAAAGCAAGGCAAAAAGCAACCAAAAAGCTGCTTGTCATTGGGTTATAAGCGTGTCCATCTGACCCGTCCTTCCTAGTGCGACAGCCAATCAGATATTGTCTTGGGCGGGACCTACACCCTGTTCTCCGGTTCTTGCATGTAATTAGCGTAATGTCCACGTGATCGTGTGTGCCCAAACTCCTGAGAGTTTAGTTGAACGCTTTAATAAGCAAACTTAATAGCTTAAATATGGTGCATCCTACACACATCTTTATATCAAAATTCTAGAAATCATTTACCCATCAAGTAGGTACCAAAATACATATACTTCCCATAGTTGAGGTGGAAGTAAATAAGGATTTACCTGTGATAAGTGTTTAACACACAAAATTAACTTGAGTAATATAAAGCATACATAATACAGAGAATACACATGTATGAGGCAACTTCTGGTGATTAGTTCCTATAACTGAGGTAGAAAACCCTACAAATAGGCTGTAATGAAAGTTAAACACACAGAGAGAACTCCACAGGTTATATAAAACATACATGATACTTAAGATATATGTGAGGTAAATACTGGTGATAAATTCAGCTTATTGGAAGCACCATGACTGTGTTTTATGACTTACTAATGGTTCGATGGGGAATCGTTCCGAACTGTGGAATGCGGTGTTGGGTTCATATGAAATGGACTGTTCAAGGATAATCCTAAACAACACATCTCATCTTTTATTTGGAACAAAGGACCAGCCAGAATCTGTAGAGAAATACTTCAGAAACCAAAGCTCCCCAGCACCAAATTATATATTTTCAATTCAAAACAAAGTAATTTGGGAAAAAAATGTTTTTATTATTTATTCTTAGATTCTTTTGGGAAACGCAGCCAAGATCAGTGTGTGATAGTAACGTCTGATTGCCAAACTAATGTCATGTGGACTGTTGCTGTATGTCTTTGTAGATTGTCTGGCTGTATGGTGACAGAGGAAGGCTGTGGTTATGTGTCTTCAGCTTTGAGTTCAAACCCCTCACACCTGAGAGAGCTGGATCTGAGCTACAATCACCCAAGAGATTCAGGAGTCAAGCTGCTCACTGATAAACTGGAGGATCTAAACTACAGACTGGATAAACTCAAGTATGTAGAGCAGGGATGGGCAACTTCAGTCCTGGAGGGCCACTGTCCTGCAGGGTTTAGCTCCAACCCTGATAAAACTCACCTGCCTGTAGCTTTCCAATTATCCTAAGACACTGATTTGCTTGTTCAGGTGTGTTTGAGTAGGGTTGGAGATAAACTCTGCAGGACAGTGGCCCTCCAGGACTGAAGTTGCCCATCCCTGATGTAGAGCATGAAGAATTGATTAAACAACTCCAAAAACAGCATTTCAATCTTCACTTATTACTCAAATTACTACATTTACAAACGTTCTTATTGAGAATTTACAGAGGTGTAGCTCTAGTTATGCTACGGAGCTGTTGAATGCTTCATTCTGATTGGCTGACAAGCATTATAAGGTGTGCAATTATTTACAGTAAACGCACAGGTAAAGTAGTTCTAGGCAGGTCTAGACTGCATTAAAGTTCCATATCACTTTGCAAAATGATTTCAGTTATTTCAGAGGTCCTGACAGCCTACAACAGCAAAAGAACCAAAACCCACAAAGACACAGAAATATAACAAACAACAGGATATTAATCACAAACCATATCCATGATTTTCCTACAAAATACATTTTTATTCACTTTATCCAGCTCTCCCATAAAAACGCACACACAGATTTCATCAGTAGATTAGTTTTGCAACTTATGTAGTATGTCTGAAAGGGGAACTGTGTTAGGTGTGGTCCAGTGGGTGACGCATGTGCACATACCTGACTTTTCTTATTTCAAAATATATTTATTGGCATTTTGTGCAGATACAACATCTTGTATATATAAAAATGAAATGAACCACCACAGCTCTGCTTTTCTCCCCTCTGCTCTTAATGCCCCATGTACAACCATATTACACATACTATAAGTGTAATATTTAAACAATACAATAAGTGTACAACACAATAAAATACAATGCAATATAAAGAAAAGGATAATATATATATATATATATATATATATATATATATATATATATATATATATATATATATATATATATATATTAGGGCTGTCAGTTAAACGCGTTATTAACGGCGTTAACGCAAACCCATTTTAACGGCGTCAATTTTTTTATCGCGCAATTAACGCCTAGCAAACTTTGTAGTTTTTTTTATTAATTTTTTTTTTTTGACATGCTTTTGCAACAACTAGTAACGTTAGTACAACACCACCGGATCTAGCTAGACCGGAAACAAAACAACAGGCACGCCGCACACACTTGTTTGGGCTTGCGAGCCGGCCAAAGAGTGGACGAGAAGCCGCGTCTATGGACAACTTGCATCGCACATCGGACGCGTACTTTCTCAGTTTATGGCCAGCAATAAAAGGTGTGTGTACACTCATAGAGAATAATGTGTTCGAATTTTAAATACGAGGCGCTGCGCTTCGCTTCTCGTCCAGTGTGCGACCCCCTTTAACATTATTTTTTGAGTGGATGAATGATGAGCGCGAGACGCCGTAATGGATGCCAATAAGATTCTGAATGGAAAGTTTAATTTTAAAAAAGTGGCCAAAATGTTTCAGTTGACAAGACCAAAGTGATCTGTGTGTTTTGTCATTGTGAACTGAGCTATCATTGCAGCACGTCCAGTTTGAAATGGCCTACTACTTGATGGCCAAGCACACTGATTCGCTGATGCGAATTCTCCACCCCCTCGTCAATATTAGGACCTCGTCAGTATTTCTTTCACCCTTTTATTGATGGACAGTGTTACATTGTGTGAGAGATTATTTGCTCCAAGTGAGAATGTTAGTGTGAAATTGAACACTACAGTATGCCAATGTTGATTTCAAAAAGAAACATTTGCTCAAAGCAAGCCGATCCACTTTTCCATGTTGATAAGAGCATTAAAATGAGAAAAAATAATGGGACAAAAAGAAATCAAGAGACATTTAGAATAGATAAAAATGTGCGATTAATTGCGATTAATCGCGAGTTAACTATGACATTAATGCGATTAATCGCGATTAAATATTTTAATCGTTTGACAGCACTAATATATATATATATATATATATATATATATATATATATATATATATATATATGTGTGACCAGTCACAGAAAGTAGGGACACAAATCGGTTCTGGGGCATTTTGAGTTATTCACATATTCTGAAAGTGTAGTATTCAAGCTTTCCAACGATGTGTAACACATGGAAATCTGATAATATTTGGAGAAGTTGTGGCCATTTGAAGGTAGGCACTCAACAAAACTGAAATGGTAGAAATCTGCTTCTAAAGATTGGCAAGTTCTCACCTCTCTTTCCTGCTGGGAGTGACAATAGAGGCTCATTTACATCTCATTTAGATAAGTCATACCCCCCTGTAAAGCTCCCCCGTCTCTCCCTCCCCCCTGAATGTACCAATTCTACAAATTCTCTAAATAAAACATCTGCAGTTAACTGGCAGAGCATTAATTTCGTTCGTTTTTTAAATAAGATACTAGCGCTGTAATGTGTTTTTTTTTAATCAAGTGATCAAAGTGCTCGTTGCCGCGGCGATCAGTGGCGCAGATACAGTGTTTACTCGTGTGGCTCGCGCACACACTGCATTGTCTTCACTCGACGCGCACTTCTATCCGTTGCTTTGCGGATACGCTCTATTTGTTCTGTTGAAATAACAAAATAATTCAAACGTTTGCGTGTCCCTGCCTGATATACAACCACTGATGAACATAATCGTTTTGATGAGAGAAAAAAAACTATACGAAAAAAAAAACCTATACAAGGGCAGATTCAAACTCTCAACCTCTGACACGGCTGGCGAACGCTCTTACCACTGTACCATTCATACACACATTATTTATGTAGTCGGATCTACATTAGATCTGTATTAGGCTACATCTCATTAAACGACAAATTAAACCCCATGTAAGCTACTATTTAAATCGATTGCTGGACATCATTATGTTATTGGCGTCCATCTTCATTGAATTTTGAAATCAGATAGAGCCGGACAGAGCGCTGCATAATAAGTAGCCACGCCAGCTTATTCAGTATGGAAATACACAACGACAATGACACGCCCCTACTGCGTGCTAGAATCTCCGAAAAACAAGCCGATTTCAACATAAAAATGTACGCTTTTAAATATACCAATACTGCTATCTCAAACATGGAGAGGCTTCTTCGTGATCTCAACTAACAGATTCTGCAAAAAAACGAAAATCACCCATTTTGAAAAAAAAAAAAGCTTCTTTCTCATTTTGCTCGAAAGTTGTGCTGCCGACTTGTGTCCCTGGTTTCCGTGACGGGTCACATATATATATATATATATATATATATATATATATATATATATCTATATATATATATATATATAGTTAATCCTCGTCTGCGTTTTCAAGTGCGAGATCAATGGTATCAATATCATTTAACAAAGGTTTCCATGTTTTATGAAAGGTTTTTTAAAGACCCTTTCAAAGATTTTTTTCCAGCTTTAAACACATGATCTTTCTTTTATCAATCTATCATATGAAGGAGGGCATGCATTTTTCCACTTAAAGAGAATGAGCCTCCTGGCCAATAGTGTAGTGAAATAGTGTAGTCTGGCATTGGTGTAGTGTATTCTATGAAGAATCTTGCTTTGCATCAAACTGTGCCGGGCGCATATAGAGGAAGAATGTACTAAATCTATTTTATAATCCAACTCTTTTTCAAGTATAGTAACCCCCAGCTCTTGTTCACAAGTATTTTTGAGTGTTTTTCAAATATTTTAATCAATCTATCAATGCATTAATTAAAGAAGAAGGGTGTCCATTTTATAATCAGGAAGAAGATTAGAAAACTGGGGAAACTGACTTTGTACAAAATGTCTGATCTAAAAGAAGCGAAAGAGATGTGTTTTAGGAAGATCGAACTTTTCTGACAATTCTGAAAAGGATAAAAATAATCCTTTATCATAAAGGTCCTTGATGATACTGAGACCCCTAGAATTAACGAAATAGAAAGAGAGGACCACTTCTCTATACTGCCTTATAACATCAATTAAAGAATTAAAAAACATTCTAAAGATATCTGTGTGTTTTTAGTGATGAATACGCCTAGATATCTGGGCTGGGTTTCCCGATAACGTTGTCTCTTAGCACGCTACGAAGACTCTTATGGTATAACTTAACTAAAGGTATACCATTACTAGGCGTGTTCCCTGAACTATGCCTTAGAAAGCTGCTTAAGATATACCTTCTTACATGCGACGTTACCCGGTGCTGTCCGTGGCGATGGTGCTGAATTGGTTGATATCGATGGCTCGAGAATCAATTATTCTCTCGTGCAGGGGCTGTTTATGTGAGAAAGCGGTGTTCTTTATAAAAGAAGCACTTCAGAAACAGTTGAAATTGCATTTATTAGGACTCATGGGATATTATACAAAATAATCCAAACTATAATAGCCTATAATAGCCTAGCCTATATATTTTCAAATTGTATCATATATTGCTGCCACAATAACCATTTAAACATTTTTACATGCTTTCATCTCTTTCCCATTTTCAGACATCCCAACCTGCACAAAGTCATTTCCGGGAGTCAAGAAATCTCCAACGGGGGGGGGGGTGATTCGGTTCTGATTAATTCGGTTCGAGAAATCTCCAACGGGGGGGGGGGGGGTGTTTCTGATTAATTCGGTTCGAGAGTAGAGATAAAATCCCGAGGCACACACGCACACTAGCGCACACACGCAAGGTCTCTCGCTCGCTCTCTCTGCCGTGCGCGCGCTGCGCTGCGCTTGCGCGCTCTTGCTTCCGGGAGATTTTAACTGATTTGCGGGCATCAGGGAGCCGCTATCAATATGCGGGAGACTCCCGGAACTTCCGGGAGACTTGGGATGTCTGCATTTTTGTTCGCTGAGGTGAAGCTGCGATGAAATAGTGTTCTTGTAAATACTTTCCAGCATTTCAGTAATAAAAGTACATCTTACATATGGTACTCGGTACTCGGTAGTGACCAAAAAGGATTTAAACAGTGAATTTTAAATATCTCTTCTTGTAAACTCAGAGATTTGGATTCAGACTGCAATTAAATTCCCACACGACCTGTTTCACAAGTTCACACTTACATACAATTTGAGGGGGTAAAGTTTAATGCGTATTTGGCGTGCTGTCTGGGGGGATGGCTGCGCAGTACGCTCAGCCATCAGGAAGTGAGTGCTTCTAACTGACTTCACTTTTCTCTGTTGAATCCAATGGGATCGCTGTGTCCATTTCTTTTACTGTCTATGTTCGTGGCTGAGCAGAAGTATGTGCACTGCACTGCATTTCTGTGTGTTTACTGAAGTTAAAGAAGTTCTCTATATGTGTGTGTGTGTGTAAGTGAGAATGTCTGTGTGTGTGCGCGTGAAAGTGAGTTTGTTTGTTTATGAATGTGTGTGTGCTTGAGTGTGTGTGTGTGTGTGAGTGTGTTTACTGATTAATTGTCACTATGTGTGTTTCGTAGTGTGGATCATGGAAGAGAGATCTGGATTACAGCAGGACTACACAAATGTAAATCTACACATTCACACACTTACAAACACACATGCACACTCACACACACACAAATTCTCTCTGACACACACACACACACACACACACACACACACACACACTTTCTCTCTCTCTGTCTCTCACTTACACTCACTCAGTCACACACACACTCACTAATAACACACACAAACTCACATACACAAACTTACAAACACACACACACACTCATTCACACACACACACACACACACACACACACACACACACACACACTTTCTTTCTCTCTCTCTGTCTCTCTCACACACACACTTTCTCTCTCTCTCTCTCTCTCTCTCTTACACACACACACACATTCACACACACACACACACACACATACACTTTCTCTCTCTCTGTCTCTCTCCCTTACAGTCACTCACACACTCACTAATAACACACACAAACACACACACACTTCTGATGGTCTGTTGTGATATTAGTACGAAGAGTTTTGAAAATGTAATGCTTGTGAAAATTGTGGCAAAGCAATTAACAAAACATACTCGGTTACTAACGTAACCTTGGTTCTCTCTAGAAGAGGGAACGAGTACTGCGTAATATCTTACGCTATGGGGAAATCTCTTTTCCGCGAGATACTGAAGCCAAAAATTATACTTAATTTTGGAATAATGTAAAACGCGTTGCGGCAGCATGCAGACATAGGCGAGACAGCTTGTGCACCTATTGGCTGCCCTGCTGCAACTGCAGCAGCCTATCGAATGGCCCCATCGTGACGCCAGCTCCAATGGGGGCGCTTCACACCCACTGCATCATGTCCCACCGAAACGGGCGTGGCCTTGGGCTATAAATATAGCTTCGAGAGGCTGGTTTAGCTGGTTTTTCATCACCGGAGCGAACCAGAGCGTGTTGCAGGCATGGCAAAGATACGCAGTATTCGTTCCCTCTTCTAGAGAGAACCGAGGTTACGTTAGTAACCAAGTACGTTCACTTACGAGAGGTTCTCTCGTACTGCATAATATTTTACGCTATGGGGAACACAGTGTAAAACGCCGTGCATGCTGAGATCCAATACCAAAGTCCCAAGGGCAAGTGCCCGGGGCTCATATAGTACATGATCATTAGGGACTCACAGAGAGTCCAGGAAGAGGGGCTAGAATAGCATCATTCCTGTTATAAATAGCATCCTATCAGAAGCAATTATATTGATAGTGTTCCACACAGCCAGGGCGAACAATCTCGGCCTGGTCTGATGAATATTATGGGTCTTACACACTGCCCATAGAGCTGCGTGATCGATCAGCGAGCGTTTGCTCAAGCAGTTTCAGTATTCTGGGCCGAAAGCATCGGGGCAGACAATACCGATTTATTAGATCGAAAGCAGCTTAGCCTGCAAAGCGGGAACCTCTAGGTTATAAAACCTTATAAATGTAGACGGGGAGGCCCAACCTGCCGCCATACAGATGGCAAGGCAATCCCACTAGACCAAGCCCACGACGAGGCCATGCCTCTTGTGGAGTGCGCTCTGACACATAACGGGCACTGCAAGCCCTTAGAGGCGTAAGCTAGCGCTATAGCATCAACTATCCATCTGGATAGGCTCTGTTTCGACACAGCTAGTCCCTTAGAACGTCCGTTAAACAAGACAAAGAGCTACTCTGTCTGTCTGAAGACAGACGAGCGAGACACATAAGCCCTTAATGCCCTGACTGGGCTAAGGAAGCTGGCTTCCTTCTCCTCGTTAGAGACCGGCAGGGCAGACAGGGAAATCACATGAGCCCTGAACGGTGTGTTGAGGGATTTAAGAACGTACCCGTGCCTCGGTTTGAGTATGACTTTCGAGTCATTTGGCCCAAACTCCATACATACACTCACTGAGAGCGCTTGTAAGTCCCCTATACGCTTTACTGAAGTGAGAGCCAGAAGAAACACTGTCTTGAAAGACAAGTGTTTGATATATATTGATTGGATTGGCTCGAAAGGGGCACCTTTCATGGCCTCCAAGACCGTAGAAAGGTCCCACATGGGAACTGAGGGAGGTCTGGGAGGATTTAAACTCTTAGATCCTCTAAGGCAGGGGTTCTCAAACTATCTGGAGAT
Organism: Abramis brama; assembly: GCF_963993115.1. Lineage (NCBI taxonomy): Eukaryota > Metazoa > Chordata > Actinopteri > Cypriniformes > Leuciscidae > Abramis > Abramis brama. The sequence goes on from NC_139966.1 coordinate 20,135,152, forward strand.
AGGGACCCCTCATAGGGCAGAAAAAATTCCAAGGACCCCCTCATAACCGCAACACAAATGTAATAGCTAAATGTAATAGCTAAATAGCTAAAGAGAAAGATGGGATAGGGGCAGGGGCGTTTCTAGGTTTTAAAAACATCAGGGGCTGAGCCTGAAACATTAGGGGCTGGGGGTGGGTTACAAGATAACATTATTCGATACAGATAATAATGTATATTGTAGGTCTATATACAGGGGACAGCCACACCAGCCCACATTACCCCACAGACGCGCGTATTCAAATGTGAGGTAGTTAGGGGGGTTGGGGGGCATGCTCCCCCGAGAAAATTTTGATTTCTCTGAGCTACATATGTGCATTTTAAGGTGTTTGAAGGCCCCCAAAAACTGGATAACAATAGCTTTAAAAGCATGTCAGTGGGCAGCAGCATAAATTATCAAGCAGATAACAGATTCTTAAACATGAGAATGAGAATAAATGTTGAAATGAATGGTCCACACTACAAAATGGAAATTGAGAATGTTTCTGCTTGTTGACAATACACAATCACATATTCCAAACAGGAATGGCCTTAAATGAGAAATCTTTCAAGGATTATTTTGCATATAGATGTTACATTTCAATCAAACACCAGTGCAATCTTTTGTTTGTTTATTTTATAAATATATATCTATACTTATATTTTGCTTATAGTTTCTGTAATTATGTAATTAGCAAAGAACATCTGTGTTAAATAGGAATACATTGTAATAATGTTAATCAAGCTGACTAAATCACACGACTGTGCAGCAGTTCCAACACACTCACAATAAAAATACAATATAATTTAAAACAAAGACAAGCTCATTATACAAAGGAAATAATATTACAGATCTAGACAAATTGGGTTGCTTATAGTGAAAAGAATGTCAAGAACGATCATTTAGGCTAGATGTATTTTTCACATTTTTGGTCACAAAATATTTTTTTTATGACACGAGTCAGTTTTGATGACTTTGCAATATTGATAAAATGTTAGAATATTAATAATGAAAAATTACGCAGTTTTAATCTCCCTTTTGGTTATTTCAATACTTAATTGACGACAGAACATGACGTACATGCTCTTAGTTTCTTTTGCGTGATACAGGGCGCGCTGCATTTGTGCTTGATATTGAAGAGTGCGCGGTGCGAGCACACGGCTGATACGACAGGAAAGCTTTACTGACATATGGCAGCAAAGCAGCAGCAAAGCCAAAGCACAATGAAATAAGGCGACTTATGATTTCGGGGGTTTACATAGGCTATTGTCCAGTTTCATTTTTGTCAGTCAACTTTTCAAAAAACATTCAGGGCTACACTCAAAACATTCGGGGCTGAAGCCCCGGCAAAATTGTTAACGCATGTGCTGAGGGGGTGCTAGATCATTGACGGGGGGGGGGGGGGGGGGCTGCGCAATTATATATATATATATATATATATATATATATATATATATATATACTATTAATAAATGAGCTAAACTTGGCCACTAAATATTTAATATTCAATTATTTTAGTGATCACAATTAAAGTTTCAATTTTATTAAATTGAACAAGCGCAACATTCAGCATTCAATCAAATATTCTAAAAGATGTATTAATTAATAGTAATGTTATAATATGTGTGCGTACAACAAGCAAGATGTGTGTTTGTAAATCCGGTGGCGCGTGCATTGATTTTTATTACAGTGTCGGCTGCAAAGATGAAGTTGACGATCACCATATTCGTAGTGAACGCGCCTATAGAGAGAAATGCACATCATGGATTACATAATCAGAGAGTAGCCTTTTTCTTTTCGTTTTGAATTATTTCGTTTAAAGACATTTCAAGCTTTGTGTATTTGATGTATTTCTCATGTCTGTGTGAGGCATACGCTGAGTTTCGTTAAGTTAGGATGAGATGCGCTCCAGTTCACGTGCAGTGCAAGTGACCGCGCGGGCGCCTCCATGATTATTGTCTGTTATATTTGCATCTTATTCATTAAAAACAATCAATTGGTTGATGAAAAATGTATTAAAATTAAGATACAATTTATACAAAACGAAATTCACTTTAAAGAAAGGCTTTCTACAAAACAAAACTTAATGAAGTGGTCAAAATCATATAACCCGCTCCACGTCTCTCGATATATTGCGCATTCTATCTTACTCGTGCTGTTGCACTTTTCATAAATCAACATAAACGAAACAAAATAACATCATAATATTTGAACAAATATGAAACTAAATGCGCTTATTTAATGGCTACAACAGTATAGTAGGCCTACAGACTCTCTGCAAATTGCTGCACATTCATTTAATTCTGAATTTTTCACAAACAAGTTGAAAGGCATTTGATCAAATCAAGTTCACGGATAATTGTGCGTGCATTTATTAATCATTATGATACTAAAATCATAACAAAGTAGGCTATGTAAATCAGATGAGCCCAGAATATGAACGCAACGTTCAACACAACAAATGCATACACGTTAAGCATTTTCCTCCCATAGAAAACCATTATAAGAACGCTTAATATGGCTTAATGCAGATAAGAATGTCCCCTTATTATGGCGAAATTACGAGATATTATGTCGAAATAACGACTTTGACAGATTGACGTAATACAACAGAGTTTCTATTGGCCCAAAGTTAAAGCGAGGGGAGTGCTGATGAACACAATGCGCCTGTTTAATTTTAATTGTTTATATTTTATAGCGAACTTTCCACGGACCCCACTTTGAGAACCACTGCTCTAAGGAAGCGAATGACCAGATCGTTCCTTCCAAGTGACTGGCCAAGCGTCGATTTAGTAAACGCTGCTATAGCCGCCACGTAAACCTTGAGCGTGGATGGGGTTCTGCCCTCATCCAGTAGCTCTTGCAGGAAGGAGAGAACCTCCGTCACCCCACAATTTGGGGGTGAAAAGCCACGGGCTGTGCACCAGCTAGAGAACACAGACCATTTTGAGGAATAGAGCCGTCTAGTAGAGGGGGCCCTAGCCTGCATGATCGTGTTTAACACTCCCTCCGGGAGGTTAGCGGGTACCCTTTGATGGCTCACGCATGTAGGGACCAAAGCTCCGGGCGAGGATGCCAGATCGAGCCCTTGGCCTGAGAGAGGAGGTCCCTCCTCACTGGTATTGGCCATGGGGCAGCGCTTGTCAGCTGCAACAGAACTGGGAACCAAGCCTGGTTCTTCCAGAACGGAGCCACTAGTAGCACTGAGCATCCGTTTTCCCTGATCCGCTCTAACACCTGAGGTAGGAGTGCGACGGGGGTAAAGCATAGAGCGGGCAGTGGGGCCAGATGTGGGCCAGCGCATCCCTGCTCTTGGAGAAAAACTCCAGACAGTGAGCGTTTTCTTGAGATGTAAACAGGTCTACTTCCGCTCTGCCGAATGTCTCCCACAGCAGCTGGACTGTCTGCGGGTGTAGAGTAGGGTTGTAACGGTATGAGATTTTCACGGTATGATAATCGTCTCAGAAAATACCACGGTTTCACGGTATACGATATTAAACTCTCAATCATCAAAAATCATCAGCTACAATGACCCTTAAATGAATGAAAACAGATATGGTTTTTGGTTGAACATGGTTTATGAAAATGCAATCAGATCAAATGTAACAACTTTTGTTTGAGAGGTTTACTAAATTAAAACATGGACAAAAAACTATACACGATAGTAATATATTTCAGTCATTATTTCTTCAGGCTAAACCAAACTTTTTTTGACAGGTTGTACTGAACACCTATGAGTTTCAGTCAGTGTATTTGATGATTATTCTTTTAGAAAAAAATATAAAATGCTCATTAAGTGTTCTCTCAGAGTAGCTCTGGATATGTTCATGTGTTCACGTCTTCACATACATAGTGAGTGAGACAGCAGACGCTTTAAAAACCATGATGAGCATCATGCGTACTTGAGTGTGTACTAGATCTACTAGACGAAACGGCGCTGCTCATTCATACAGAGACACGCTAAATATAGAATTAAGGGGGTCGCACACCAGTCTTTTTGCGCTATATATTCACAGACACGCACATCGCGATTTGATTTACTGCACAGCTATATTTTTATTTATTCATCCATCTATCAAATCGCACATTTTACGTGGCATCTGTATTGTACTGTAATTGTTTACAATTACAATACTGGATTCCGGGATTCCCTCTGCATGACAGAAATATGGCCTTAACTTATAAATGGAATTACCTTTATCTTCACGGAGGGATGGTGTTCCCGAATATGGGAGAACATGTTCGACGTGTTTCCTCCTTTTGCCGCCACTCTTCGTCCACATCTCTTGCAAACTGGATATCCATCTTAAAGGACAACCCCACGATCGTTTTTCGGAAAATATTCCCATACTGCAGATTTTAATTGGGTTTTTTTTCGGCGGAGGATAGAGATTCGCAGCGTCTCGGACATTTTCAGCGCTGTACAGGTATGGGTGGAGTGTAAGCAGTCAAGCTGAAAGAAGTTGCATAGGCCTATATGCGGCAGCGCGGGTGAAATCTGGTTTCATTTTTTTTTTTTTTTTTTTTCAAAACCGCGGATAAGCAAATGTGCACGATATGATAATCGTACATGTCAATATCGCAATAAACCGCCATACCGGTATACCGTTACAACCCTAGTGTAGAGACCAAGCTCCTGCCGGAACATTGTTCCTGGACAGTCTGTCTGGTCCCACATTCAGGTGGCCAGGCACGTGCGCTGCTCTCAACGAGCGCAGATTGTGCTGAGCCCAGACCAGGAGGCAGACCGTCAGCCTGTAAAGGTTTCGGGACCTGATACCTCCCTGGCGATTTATATAGGCCACCACTGACATGTTGTCCGAACGGACCAAGAGAGCTGCATGATCCTTACCCAGGCAGGAAACGCAGATGACATGGCGGTCCCCATCGCTGAGTGGGGCTCGGCACGAGCCACAGAAAGTACGAGACATCTTGAAAAAGACGCTCGGCTCTTTTAGTAGAGAGAGTGTGAGTCGCGGCGCGAACACACACTAGCAGTGAAAAGAATATAATGCGCCGGATAGCGCAGCAGGAACGGTGACTGAAGGCGGCGCGGCCAGCGGCTTCAGATGCAATGGCTCGTCCCGCTGACAAGGCTTTTTGACAAGGCTGACGGCGTGGTTTCTTTCCCTCAGGATCCAGCGATGCGTGAGCTCCGCTGAAGAGATGAAAAATCAGCAAAACCAGCCTCTCAAAGCTATATTTATAGCCCAAGGCCACGCCCGTTTCGGTGGGACGTGACGCAGTCCATTGGAGCTGGCGTCACGATGGGGCCTTTCGATAGGCTGCTGCAGTTGCCGCAGGGCAGCCAATAGGCACGAGAGTTGTCTTGCCTATGTCTGCATGCTGCCGCAACGCGTTTTACATTATTCCAAAATTAAGGATAATTTTTGGCTTCAGTATCTCGCAGAAAAGAGATTTCCCGATAGCGTAAGATATTACGCAGTACGAGAGAACCTCTCGTAAGAGAACTGTAAAACTGAAAACTGTAAAAGATCAGAGAGTTTCATAATTCCTGATTACAGAAATATTTGAACATAAGAATCCTATCTTTTCTGTTTGGTAACCATGGCGATTTCAGTCAGAACCCCATTCAGGACAAAAGCTGTTACAGAATGATATTTCTTTAGTAATTTATTATGATTGGTTGCTTACAATCCTAAATGAACTAGTCAGATCTGAAATGAAGACTCAAGATAGAAAGTTTCTGTAATTCACTGATGTGTTTTCTCTCCATCAGATTCTCATCAGTTCACTCTGGATCTGAACACAGTGAATGAATACCTCCGTCTGTCTGAGGAGAACAGAGTGATTACTGTCACTGACACAGAGTATCCTGATCATCCAGACAGATTTGATGTGTGTCCTCAGGTGTTGTGTAAAGAGAGTGTGTGTGGACGCTGTTACTGGGAGATTGAGTGGAGTGGGGTTGGTGTGTTTATATCAGTGTCATATAAGAGCATCAGGAGGAAAGGATCGGATTATGAGTGTTTGTTTGGATATAATGATCAGTCCTGGAGTTTGTTCTGCTCTCCCTCCAGTTACTCATTCAGACACAACAAGATAAAGACTGACCTCCCTGTAGAGTCCATCAGCAGGAGAACAGGAGTGTATGTGGATCACAGTAGAATAGGAGTGTATGTGGATCACAGTGCAGGAACTCTGTCCTTCTACAGCGTCTCTGACACAATGATTCTCATCCACACAGTCCAGACCACATTCACTCAGCCGCTCTATCCTGGGATTGGGGTTTATTATACTGGATCATCAGTGAAACTGTGTTGATGAATGAGAATAGACTGATGAGAGATTCTACCCATAATGCTTTGAGCTGCATGATAAATCAGTAACAGTGAGATGTTCTAGAGTCTCTTATTGTCTCTTCATTACATTAATAACACAGCTGAACTTCTGTCAGTGAAATAAAGAGAAACAGACAATGATACACAGAGAAGAGAGAGGAAATATGAGACACAATGAGACTCGCTGAAACATGTCTGGATGATACGAGCAAAACTAGACTTTCAACTCTAAACTCAGTTTAAGACATTCAGAGATGTTCTGAACTTCTCGGATCTGTTCAAAACATGATTCCTCTGCTTTGGGTTATGTCTGTATTATTAAAGGAGAACTCCGGTCAATTTTAACATTGAGCAGTTCTCCACTGTTCCTTAGTTACCTATGATCACGCGGTGAACTCGACAATCGACTACTATGGACTTCGACCGAAAACAGGAAATAAATACAGGTATGAGCGCTGGCCGAATTAACTTCACTTTTATTCATATCTTTCACATCTACTGCAGTCAGATTCACCGTGTTCACTCTGAAGGAATCACTCCCCACTGAGCAAGCGACGTCTGTGGACGTACAAAACAGGTTGATATCAAGTCCGCCCGTCCAGGCCATGATCTGAACGTCCATTGACAGCCAGAATTAGTCGATTAATGACACTGAGTAATTTTGTCCAATCTGGCCATAATCTAAACGTCTACTGACAGCCAGAACTAGTTCAGAAAAGACGTTCATACTGGCTATAATCTGGACGTCCGTTGACATCCAGAAACAGTCCATAAATGACGTGAATAAAGATGTCCAATCCAGCCATAATCTAAACGTCCACTGACAGCCAGAACTAGTTCAGAAAAGACGTTCATACTGACTATAATCTGGACGTCCGTTGACATCCAGAAACAGTCCATAAATGACGTGAATAAAGATGTCCAATCCAGCCATAATCTAAACGTCCACTGACAGCCAGAACTAGTTCAGAAAAGACGTTCATACTGGCTATAATCTGGACGTCCGTTGACATCCAGAAACAGTCCATAAATGACGTGAATAAAGATGTCCAATCCAGCCATAATCTAAACGTCCACTGACAGTCAGAACTAGTTCAGAAAAGACGTTCATACAGACTATAATCTGGACGTCCGTTGACATCCAGAAACAGTCCATAAATGACGTGAATAAAGATGTCCAATCCAGCCATAATCTAAACGTCCACTAACAGCCAGAACTAGTTCAGAAAAGACGTTCATACTGGCTATAATCTGGACGTCCGTTGACATCCAGAAACAGTCCATAAATGACGTGAATAAAGATGTCCAATCCAGCCATAATCTAAACGTCCACTGACAGCCAGAACTAGTTCAGAAAAGACGTTCATACAGACTATAATCTGGACGTCCTTTGACATCCAGAAACAGTCCATAAATGACGTGAATAAAGATGTCCAATCCAGCCATAATCTAAACGTCCACTGACAGCCAGAACTAGTTCAGAAAAGACGTTCATACTGGCTATAATCTGAACGTCCGTTGACATCCAGAAACAGTCCATAAATGACGTGAATAAAGATGTCCAATCCAGCCATAATCTAAACGTCCACTGACAGCCAGAACTAGTTCAGAAAAGACGTTCATACTGGCTATAATCTGGACGTCCTTTGACATCCAGAAACAGTCCATAAATGACGTGAATAAAGATGTCCAATCCAGCTATAATCTAAACGTCCACTGACAGTCAGAACTAGTTCAGAAAAGACGTTCATACAGACTATAATCTGGACGTCCTTTGACATCCAGAAACAGTCCATAAATGACGTGAATAAAGATGTTCAATCCGGCCATAATCTAAACGTCCACTGACAGCCAGAACTAGTTCAGAAAAGACGTTCATACAGACTATAATCTGGACGTCCTTTGACATCCAGAAACAGTCCATAAATGACGTGAATAAAGATGTCCAATCCAGCCATAATCTAAACGTCCACTGACAGCCAGAACTAGTTCAGAAAAGACGTTCATACTGACTATAATCTGGACGTCCGTTGACATCCAGAAACAGTCCATAAATGACGTGAATAATGATGTCCAATCCAGCCATAATCTAAACGTCCACTGACAGCCAGAACTAGTTCAGAACAAAATGACAAACAATATCTGTAAATTAATTAACTGACTGTTAATTTACAGACTATATCATTAACTGTTAAATTGATCTTGCTGGTCAGACACCAACAGGGTTCATGATGCACACATGATGCTTTTAAGTCCTCCTGGGAAGTTTGTATTCATGAGGTTTTACTATTTTACTATTTATGTTGAAATTAATTTATGAAGCCACTGTAAAATGTATCATTACATGTTATATTGTAATACTACTGTCATATTTTGTGCAGGCATTAGCTTACTTCATCGTAAATAGAAAAGCCTGACAATGTAACTGCTAAATACCAAAGTATTGTGGTATTACATGTTTCTCACTGACACACTCATAACTCTTCAAGATCGGGCTAAAAGAAAATCCCAAGCTTCCTACTCATATTTTCATCATTGTGGCGGCGTTCATGTATGTTCAATTTGTAAATACGATCTTTATGATACAGGTATGTTTTGAATGCATCAATAGCTCTAGTTTAGGGACAATCCATACAAACAATCTTTACTAAACAGACTGTCACAGTGAGAAGATTTTTGTCCTTTATCAATGCTAAAGGCCTAACCACTGCAGTTAACACCAAGCTGTTAAATAAAAGTCTGTAGGCAAGTCTTAAGGTTAGGGTTAGGGTTAACCTTAACCCTTAATTTCTAACCCAGACCCGGTTTCACAGACAGGGTTTAGATAAAGCCAGGATTTGTCCTTAGTTCAATTTGGGTATTTAATTATAGCTTTTAAAAATGTGCCTTAGAAAAAAAAAAACATTACTGGTGTGCATCTTGAGACAAAACAATGGCACTGCCATAAGATATGTCAGTTGCTTTCAGGTAATACTGCTCAAACATGCATTTTAGTCTGGGACTACAGGCTTAAGTCTTGCCTGTGAAAGTGTGAAACCCGGGGTATTATGTTGTAACTTGTATATAATTATGCCAATGTTACCAAAGTGTTGCGTTGGACAGAGGATTAACTCTAAACCAACAGGTTGTGTACCAGTGCCACACAGGGTGAAAAAGGATGTTGACATTATTAGGCATAAGAGTGTTTCTAAAGGAAAGGTCAAGAATTTGTGAAAGTGTAAAAGGGTCATTATGGGTCACATGAATGTAACTGTCACCACCATGATACCAATTCATTAGATTTTCATATAGATCTTACAGAATTGTATATGAATATATGCAGTGTTTGCTCTGTTTAATACACTGTTTGCTCTATTAAATTGCGCTTTATAAGAACAGTGGTAAATACATATTATATATGGTCAGTTACTGTAAGTTCTTACAGTATTTTTAATCTTTAATTTTTAATCTTTAATTTTTAATCATGCACTGCAATGAAAAAAACATATATATATATATATATATATATATATATATATTCATATTTTCCTGTAATTGCAATGTTGCCACACTATTGGCTGTCTCTCCTAGCTGTTTTGAGCATGATTGGTTATTCTCTGTTTATTCTGACTGTCATCCAGGAATCTAGCCAATGACAACTAAGCGCGCCTTTATGAGTCAAGTTTGAATAAACGTCAGTTGAGCGAGTCGGTGTTTGCTTTGCTGCTGCGCGGGATCTTCAATATTAGCCTATTCTGTGGGTTTTACATCGTTTAAAACATGGATTACTTTACATCGGACTGCTAAATGTTTTGAGCGAGTTGCTGGGTGTTGCTGGGTGTAAATGAAGAACAAACAAGGAAATGGACAAAGAATTTTAACAACGGACATATTGCAATCTACGGAAGGTAAATAACTTTATTTTATACAAATTCTGCTACATCAAGATATAGTGTATTAAAGTGAGAATCTAAACGCGATTAGAGCAATATTATTAGTGCATACGGTATTCCCAATGTATTAATGTTATGTGCTGCTAGGATGTGTAACGTTAACTTGTCTAACTTTATGATAAAAAATAAATGCTTTACAACGAGTGAACTGAGAATATTGTATCTTAGACAGAAAGGAACTGTCACAGTCTTACTATAAGAATCTCCAAACTAGGCTTTTGAATATTGTTGATCGCGGGATGGCTAACCGATCAGTTAAATTAACGAGTCGTAATAATATGTTTTGGAGCTGGTGAGTCAATTTTGCAAGCTTTTGCAAATGTCTCCGTTAGTAAGTAAAACAAATAACTAATATTGATGTGTATGTGTGTGTTTCCTTCATGATCCAGGCATTTTGGGAATAAATATTATCCAGCCACACGATGTTCAGATGCGGTGAGTATTGTCATAAAATACACGTGAAATAGAGGCAGAACATGTAAACTCTGCTCAAATGCACTGGTTCAAACCCTCCAGACAAGCTTTATCTTCTTGAGTTTACAGGCCTAGCTGACCCAAAAATAAATGTCTTTCAAAATGAAAGTATTTTTTTCAAACCTCTATAACTTACTTTTGTGAAACACAAGAATTTTGGGAATAAAACAACTAGGCCTATATTCATTGTATGACAAAAATAAAAGGCATTTTTCAAGATATCTTAATTATGGTTCTACACAAGAAATTGATAAAATTTAAAATTTTAAAAATTAAACTCATAAAATTTCAACACCAGGGTGAGTAAGCTAACTCTATTTTTTTTTTTTTTTTTTTTGGATGAGCTGTTCTTTTAAAGGATTAGTTTACCTCAAAGTTAAAAATTGTGTCATCATTTACTCACCCTCAAGTTGTTTCAAATCTGTATGAATTTCTTTCTTTCTTTCTTCTGCTGAACACAAAGAAAGATATTTTGAAGAATGTCTGTAACTTGGGTCCCATTGACTTCCATAGTATTTTTTTTTCCTACTATGGAAGTCAATGGGACCCAAGTCTGTCTGTTTACCGACATTCTTCAAAATATCTTTCTTTGTGTACAGCAGAAGAAAGAAATTCATACAGGTTTAAATCAACTTGGGTGAGTAAATGATGACACAATTTTCAACTTTGAGGTGAACTAATCATTTAAGGACATTTGCTAAATTAACCATGTTTTATTTATTATAGTGTAGAAACCATGTTTTTATGGTGGATTTAATACAACAATTTATTAAGTAAGTATAGGAGCAGGCTTCACTGCATATATTAATAAAGTTTTAGAGTGCTGGCCTGGATAATTGTAATACGTAAAATAGGAAAGAGGCCACACTATGCATAAACTTATATTTGCAAAAATGCGTTTCGGCGCGTGCAAACTGATGAAGGCACACGCCGAAACGTGTTTTTGCAAATAAAAGTTTATGCATAGTGCGGCCTCTTTCCTATTTTACGTATTACAATAATTTATTACCATTTGGTTAGTGTCGCAAAACAGTGTTAATTTTTAGTAAGGGTTCTCCAGATTTATATAACACTTATGGAACATTAAAAAAATGGTCCTATGTTACCCGATCAATAATCCTATTAACACTCTTTTAAAAAAAAAAAAAATTTTTAGATCAAGCATTGGACTTACGGAGCAGAATAGGCACCAACAGAGAAACAAGTCCATCACTAGTAAGTATCCACTGCAGTGTCTGGTTACACTTTATTTCGATAGTCCACTTTAGAAATTTTACTAACTATAACTTTTCAACTACATGTCAACTAACTCTCATTAGAGTATTAGTAGGCTGTAGTAGACAGTCAATAGACTGGTAGGTTAAGTTTAGATGTTAGGAAATGGGTTAGGAGAATAAGTTGAGTTGTAGTTGCCAAGTAACTTATAGTCAGTAGAATGTCTGTTAGGGGACCAACAAAACAGAGTGTTAGCAAATATTAAGCAGACAGTCTACTAATACTCTAATGACAGATAGTTGACACGTAGTTGCAAAGTTACTTATAGTTAGTAGAATGTCTAAAGTGGACTATTGAAATAAAGTGTTACCCAGTATCTAAATCCGCAGTCAATTTTAAAGGCACAATGCACTCCGAAATTAAAAATCTGACTTTCTTTCCACAAATATATATTTTTTAATTATCCATTATTCTAAGCCAATATAATGCAAGTGCATATGCCAGAAACTTCATACAGCCTACTCACAGCTTGCTGTGTTGTTCACACAAGATGTTTTCTGCACTTATCATGTGAGCAATGCTCTTGGACTTTTTCGACCTTCAGCATTTTGGTGTCTATTCACTTGCATTATTTGACACACAAACACAAGAGATGGATAATATTTCTAAAAGTCTAGTTTATTTTTTCTAAAATATGTGTTTTCATCTGAAGAAAGAAAATCATATACCTTTCGGTCGGCATAAGGTAGATAAAATGAAGGGGGAATCAGTTTGCTCTCCTTTACCTAGTATTATTTATAAACCTTACATGTGATTTAATAAATGTACAATTAAAGGGGTGTTCCAAGCAAACATCTAAATCCCTTCACAAAGAGCCCTTCCACAAAAGGGTTAGCAAAGGGGGACATGCATGCGATGGTAAATTAACTGAAGTAATTTTATCTTATAGTAATTTTATATTATATTTATGGTAATGTGACCTAGGATGGCAAGTTCCTGTGATTCATTTTAAAACTAGATATGGTGGAAGAGTTCCATTTAACATTTGTTTGGGTTTGCTATATTACACACATTTTCATCATACCGAAGTTCCATAGGTAAAACTTTTATTAATAGATGCGTTAATGTAACTACCTGCAGGGTTAAAAGAAAAGACGTCAAGAACACACAAACTTAAGGAACTTTTACTCAACAACAATGTACTAAAAACGGAAGAGTTCTTTCTTTGTTCAGATGACAACGTTATTAAAACGATTACCATTTGGACAGATCCACTGTGTTAATCTACATGTTCCTTCTTTTGGTGATGCACATTTTTCTATCAGACATAAGTTTTAGATACCAGACAAAACAGATGAAATGTGACCCATGCTAATTTATTCCCCCCTTTTACCTCTCTCTTTTATCTTTCTGTGGCCAGGATCCGTCATTCATCGGAACAGCTACCAAGAGAAGTGAGTATTCGTCCTCTACCTCCTTTGTCTCAATGTTATTTCAACACAATTGGTCTCCAAAGTACTATATGTATGTTTATATTAGGGGTGTAAGATTAAGAAAATGTCATAATTCGATACAATTGCGATTTTCGATTCAAAAACGATTCTCGATAAATAAAAAAAACGATTCACAGTATGTAAATGTAGTTACTTTTCCTATGTAGGTATTAGGGATGTGCATCTCCATAACTGAGGCTGATACGATGCGCATCTCGATGCATAGCCAACGATACAATACATTAATGATACATATAAGCAGCTGCCAGCTACCAATGCAATGCAATACGATTCACTATTATTACGATCCGGTGCGATTCGATTTCGATTCAACGTATTGCAAAAATATGATGCTATGCAATTCAATATGGTATAGATAGTTAACTTTTATTTCTTTTGTTCAGACATAGGGCAAATCATAAAGTAGCTTAAGTGCCATCTGACTTTTAACACATGGCTCTCTCACAATCAAAAGTTTTGGTTTCCACAAAAAAAGCAGGTACTGTAGGCTAACTGACCAGAAAGCAGGTGCTGTTATTATGTGTTTCACGGGCCGTTTATCAGTTTGGACCAGTGCAGCGCGAGCCGATCTTGATCAAGCGACACTGTTACTACACGGCGCTAATAGATCCCCACTGAAGTAATAACATCGCTGCGAGATCTAGTGAGAAGCATTCATATTTCTCTGTTATTAACGGATCAAACAGCGCTGACGTAGAAACATTGTGCCATGAATGAACAATCCAGTGTCCACAGATCAGCAACATTCACCATGGATTTACTGTAGTAACACTAACTGTAACCATGGAAGTTTGGCAGGAATAGTAGGCTATAATGCTTTCAAGTTACATTACGTTGGTTTTATTTTTTTGACATAAATAAAATTACTGCCCTCAAATGTTAATCTGAACTAAAATAAACCTTTGTTTATAACTACAATATTACATTTCATTTTTTTCAAGGAGCTGTTTTACATGCTTCTAAGAGTCAATTATAGCTTCATCATTCCTCAAAGTAAAAAAAAAAAATCATACTTTATGATGTTAGGTTTAATACAAAAAAAAAGTTAAAAATATTAAAACAAGGAAATTTCTCTGGTATTTCTTTCTTTTTCCTGTATCGAAAACGTACCGAACCGTGACACAAGTGTATCGTATTGAACCGAACCGAACCATGGATTTTGTGAACCGTTAACTTACACCCCTAATATGTGCGTGTGTGTGTGTGTGTATATGGGGCTGTTTAAACCTGGCCACTTGATGCGTTTTCTCAGATCGGATAGCTATCTGTTTTATCACAACAATTCCATTTACACCTGGTCACATAATTCCCTCGATTCCCTCGCTATGCAAATTTAATGGCGTTCACGTCACCGAAAGCAACAGATATGAGCTGCATTTTATTGATCATCCGTTAAAATTTCTAAATCAAAGACCGCAATAGGAGAGAGCGCAACAGCCCTGGTAAGATCATTTCGTTTCTTTACTTTTAATGATGATAACTGTGTGTTAAGAATCTGGGACTTACTTTCACTTTGATTTGCGATAGTTTGCACGTTGGCTTGATGAATAACGTTAGATGGTCAGCGGCGATGCGGCAGTAGCGTCGTCATAACTGGCTATAACATGACATATAGCCTATAACACGCTCTCACACCTTTATTTTAGAGCGTTTTTGGGAGGAGTAAAATTTACATATGTGGTTTCAACAACCAGATGCATGTCCAGTTTCTTCTGGAATGCGACCCAGACCACCTCCTGAAGTGGTTTGAGCATTCAGATTCAAATGCGTCACGAATGCGTTTCGGAGGGCATTTACACCTGGTCTTTTCAAGATCATATAGCAATCCGATCACTAAAATCGCATGAAGTTGTAAATGGCCCCTGTGTGTGTGTGTGTGTGTGTGTGTGTGTGTGTGTGTGTGGAATGCCTTATATCAGGCTTGATGTAATTTTACTTGATTTGTGATTTATTTCATTTAATTGATTCGAGTACTCAAATTTTCAACTATGTATCTCTGCTATAAGCTAAACCACAACAGTGGCATTTGTATTTATTTATTTTACATGTGGATTTTTTTGCTTTGATTGTAGCTGCTGTCATGAAATGGGACCCAGCTGCAACAGAGGCCCAAAGAAAGTCTGTAGCCGATCATCTGGAACTGCTTGCTGCTATAAATGAAGCTTGTGAACCTTATAGCAGCCATATTTTGTTAACTGTTATGTTATATTTTTTTAACAACATTTTATAGATTATTTAAAGGGAAATTGTGTTAATTTACAACTTTACTGTTCTGTCTTTTAAGTTTTATTGTGTTAATTTATACTTTACTCTTTCGGCTGTTAAGATTTAAAATAGTAATAAAAATATATCTTGAGATTTAAATAGTTGATTTCTTGGAGTGATTAGTTTGGTTTACAGGAAAATGGTAAGCAGTTTATTAGTTATATTGTTAAGATATACAAATGCAAGTATATACACCACAGTTATTCAATTGAATATACAATATTATCAATATTCTTTAAAATCTTATTTAGGTCTATGGTCTGTGTGTCTGCAGTTTCATGACACGACAACCATTAACAAGGAGTAACTGGGTTTTTCTCAGTGAGAACTAGCTCACTCACAAGTTCAACCACTGTTTTATAAATATTTGTAAGTAAATATTTTTTAAAGTTGGATCCTTGCAAAATGCACATATGGGATTTCCATGTCAGTATGGGTCTTTAACAGTCTTTGACATTTCTACTACAGAAAACACGTCTAATACAACTTTTATTCTGGCTGCCTTTAGATGTCTAACAATTACGTCTGTAGCACGTCTTTACTTGACATCTATACAATGTCCAGAAAAGACGTAAAAAAAACTTTCATTCTGGCTCCTGTGAGGACGTCTTCTGGATGTCTAAGAATGACGTCTGTAGCACGTCTTTAATTGACGTCTATACAATGTCCAGAAAAGACGCAAAAAAAACGTTCATTCTGGCTTCTGTGAGGATGTCTTCTGGATGTCTAAGAATGACGTCTGTAGCACGTCTTTAATTTACATCTATACAATGTCCAGAAAAGACGTCAAAAAAACTTTAATTCTGGCTTCTGTGAGGACGTCTTCTGGATGTCTAAGAATGACGTCTTTAGCACGTCTTTAATTGACGTCTATACAATGTCCAGAAAAGACGTAAAAAAAACTTTCATTCTGGCTTCTGTGAGGACGTCTTCTGGATGTCTAAGAATGACGTCTTTAGCACGTCTTTAATTGACGTCTATACAATGTCCAGAAAAGACGTCAAAAAAACTTTCATTCTGGCTCCTGAGAGGACGTCTTCTGGATGTCTAAGAATGACGTCTGTAGCACGTCTTTAATTGACGTCTATACAATGTCCAGAAAAGACGTCAAAAAAACTTTCATTCTGGCTTCTGTGAGGACGTCTTCTGGATGTCTAAGAATGACGTCTTTAGCACGTCTTTAATTGACGTCTATACAATGTCCAGAAAAGACGTCAAAAAAACTTTCATTCTGGCTCCTGAGAGGACGTCTTCTGGATGTCTAAGAATGACGTCTGTAGCACGTCTTTAATTGACGTCTATACAATGTCCAGAAAAGACGTCAAAAAAACTTTCATTCTGGCTTCTGTGAGGACGTCTTCTGGATGTCTAAGAATGACGTCTTTAGCACGTCTTTAATTGACGTCTATACAATGTCCAGAAAAGACGTCAAAAAAACTTTCATTCTGGCTTCTGTGAGGACGTCTTCTGGATGTCTAAGAATGACGTCTTTAGCACGTCTTTAATTGACGTCTATACAATGTCCAGAAAAGACGTCAAAAAAACTTTCATTCTGGCTCCTGTGAGGACGTCTTCTGGATGTCTAAGAATGACGTCTTTTAGACGTCTTCTGGACGACTTTTTGCTCGCTGGGTCACATTGGCTGTGCACTTGTAATGACACATCAAGGATGTTAAGAGGCTAAAAGCAGGTTTAAAACTTGCCCCATTTAAGTCAACAGGGTGCAAATTTTAAAAAGAGGATAACACGGTGTAGGCAACACCGATTTTTGTCGTTGTTCTCTGTACTGACAGCACTCCAAATTTACAAAAAAAAATGAGCTCAATGTTAAAACTGACCGGAATTCTCCTTTAAAGACGCTTCTGCTGTAATATATTGTATACTGTACTAAACCTGTTAGTGGGGGTTTATGGATTGATGTTTATCTTTTTATTATTATTATTTTTGATTGTTTGATTTATTATTTACTTTTCTGATTGTTTGTCTCTCTGTTGTTGTGAAAATTCAATAAATAAATCATAAAACAGAGACATTTAAAGATGATGTCAGAAGACAAAGATGTTAAAGTTATGTAGCGGGGCGAGAAATCGGAGGAGATCGACTAGCGACTACGCCACCCTGGAATCTTGCCAGGGACAATACAATGGAATTTCTGCTTTAAGACAACACAGGTTCGTTCACAGTCAAGTGGCAGGAGACGTGGATACAAAAATATATATAAATTTTATTCAAGATAAATACTTTATATAAAATTCACAAAACACACTCAACAACACGACAATGTCACTATTCAACAAGACACACAGAGCGACCTGAGAAGTCAGCGAACAAGGAGCCGAGGCAGAGCAGGGGATAACGGGCACGTAAGGCCTCCACGGCAAGTCACCTTGCCCGTACACCTGTGCACACACACACTCACACACAAGTAAACACGCCACTCATGACACAGCACTCGTGAGAAAGACCACCACCAGGACCACCGCGCACACACACACACACACACACACACACACACACACGTAATACACAAACACGAAAGACAACAATCCGTCCAATTGTTAACAGCAAAGCAACAGCGCCTTCGGACAGTAGTTCCACGCAGTCCAACCGCAAGAAAGCTCATCGGCCATGCAGACGCCACCAATCCGTACTTGATGCATCTATAAAATTACAAGTTAACAATCAGACGAATTAACTACGAACAATTACTAAAATCTGTTTCTCTCGACAAAAGATCGCCACGCGACCCAGGCGAGAATGACTTAAATCACATACCTTATGGGTACGATTCCTGGGAACCAAACCAGTCAGGCAGATAAACGCATACATGCAGACTGAGGGCTCGTCCAGTCGATCGGGAGGACAGCGTGTGCCAGCGGAAACAAAGCACTTCCATATTGAAGTGTAAACATTCATACTGGCCGTACTTCTCACTCCAACCTTTGACTGTACACAAAAAAATGTCGCTACAATACAAGTGGATACAAAGTGTAAAACGTACTCGGTTACTAACGTAACCTCGGTTCTCTCTAGAAGAGGGAACGAGTACTGCGTTTATCAAAACGCTACGGGAAAAGTCTCTTTTCACGAAACACTGAAGCAAAAATTATCCTTTAATTTTTCATATATGTAAAACGCGTTGCGGCAGCAGCAGACAGCTGAAGCAAGACGGCTTGTCTGCTCATTGGCTGCTCTGCGGCAACTGCATAAGCCTATCGAGCGCAGGCTGATGCAATATCAGACCAATGAGGGCGCTTCGCGCCCTCCTCGCCACTTCCCGCCGAGACGGGCGTGGCTTACCTATATAAAAGGAGCTCGAGAAGGCTGATTCACTTGATTTTGATCGCCGAAGCGAACCAGAGTGAACCAAACGCACGGCAAGGGAACGCAGTACTCGTTCCCTCTTCTAAAGAGAACCGAGGTTACGTTAGTAACCGAGTACGTTCTCTTACGAGAGTTCTCTCATACTGCGTTTATCAAAACGCTACGGGAACCCCTTGCAAAACGCCGTGCGTGCTGGGATAAAAACACTGATCACCGGAAGCTATTTCAGGCATACAGTGCATAATCACCAGATAGACTCACACAGAGTCGGGGAATAAGGGGGGGGGGAAGCCTTAATTCCCTATACTGTAGCGTCTGCAGGCTTAACATGACCTCACAGGGAGAGTCTAAAGACAGGAGGGGATTCCTCCGTCCTTATATAGACATGTCCACAGACGCGAATATGACATCACATAGCCAGGGTAGGGAGCCTGCACTAATGTGGGAAAACGTGGGTCTTACACAGTTCTGCCCAGTATAGTCGGTAGCGCATTGCGCCTGTAATTAGATTACACCGACAAAAGCTTAGCCTGTAAGGCGGGAACCTCTAGGTTATAAAACCTGATAAATGTAGACGGAGAGGCCCAGCCTGCCGCCGTACATATATCCTGTAAGGAAATCCCGCTGGACCAAGCCCACGAGGAGGCAACGCCTCTCGTAGAGTGCGCTCTGACTCCCAACGGGCATTGAATGCCCTTGGCAGTATAAGCCAGCGCTATGGCGTCAACTATCCATCTGGATAGACTTTGTTTCGAAACAGCCGTTCCTTTGGAACGTCCGCTGAACGAGACAAAGAGCTGCTCTGTCTGTCTAAAGGCAGAAGAGCGGGACATATAAGTTCTTAAAGCCCTAACAGGGCAAAGAAAACTCGAGTCCCCTTCCTCACTCGACGCCGGCAGGGCAGCCAGGGAAATGACCTGAGCCCGAAAAGGCGTGTTGAGGGATTTCGGCACATAGCCGTGCTTAGGTTTGAGTATGACTTTAGAGTCATTAGGACCAAACTCCAAGCACGTCGAGCTCACGGAGAGCGCGTGCAGATCGCCTATGCGCTTCACTGAAGCGAGAGCCATCAAAAACACTGTTTTGAAAGACAAATGTTTGAGGCTGATTGACTGGATAGGCTCGAAAGGGGCACCTTTCATGGCCGCCAGGACCGTAGAAAGGTCCCACATAGGGACTGACGGAGGTCTGGGTGGATTCAGTCTCCTAGCTCCCCTGAGGAAGCGGATGACTAAATCATTCCTTCCTAGTGACTGACCCAGCGTTGAACCGGAGAACGCTGAAATAGCCGCCACATACACTTTGAGCGTGGAAGGGGATCTGCCCTTATCCAACAGCTCTTGTAGGAAGGAGAGAACCTCCGTTACCTCACATTCGAGGGGTGAAAGGCTCCGAGCTGTACACCAGCCGGAGAAAACCGACCACTTTGAAGCGTAGAGTCGCCTGGTCGACGGCGCTCTAGCCTCCGTGATGGTATTCGTGACTCCCTCTGCGAGACCAACGGGTATCCGTTGAGCGCCCACACATGAAGGGACCATAGTTCCGGGTGTGGGTGCCAGATCGAGCCCCTGGCCTGCGAGAGGAGATCTCTCCTCAACGGCACTGGCCATGGAGCGATGTCTGCTAACTGCATCAGAACTGGGAACCATGCCTGGTTCTTCCAGAACGGTGCTACAAGCAGCACTGGGCATTTCGTTTTCCTGACCCGTTCCAACACCTGAGGCAGGAGGGAGACGGGGGGAAAAGCGTATAGCGGGCAGCGCGGCCACCTTTGGGACAGCGCGCTGTCGGTCTTTGAAAAGAATGCGGGGCAGTGAGCGTTTTCGCGGGACGCGAATAGGTCCACCTCCGCTTTGCCGAATCTCTCCCACAACAGCCGGACTGTTTGTGGGTGTAGAGACCATTCGCCCGTAGGAACGTTGTTCCTGGACAGTCTGTCCGGGCCCACATTCAGCAGCCCGGGCACATGTACTGCTCTCAGCGAGCGTAGGTTGTGCTGAGCCCATAGCAGGAGGCGTTTCGCCAGCCTGTACAGGGGTTTGGAATTCAGACCGGAATGTTGTCCGAACGGACTATGACATGTTGGTCCTTGATGTGGGGACAAAAACGCGTCAGCGCGTTGTGCACTGCCAGCATTTCTAGGCAGTTTATGTGTTGGAGCTTTTCCCGTTCCGACCATAGGCTGAAGGACGGTCTGCCCTCAAGCAGCGCTCCCCATCCCGAGGTGGATGCGTCCGTAGACACCATCCTCACCCTCGAGGAAGTCCCCAGGCTTACACCTGATTGGTACCAGTCGTTCGCCATCCAAGGTACCAGGGCTGTGACACAGTCCTGATCGACCTTGAGGCGTAAATGACCGGACACCCACGCTCTGCGCGGAACCCGCGCTTTCAACCAGAACTGCAGCGGGCGCATGCGGAGCAAGCCCAGCCGGAGAACTGACGATGCTGAGGCCATGAGACCCAGCATCCTTTGAAATTTTCTGAGCGGGGTGAAAGCACCGCGGCGGAAAGACATCGCCGCGCGCTGAATGTTCAGCACGCGCTGTGGCGACAGCCGCGCTGTCATAGACTGTGAGTCCAGAACTATACCCAGAAACGGAATCGTTTGGCTGGGGTTCAGTGAACTCTTCGCCCAATTGACCGTGATACCAAGATTCTCGAGGTGATCGAGTAAAATGGCTCTGTGCTCTATGAGCTGAGATCGTGATTGGGCTAGGATCAACCAGTCGTCCAAATAGTTCAGCACTCGCATGCCTCTGAGTCTGAGAGGAGCGAGCGCTGCGTCCATGCATTTCGTAAAAGTACGAGGTGCCAGGGACAAGCCGAAAGGCAGGACTGTATACTGGTATGTCTGACCCTCGAAGGCGAATCTCAAGAATCGCCTGTGATGTGACGCTATCTGTATTTGAAAATACGCGTCCTTCAGATCTATCGACATGAACCAGTCTTCTCGGCGAACATGCGCGAGAATTTTGCTGGTTGTGAGCATTTTGAAACGGCGTTTCACTAATACTCTGTTCAGTCGTCTTAGATCCAGAATGGGTCTGATACCGCCGTCCTTTTTGGGGACTAGAAAGTATCTGCTGTATATCCCCTGTTCGCTTTGAACTCGGGGAACAAGCTCTATCGCCCCTTTGCTTATCAGTTTTGATATTTCGGCGCGAAGTAGGTGTGCTACATTCAGCGGTACCGAAGTTTCGACGCGCGCTGTGAAGCGCGGAGGGCGTCGATAACACTGTAGCGAGAAGCCTCTCTTTATAATGCCTAAGACCCAGTCCGAAACCCCTGGAAGCGCTGCCCATGCATCTGCATGGTTGGCTAAGGGCCGGATACAGAGCGCGCTCTGTTCGCCGTGCGACAGAGGTGCTACGGGGCTCACAAACATAGGCGTTATGCCTGCGGCATTTGAGGCGGGGGGCGCGCTTAATACAGCGGGCGGAGCGCTCGCCCTCGACCTTACAACAGTGTTTGACTGAGTGAGGGAGGGCTGCGCGAGCCCCGTGGGACTCATGTGTGCGAGTAGATGTGGGCTGGGAGCGGGCACATTTACTGCTTGACGCTTACAGGTCTCGTTTTTACAGAGAGCCTGTGATCTGATAGACATAGTGTTCGTGGGCACTGAGTAGTGGGCACTTTTACTATGTGGGGGGCGCAATCGACCTGAGTCGATTTTATTTGCGCGAGCCCTGAGTGCAGGGCTGTGCTTATGTGTATGGATGGGCACAGAGGATTGGGCATCGACACTACATTTATAGCACCATGTACCTCTCAGTACAGTGGCGGAAGCCATACAGCGTCCCATGGCTTGTGCGGCAGCTTTGGTGGCTCGGAGCGTGAGGTCCGAAGCACTCCTCAAATCCGCAATACAGACAGCATCAGGTCCAACCTCGTCCCATTTACGGAGGAGATCACCCTGGAAAATCTGTAATGTAGCCATGGTGTGTAGCGCTGACGCGGCTTGCCCAGCGGCGGAGAATATTCGCGCGAGCAGCGTCAACGTCATGCGGCAGGCTTTTGAAGGCAACACCGGTTTAGTCCGCCGTCCAGCAGAGGGCGGGCACAGATGGGTCGCTATAGCCTGTTCCACCGGCTGCAGAGAAAGGTAGCCTCGTTCATTCGCCTTGTCCAGTGAGGAGAATGCAGGCGACACAGATGAGCGCGTACGCGCAGAGTAGGGCGCGTTCCAGGCCTTCGCAACTTCTTCATGTAACTCAGGAAGAAAAGGAGCGGGCTTAGATTCCGGAGAATTGCGCTCACCTGGGAGGAAGCTACCATCGAGCCGGGTGCGCGAGGGCGGCTCCGGTGCAGACCACTCGAGGCCGAGGCTCGCCGCGGCCAAAGCGAGTACTCGCATGAGCTCCGTCTCAATGTTGGCTCTCACTGAGGGCTTTCGGGCAGGAGGCGCGAGGTCCTCAGAGCTCGCCCAATCCTCGCTGCCTGAAGCGAGGAGAGAACAGGAATCCTTTTCCCCCGACGCGGCCTCCGAAACAACTTCCTCTGATGAAGCGGCGGCAGGCTGCGGGCGCTGAGCATCAGGAAGTGATTCGGGGGAGGTCGGTGAAGCTGGCGGGCGAACCGGCGAGCTTGGTCGGGGTGGAGAGGGTTCCGGGACCCGCTGCGAGCGGCGCTTCTTACGGCGCGGCATCGCGGCGGAGAATGCAGGCTTCGAGAAGGATGCCAGGCGGGTCCTCAGAGCCACCATAGGCAAAAGCTCGCAGTGAGGGCAGCCGCCGTCAGCGAGCGCGAGCGCTGCATGGTCCTCACCGAGGCAGGAAACACAGATGACGTGGTCGTCTTCCCCGGCGAGTGGGGCTCTGCACGAGCCGCAGGATTTAGGCATCTTTAGAAAGACGCCGCTCTTTTAGGGGGTGAGTGCTACGAGAACACTCACACACACACACAAAACAGAGCACAATAAAGGATATGGGCGTCGGAAAGCGCAGCAGGTACGGCTGTAGAAGGCGGCGTAGGCCAGCGGCTTCGAGGGCTCGTCCCGCTGAAGTGCTTGCTTCGAACGACGCTGTTTCCGTGATCCAGCGATGCGTGCGCTTCGCTGAAGAGATTAAAATCAAGTGAATCAGCCTTCTCGAGCTCCTTTTATAGAGGTAAGCCACGCCCGTCTCGGCGGGAAGTGGCGAGGAGGGCGCGAAGCGCCCTCATTGGTCTGATGTTGCATCAGCCTGCGCTCGATAGGCTTATGCAGTTGCCGCAGAGCAGCCAATGAGCAGACAAGCCGTCTTGCTTCAGCTGTCTGCTGCTGCCGCAACGCGTTTTACATATATGAAAAATTAAAGGATAATTTTTGCTTCAGTGTTTCGTGAAAAGAGACTTTTCCCGTAGCGTTTTGATAAACGCAGTACGAGAGAACTCTCGTAAGAGAACCAATATGACTTCACCTACCAGAGGAGGAACAACCTTAATAAACTGCCAGCCGCAGGAACCTCGCACGCCACTCTGGATGGCAACCGAATGACGACCCGGGAAGGGCCGGTGACTCGTAACACCATAGCCAGCCCGTTTATATATGCTGCTACAGCCCACTGATAGGAAGAAACTCAACGAGTGGACTAACCAACCACATGCAGGAAGAATTTCATTGGCCCTGCCACAGTTAGAAGCAACAAAGAAAGAAATACAGGAACAGAAAGTTAAAGTCGAGGGAATGAAGACATATTCAAGAGAATGAATCAATATCACAGTTTGTTGATCAATTCCTGTGTGAATGAAGGACATTGTGTGTGTGTGTGTGTCACCTCAATTCTGACGCCTTTTGAAGATCAGATTTATTTTTCTAACATTTAAACTTAGAACACAGTGTTAGAACCCTTTGACTTTATGAATACACAAAAATGACAGCTTAATGATTTTTTATATTCTGTGCATTTATTTAAAGACTGCATGTAGCCCTACCATTTTTTACACTTGTGTTACCTTACTTATTTGGCAATATTAAAGGTTTTTATGAAATATTATTTCTATTTATTTATTTATTTTTTACAACTCCCTAACAGTAAAGTAGGTCATACCAGTGAGTTAAACTAAAACTTCATATGAAATCATGAGATAAATGAGAAGATTTTTGATAACCGAATAGAGGCCAATATCTATGAAGAAAGGCCTTTCTTCATAGATATTCATGAATTTGGAAGAAGGAAGTATTAAATATTAAAAATCAAATATTGCCACATAGATGGCTCAAGACGACGTAATTATTCAAATAACATATTGTTTTATTTTATAAAATGTGAAGAAATTGTAACCCTAAAGTGTTTTTCAAGTGTGATATTTCTGTAAAGGCTAGGGACAGAAAATGGACATTGCCATAAAATCACCCAGAAATGATTTTGCATAAATTTTACCCGAGCTATTATTTTACATAATAGCATCTGTTCAAAACTTTACAATTTTAAAGCAAAAACTGTGCTTAGTCGTCTTAGATCTTATTTATCCAAAGATATTCAAACAGTATTTTGTCCACCGACACACACCAGCATGATGTATTCGTGTGGGATGATTTTTGATGGCCGAATACTTTCACGTAGGCTATCTTAGCATGTGGGGGCGTGCGTATGTAATGTTATGTATGTATTTGTACATGCGTGCGTGTATGAAAAAGTATCCTAAATGAAAACCCAGTGCAACCCAGTGTCACAAAAAAGACTTGTAGGCTATATATGCATTATAATTAGATTTTCCACTTTAAAGTGTTAGTTTCTTTTGTTCGGGATTTTTTTTAATCTGTACATTTATTCACGTTTCTATTATTTTTGTCTATTTAAATTCTATTTACAAACTCACTACACACACACACACACACTAATGGCCAATAACTGTAATATATTGAAAGCCATCTTTTTTTCTGAAAAGTTGACACCTTACACTTGAAGAGCGCACATTGTTTTAGAATTTTACAGTCAAAAACAAATTATGTTGAAAATCACCAATTGTAGCTTCAGGTTCTAAAGGGTTAATTCACTGTTCCAAGCTCATACCAAGCTCATACTCCACCCGTCACAATGATGGTAAAAACCAAAATACCAGAAACTTTTCTAAACTATAGCAAAACAAAACATTAAACATTACTAAATCTCCCACTTAACATTAATCTGGTATAAAACAATTTTAGCATTTACTCTCCCTTTTAAGTGTCATGGCAAAGCATGCTGGGGAATAGAGATCCCACCCCAGTTTCAGTTAAATTTAAGTTTGTCTAAATTAAAAGAAACAAGTTCATAGATCTTGTAGCAACAATGACATCTGCTTCGTCCGAAAATGAACCATAACTCAGCGAATACTCAGTCAAACAGGCATACAGACACACAGGCATGAAGCTTGAGTTCTCTCCTTTTAAATGAAGTAATATATGTAAAAAACAAATATTCTCAGCTTGTGAAATCTGTATTAAAAGAGAGCGATTCCAGTCGAGCTAATTAGAGCTCATTCAGATGTAATGTGACCCCGCCCCGGAGCGCGCGCGCTATTCAAACGCAAATGTCTGAGGCAATCCGCGCAATTCTGTGAACGCCCCCATATCAGCTCGAGAAAACACATCAGATCATTGTACTTGTTTACGCAGTCTCGCAGCGCTGTGAGGAATAATACTATAATGGAAAATTTACCTCAGAAGTACGAGGAGCAACAGATCCCAGGCTATGGAATAATGTAGTAAGTTTTTTTTTTTCATTCTCAAGTGCGGCGCGTATCTGTGCATTAATGAATGAATGAACGGCAGAGATGCCGCTGTTTACCACTACTGGCAAAAGACGGTTTAAATTTGAATCGTTTCTGTCTGTGAATGTTTCGCTTTTAGCAAACTGTATTGCTATAGGCTACTGAGTAAAAATCGAGTGAAATAAAATGCATTTGTATAAGCAACGTATTAAACTGCAAATTAACATTTATATTTCTTATTATAAAAACGAAAGTTACTATGTTACAGACATATGAAAGACAACATTTCATTGATTAGTTTTAAATAGATTATACATTTTCACTGTAAAATATCTGCGACCTCAAATAAGCTTTTGTTTGACAATATTTGCTCATATGTTAAATATAGTATGTTTTGTCAAAAATAAAGTAATCAAATAATATGTTATAGTGTTTATTCCAATGTAGCCTAGGCTATATTCAAGTAATGAATCCTTAACTTTGAAATATGTATGATAAATGTATACTTTAGTTTTTACAAATAAATATTACACTTGAATTGTTGTTGTAATTGTAACCTTTTTAATAAAAAAAAAAATACAAGGTAGATGTAAACAAACTAATAAAAGGTAAATATAAGCCTTTTCTTTAAAATAATATTTTATTTTGTTTTATTAGTGACAAATTTGGGGAGAGGATAAATATTCCAAAACTGAAAATACAGTATGAGAATTAACTGCACAATTACTAGACATGTTTTCCTTTTCATTTCCTTTTCCTTTTCTTATGGCCAATACTAGATGCTTCCAACTGTTGCTCCTGCATTCTTTCTTGTGACACACCTGAATGAATGCCTCATTAAGTATGCGGCCCCATTGTCTCCAGGTGCAAACCACTAAATATGCATGATCGTTGACGCCCACTCCGCATATTGACTTTCCAGACAGAAAGTGTTTTGTAAAATTTATGTGAATGAAATTGTTATGTGAATGATTAGGCAGGATAATTTTCACATACTTTTGAAGAAAAAACACATGGCAACGACATCCATTAGTCAAAAGTCTTATTGACACATATTTACTATGTGTTTTGTGGCCTTATTTCAGAAACTTTAGTTTTTAGTTTTTTAAAAAACCATGCATAAACATTATTCTCTCAAAAATACAAACATGTACATGCAAGTTGTTCACATATTATGGTAGCCCTGTTTGTGCTAAATAGAGTGAATTTACACCTTTGCCATTAATATGTTTATAGGCAACTGAAAAAAGCACAAATGTCAGGGCATGTCAGAACATCTCAAGGACCCCAAAAACCCCTCAGTGTTTGGCCTACCTTTTTCTCTCTAAGACACACCCTCTTCCGAGGTCCTGTCCCGATAATCCACGCATCTCCTGGCCCTATCAGGAACCCTAGCAGTGTAAATAGGCTTAGGCCTCTTTATTTTATTTTATTTTCTATTATTTTTAATAACGCTCCCCGTGTTATTGTTAGTGACATTTCATTGCAGACCAATTCACTTCCTTGTGTTGTGTTTCCCCTTTTCTTCCCTACCTCCAACTTTGTCTTTCTCCATTCTGTTGTGATTTGTTTCTCTCATTTCACTTAGAGACAGAACCTAAGAGAGACCCCAGGAAAGCTGAATAATAGAGTAAACAATCCAAGCGGGCGTCGCTAGACGACCCCCAGGCTACCGCCTGTCAAAATCTCTATTGTGGGTGTCACCCATACCCACGAAATTGGCTCCGCTAACTGTCGGCATCAGTTAGCCCCGAAATTCTCATAGACGGCATAGCCTGTATGAGTATAGCTAATTAACCCTAAAACAAACTTGCATTTTCTCTCTTTTTGTGTGTGCTGTGCTTCTCTCGCCACAGTAAGCCGAGATGTCGAGCTCACCCAGCCCCGCAGTCCGCTGGCACTACCTCCAGACATGGCTGCGAGAAATGACAGCAACCGTTGTACCCCAGGAGGCCGCTGATCCACAGTACCTGGACCAGTTTGAGACCTACGATCCAACCCAGAAGTACGACCACGAGCAGCTAGCCAAAATCTTCGGAAAACTCGCACTCAACCTCGTCACCAAAGCCTGGGCCAGTGAAAGGACCAACCGCGATCTAGAGCAGAAGGCAGCCGCACTACAGCTCCAGGCCACAGAGGCCCTGGAGGACCGAGCACACACACAGAGCCGTCTAGACCAGCTACTCTTCCCGACCGAGGAAGAGGACGCCACAGATCCAAAGCTACAGAAAGAAGTAGAAAGACTTCGAAATGCCCTGCAGGATCTGCACCTCGACACAGACCAAAGAGAACAGTTGGAGAGAGAAACCAGAAAAGAACTCAACGAAAGGCTCCAACGGGCTGAAGCCCTCCTTGAGAGAGCAGAGACTAGAGTTCATCAGCTCGCTCAGCAGAGACACGAGCTCCAAGATGAACTTGACACTGTTCATGCAGAACTAAAACATGCTTACAGATTGCAGAGTGTCTGGAATGGAGAAACACACATCACAGAGTTTCTCCCGGCCAGCCACCCCAACCCTGTCAGCCAAACATCAAAAGCTGAAGGGGGC
Organism: Abramis brama; assembly: GCF_963993115.1. Taxonomy (NCBI): domain Eukaryota; kingdom Metazoa; phylum Chordata; class Actinopteri; order Cypriniformes; family Leuciscidae; genus Abramis; species Abramis brama. The sequence continues at coordinate 20,164,418 of NC_139966.1, forward strand.
GGAGCTGAAAAGGGTCAGAATCCTCTCCAGACGGATTGGGCCCCCAGCAACAGCTCTCCTCCCAAAAGCCTTGACAAGCTGGCCAGAAACATTCCTACGTTTGCCGGAGACCACAGTGTTTATGCGTACCTTCAAGACATTGATTTTCACCTACAAACTGTCGCTAACGTGACAGCTTGGGACAAGTTCTACTTGTTACGAATCACCGCAAATAGAGATGTGCGTAAGTTTCTGGATCGCCAACCAGACCCCGTCAAAGCAGATTACAAGCAACTGCGACAAGCTTTGATCCGTGAATTCTCTGACCCAGAATCAGACCAAGGGTTTATCACGGCCTTTGATGTCAAACAGGCCCGACGTGAACACCCACACTCCTACTATGGCCGACTCCGACAAACATTCTTCGGAGCAACCAACACCCCACATATGGAAGAAGATATATCTTTTAGAACTTTGTTTCTGCGGAATCTGCATAGCACTGTGAGTAAACATCTCGGTGTGCTCGTCTGCCCACGAACCATGTCTACTCGACAACTCAGAGACTTAGTCCACAAGGCTTACACCAAGCAAAGGGCTATAGATGAAAAGACTGTAGAAACGCACACAATTTACTCCGTCTCCGAGCACTGCTCAGAGCCAGACAGCAGATTGCAGCACGACTGTGACGGTGCTCACCCAAAGCGTCGGACCGAGCGCTCAGAAAGATTCTGGAACCAGCATCATCCGCCGTCCAGAACTCCAAGCCCAGACCGTCGAACCTGGAACCACTCTCCCCAGAACATTGGTGAGTCCGAGTCTTCTTACACAACAGATGAAGACAGTGCAGCGCGTCTGACACAGACACGGAAAACGAACACTGACACCTACTGCTTCAGGTCAGGACTGACCCGCAGCTGAAGTAACCAGACCAACTACCCTCACGATTGCAGTGACTACACAGCACAAACGAACTTTACCAACTACACTGCACACCTCAGAGCCGCTTATACTACCTCCGCTGTGTACAACAAGGTCATGCGGGCCTCTGATGAACAGACCTTTCCTATGCCACCAAGGACGCCCATGTGCTGAACACCGCAGCACCAAAGCCACGCACGGGACATCAAAGCATGTGGCATACCAACCTCAGCGAAGCAACAAGACTGTCAAGGACATCCATCGCTGAAATTTTTCCTCCCTTCTCTCTCTCTCTCTCTCTCTCTCCCCTTTTGCCTCTAACAGGATGCTGTGGTGGTTCGCGAGAAAGCAGCCACAATCGGACATCACCAGGTCCGGCATCCGGCATCGCATTAAGAGAGAACACCCCTGACTCCTGATTACCAAGGCAGGACTCACACTCGTCTTGGCTTGCATCCTGTACCAGACTCGACGAGACGTGAGCATCCACAGCCAAGCTCACAAAGCCGTGTCTGGCGGTTTCCTACGAACCCTGGAAAAGGGGGTCCCACACCATCGACCCCCTCAACTTCATTTGAGCTGAGTCATCAGCCTAGCAGCCACCTGCTATTTGACCATCATGATCCACCTGCCCTTCATTGTGCCTATTTGTTGTTCGATAAAAGTCCATCCCAGAATTTTATCTAACAAAAAGGGGGAATATGTAGCAACAATGACATCTGCTTCTCGCATTAAGTGATCATATGGGAAGACACATCGTCTTGTGTCCGTACTGGTTAATAATTGCCCCACGAGGAGCAATTTGCCAGCGCCAGTTTGGCTGGCCTCGTGACATTCCACACACACACACGCACACACACACACACACACACACCATTCATGGAGCTTTTCAGAGAAAAGTACCCCTAAAATGTTTGATATGTATTCCTGTGTTTCTCAAGTATCTTCACATGCCATAACGGAAACACTGACAACTTTATTGTGTGTTTAATCAAACTTTATTTGTGTGTAATTATGCATATAAATGTAACGTTATGTTTCCCCAATCTTTCCCTGTCATAAGTGATATCTCTGTAATCCTCTCCATCTCACAGAGACGAATTTTGACTGCAAAGTACAATAATATGCATTTGTTCCAGGAAATATCATATTTCTAAATATGATCCTTTCCCTCATAAAACACATGGTCAAAGGAGGCGTGTTTTTTCTTCACACAAAGAAGACTTCTTCCCGCTACAGATCAGAAGATTTGATTGGCTGTTGTCACCGAAAATAGGGCGTAAACAGATGTCTTTAAAAAGCAAGAGACCCTGTTTTCTCGCTCTCTTCTCTTCTCCGGTCGCTCTCATCCCTGACCTCTCACCCTTCCACCGGTTGGACAGACCTCGCCTTGGCCTCTGGGACACATGGCCCGCGTCATGTAAAAGCCTGCCGTCTTTGTAACCAAGATTTGCAACCTCTCCCGTCCCGGGAGATGAACTTTCTCGGTAACATTACAGTCAGTAAGCCTTTCAAACTTCCGCGGCACTGGAAGACGCAGCAACAGGACCACCCTCGCTTTCCTGCCTCAGCCTCACCAGAAAGAGCACAGAATTCTGCAAGTATATTGAGTTGATAAAAGCTGTTTTCCCGGTGTCTCGTGAATCTAGGTTTCTGTATGTAATAATTACTAGCTTTTCTTTCTTTCTTTCTTCCTTTCTTTCTTTCTTTCATTTCATGTTATCCTGATCACGTATTTTCTTGTTTGGTTAAATGTGTGTTTGTTTTATTGTTTGTATTTTTACGTACGTTTGTATTTGTAGCTCATATAATCTTTAGTTTTACATGTATTAAAATCCATATATCCTTTTAACTGTCTCTGTATTTGAAAGCCCACTTTTATAAAGTCAATGAGACGAAAGATCTTGCTACAAGCTCGATATAGACTAGCCTACATGGAGTAGTTTTAATTAATAAACTCAGAAAGTTTGATGTCTGTGGCCAGGACATAAACTTCCTTGAAGTTTGTGAATACCTCTTCTTAAAGGTCCCGTTATATGCCCCTTTTCACAAGATGTAAAATAAGTCTCTGATGTCTCCAGAGTGTGTATGTGAAGTTTGAGCTCAAAATACCCAACAGATCATTTTTTACAGCATGTTTAAACTGACATTTTTTGGGGCTCAGAAAAACGAGCCGTTTCAGTGAGTGCCCTTTAAATGCAAATGAGCTGCTGCTGGACGACCCAGGGGGCGGAGCTTCATGAGCTCGCGCTCAGTCTGTCAGGACAAATTCATCTCACGGAATGATGATAATATCAGAAACTCTCAGTAACGGCGTTCATTTCGAGTCGGACAATAATGCCTACAGAGTCAGAGTGCTGTATAGAGATGAAACAGGTATGGTTTAGTAGTTTAATTACGGTTATTATAACGTATTTGTCATCTGCTTGTATGTATCCATTATTTATTAACAGCCTACAAGTCTGCTGTTTCGGACCAGGTCCGAATGATGATCAAACATGTACTGATGAGTTTAATAAAGTTTATTGTACATCACACAAAAGATGATGCGTCAGTTTTACTTCAGAAAATCACCGTAAGAGCTGAGTAAACACAGTAGCCTAAGTTATAAGAAGTGCGCAAGTAGCCAGTAGAGTTGAGGGAGCATTCCTGTGGGCGGAGCTTAGTCTAAACACGGTTCTGGTGATGTCACTAATGCAGGATGTAGAGGGGTGTAGTCCAATCGAGCCGTTTTTTTGTAGTCAACTTCTGTTAAATAAAATATCTCGCTTGGCATTGAACTTTGAGCGTTATAATTTTACAGATATTATTTATACTCTAACAACAACATTACACACTAACTAAACTTTGAAACATGGAATCGCATGCAACGGGACCTTTAACTGTGATAATCTCACCTTTACTCGCTGGACGAATTAAAGGTTGGACAGACCAGTTACAGAACAAGGTAATCTCGGTAATTGATAAAATAAATGTACATGCGACTTATGAATTATGACCATGAGTCATAATTATTAATATTTCCAAAATTCCCTATATTCTTGAGCTAATTCAAATTTACCCAAAGTCGTACTCGTTACAATCTCAAAACAATTAAACAATTCAACTTAATTAAAATGTGTAAGTTTTGTGAACTCAAAAGAAAGTTCTTAATACTCATAAAAGTTAATTTGATTGAACTAATTTGTTAAATTTAAGTTGGTCCTACTCAACCAATTAATTATTTTGAGCGTTAGGGTTTACAGTGTATCTTTTAGAAAATCAGCACACATAAGCCTCTGTGGTCCATGACGCAGCATAAGTAAATAGATAAATATAGAGTTAACACACGATGAAATAAGTTATAATGCTATATAATAATGCTAATACGTCTGACACAATGTTTTTTAAGAAAAGCAGTGTTTTAAAATACAACTAAACCATGAAACAGATGGTTTTTTTCTTTAGACATACCTACTGTATATGTGAGCCATTAGGAGAGAGTTTCCAGAGGAAGGGGGACTTTATAAAGGCTTCTGAATGGCCCCATTTGGTGACAATGAATAAAAACATAATCACAATCTCAACTGTCTTACTGTATAAAAACTTTATATTTAGAAACAGCCAAACTTTAACACAAACATTAAAGTGGTTTTGTACAGACTGAAATTGAATTATAGAATATTATATATTATATTATATTTAAGATAATAATAATAAGTTTCGGCTGCAGACTAATAATAAACACATAAATGCATTTCATTATAAGTTTATGTAGGATATGTTAATGAATTAATTTAAGATAAGGCCGAACCACATTCTGACAGCGGACCGGGCGACCCGATGAAGGAGCTGTGAGTGTGTGCACATATTGCCATTATCATATAACTCCATCATATAGCTGGGATTATAATCATCCGGTCTATTCACCTTATTCTGCTCTAAACAATGCGCGCTGCCATGATGACTCCGGTTGCCTACTTCCGGTTCGTAGCTGCCACAGTTGTGTTCTGTTTAGTTTGTTTTCATTGGACTTGTCTGCCTGTCATCATGTCACGTGTCTTCTTCACTGTCATTATCAGGGGCACGTTCAAGTTCAAAACGGTGCGCAACGTTTTGCTACGGTTTCCGGGTTGAACGTCATGTTTCCTGGAAACAGCGTGCACCGGTGTGCAACGGGGTTTGATATACGTTTTCTCTTGTTTGGTGGGTGTGTCAGAACTGCAGTCCAATCAGCAGCAACATGTATATAAAGCACGCGGTATTAAAGTGAACTCGCACAATGGGTTCAAGGAAAGTAATTTACAAATGTGTTCGATGTATACGCAACAACTGAGGATATTAGAAGACATGTTTGTAGTAAGTTTTATTGTAAAAATATAGGATATCAACATAATGATGTAGTTTTTAGCTTCATTGCAAGTGTATGACATTTGGTATAGAAATAAACAATTAAGTGCTTTTCCTAAAAATGAGAAAGAAAATACAGGGTATTAAAACAGTATGAACTACAAATAAAGTCAGTATGTGAGACTAAATAGATGTGTTTTAGTCTGAATTAGGTAAGATGTGTGCTTCCATTTCAGTTTCAGCAATCCCTTCACTCGATTGGGATGTTCTCTTTCGTTCTGGGCGGCAAGTGCAGTAACTGTAACATCGGGCATATTTTGTAGTATTAAACACATATTTATACCGACTTCATCAGGCTCCGAAAATTCTTCACAAAGAACACAAAGAATGGCCTTCTCAGATGCCATAGTTGCAACTCTTGCGTCATCAGAACAGTGTGTTCAACGCATCACCGTTTCTGTTTAAAAAACGTTGTGCAACGTTTTGTCGGGGCTGAACACAGCCCAGTTCAGTTGTATCACCTGTGTCTAGTTAATCATCATCATCTACATCACCTGTGTTCAGTTAATCAGTGTTCATCCGTGTTAGTATTTAAGTTCCTTCAGTTCAGTCAGTCTTGGTCTGTTATCTGTTGTATTTAGTGTGTGAGTATTCTGCCTGCCTGCATGTACCGGTTGGAATTTCTATTTAGTAAAAGTTTGTATTGGAGCCTTTTTGCCTTCGCCGCCTTCCGTCTGCACCACACCCTGACAGTAGCAATCGACCTACTACCTGTACTAGCAGCGAGAGAATTCAGGCTCCCCATGTGCTGTTGTTGGTTGTTTTAACAATTCAAAGAAGATACAAAACTTTTTAGAAACTAAGTGCTTCGAGCATAAAATAAGAAGGAGAGAATGCCCATGTCCGGTTCCGTATCAGATACATTCAATGCCAGAGAGTAAACATTTAGAGTGGTTAGCTGCGCTAAAACTGAAGCATCCAGCGAAAAAGGTCCACTTCACAGCTAACCTAGTTAGCTACTTCTGGTTGTTTACATTTTTACGAGATCCACTGCCCTGCTACAAAAATATTTTTGTTATCTGTGCCTTTGTCCACTGAATGTTACTGTAGGTTTAGTGCTATGAACTCCACTGAGGGTTATCGTAGAGCTAGCTGTATCATTATGTGGGCCAGGTAGTTGTTAGCCTGAGCGAGGAAGAGCTTCCTTCACCATTTATCATAAGCTTTTACTGTAATGTTGTCAGTGTGAGAAACGTGGACAGAAATTATAGAGTTTAACATGTAGCCTATGTGCTTTTTTTTTTTACAGCAACAGCAGAAGTGACAGACCAGGAGGATGAGGGCATACCTGAGGTGCCACAACCATCACACAGCACTATTTTCACCCAGTGGGAAGATCCATCGCTTTGGGACCACAACTATGGTGAACAGCAGGGTGTTGACGAGACGGCCAAAGATGCCAGAACACAAACTGAAGATTTCAGCTACTCCATGCTTCAGAGTGATGCCGATTTGTTCCTCTACATGGGAGTCTCACTGGAAACCTTCAACTCTCGTTTCCACCTTAGGTGTGTAGCCCGGTGAGCCTAAAGAAACTAAATTTGAAAGTAATGTTTATTTTACATTATAATGTGTATATTTTATTTAGTCTGTGCCTTTACAGTGTTTTCATCTGTATGTATATAGTTATATAATTATATATAATATTATTTCATGTTTAATATCTGATTTACGTACTGACGGATGACGCAATTGACGAGAGGAAGGGCGTGGCTGAATGATAGGGGAGAGGAAGGACAAACGAGACGAGTCGGACGAGGAAAAAGATTGTGAAAGCTAAATATTAGGATTTTCACACGATAATCCTGTATCAGACATAATCAGTCATTAATATTGTTGCTTTGCTGATAAGAACTTTATTTAGCAATTATTTGTGATATTCATCCTGGATTTCACTCCATGCGCTCGTGAGGTGATTCGCGCGAGCAACGGGCCCAGTTCCTCTGGCAACGAGGGATAAGTCGTCACAACAGATAGCGCTCCGGGTGACCGGAAAAGCCCGGAGTTCCTCTGTTGCATCGCGGGAGAGTGGGACAGCCGCTCACGCGCGCTGTCATCGACATTGTCATATCGCGGGACACATCGCGTTCGGGAAACCATCAGGCCTGCAACGTAGAGTGTGTGTGGTAATGAGTGCGTGAATGTGGGCCCATTTAAGTGAGTTTTGATTTGAATTACTGAGTAGTTCATTGAATACCTATTTGAAGACTGTGTTATTGAGTTAAACAGTTATACATGTGAGGGCAGGGGCGTCATGCAAGCCAAAATTCTGGGGGGGCACAATCTGAGACGTTGCAATTGTTTTCTGACAGGTAATATGGATCATGTTAGGAGGGGTCAGGGGGTTTCTCCCCCTGAAAATTTTTAAATTCTGGCTACTAAACATACCATTTCAATGCAGTTTGGGAGGGACAAAAATACCTTAACGGAGCTAACAGCAACCCTCCTCTATCTGAGGACTAAGTTAAAGTATCTATTTTGTAAGTTTATGTAAAAGACAGGTTGATGAAAGAACTGTAAGCTCAAATTCAAAAGCTTTTGAAGTCTACTTCATTAAAGCATGTTTACACACACACTTACTGTACAATTAGGCCTACTACACATGATTTTAAAAACAGTACCATTGCAGTTTTTACGTTATGATTTTAAATTGGTATGTGACCTAAGAACGATCTTACATTAAAGGTACATAAAGGTGCTGAGGTCTGACTTTGTGGTGCTCTGAAATTAATTTATTTTAATATTAATATGTGATGAAGGACTTTGAAAGAAGTTTGACAGATTTCAGTGCTGAATAAGGTTAACACTACCCCGTTTATTTGAAAATGGTTAATATTTGACAGAAATGTAAAAAGTAATCAAATCAAATGTAATATGTAACATAACTTTAGTAAAATCATTGAAATACTGTAGTTACACTGCTCATTATTATATTTTAAATAAGAAACTTGTAAAGAGTAATTTATGAGCTAACAGAAAAGCTAGTAACTTGTAACTTGTACATTTAACATATGAACCAGACAGAAGGGCTATAGCTAGCCATTGGATTTATGATTCTGGGTAACAACTGGTCAAAACCATTCCTCAGGTGGGTGAAGGTCATGGTGGTGGGGATTAGGGAGAGTGGCTCTTAAAGTCCATTCCTCTGGGGCGTCTGGTGGTAGGGCCAGCCCTGTATGTTTATTCAGAAGTGCTCATGTCAATTATTTGTGCTGTTATCGTTAAACATATTGAAAATGGCATTCACTTCTACACTAGGATATGCAATACTGCCCCTTTTCTTAAATAGTGCAATCTTAACTTCTTCACTCAACAATTACGGGTGCAAAATATGACTTTACAAATATGACTATACACAATGCCAATAACTTAAAACACAGATGATAAAACCACAAATTAGAGGACTTTTATGCCTACCCTAACGTCTGTCTGCAAGGCTCCAAAAGGAATCCCTCACTCTCTCTAAGTTCACATCCTGGGTCCTCTCTGTCTCAACAGCAATAACCATCAGATCAGCCATTCTTTCCTGCAACATTGTGGTACGCAATTTGTTCTTTATGAATTTTAGCGCAGAGAAGCATCTTTCATTGCTGCATGATGTGACTGGCAGAGTGATAATGAGCTGGTACATTTTGCTAATTTCAGGATATGCTTCAACAAGACCATTCTGAAGCAGGAACTGATAAATAGCCAACATCTTGCAGGGCGGTGTGTTTTCTCTATTTAATCTGTGTATTAGGAGTTTGTATTCTATTTCAGCTTGATTTGAATTTACAGCCCCTTCGTAGTATGCACACAGCTGTTTCAGGTTTGGGATCTTCTCTAAAGATGGTCTTGTGAGGCAGCCTGTGTGTTTGAGAAGAGGTTGGTTCTCAATGCTAAACCTTTCAGTTATGCTCTGAATGCAGAGGTCAAGAGTGGCAAAGTAAAAATTAACCTTCACCTCCTCTTTTTGATTGATCTGTGTCTGGCTTTGCCAGTTGTCATCCAGTCTCCTTGAAACCTTTCGTTGCCTTCTTTCCACCCATTCAACATCAATCTTTGATGCCACCATTTCTGCTTCATTCCACATCTCATTAAAAACTTCATCCCCCCTCAAGACAGACAACTCCATTTTGCAATCATTCACAAGATCTATAGCTGTGCAGATGTCCATGTCTTCATCCTGAAGGTATTTTGAAAGTGTACCTGTCACAGACAGAATTCTACTTAAGGCCACCAGATGGAAACAGAATTCAAAGTCAATGGCTCTTCTCAGTGCCATTGCAGTTCCTGATGTGTCCCTGTCAATGCAACACTTTTCTGAATCCGATCCAATGTCTCCACCACAGAATCTATGGTAATGAGAAGTGCTCTGCAGTTGTCAATTCATGCTGCCCATCTTGTTGTACTCAAGGACTTCAGTGTCTTGGGTCTCCCGGGGGCATTTCCCATCAACTCTTTTTGTACATCAATAAACAAGCTATGTCTTTTGGTGGAACCTTCCATGAACACGTAGAGCTGCTCAATGAGACCAAAGAAGTTGCGGGAGGGTATATTTTTACAACACATATCAACTACAACAAGGTTCATACGATGGGCATAGCAATGCACGAAATATGCCTTGTCATTGGTCTGTTTTATGATCGCTTGTACGCCCCTATATATTCCTGACATGGCAGCACAACCATCATATCCCTGTCCTCTGATGTTGCTGACTTCAAGGTTGTATTTCTCCATTGTCTCCACAAGAGTCCTGACAAGACCAATAGCAGTTGTATCTTTCACGTTCACCATATCAATTAGGCACTCCTGAATATTGGCTGTTTTGTCAACAAAATGAAGAATGACCGACAACTGATCCTGTTTAGCTGAGTCTGGAGTTGTGTCGAGGCACACAGAAAAGAATTTTGCTTCCTTCACTTCATCTATTATTTTCCCTCTGACTTCTTTTGCAATGCAGCCAATCATTTCATTCTGACTCTGTGCAGAAAGGTAACTGGGCACACCTTTAGGGTTTTTCTTGGCCAATTCAATGTGGGCATGAAGTACATCATCATATCGTCGCTGTCCGATGAAAACCACGTATGTCCATTTTGCCGATTTTGAGATTTTTCGACGGATTGAATGCCCAGGTTCATTTCCGTATACAGTATGCTTCACATATCTAAATGGCCAATGAAAAGTTGTGAAATCATGTCATCTGATTTTCACGTATATCCATTTGGTGTCAAAGCTGTCAATCACGCCGCGTATCTCCCGCCCTGTGGAAGCATCTCGCCGGTCTCGTTAAGTTTCATCGAAGCACAGCACTGGATAGCCGAATAACACTGTGAGGTAAAGTATCAGCAAACGTTTGTTTTTGACAACTGTTCTCAAGTTTATTATATATTCACAACTATTATTTATCGGTAAATGGTCTAGACGAAGTAATTGTCACCGAATATTTTTATTTATTTTTATATTTGTGAACCTGGCTGACGAAAGTACGACATTGAAGCTCTCCACAGTTTAGTTCTAATCTAGTTCTTCACAGATTAGTTTGCTTGCTAGTATGTAAATAAACTCGGTCTCATTGATAAGATTCAAACTTTTTTTTTTCCTTAGTCAAACTGATCAAATTATAGCCTGTAATGCTACTGTCTGATTGTCACTAGAACATGCCTCACTCATATTGCTATCACCGCTTGCCAGAGGCTGAGAATTTCCAGCACTATCTTGCTACGTTTTTATTGTGAAGATGTTAACGCACGGATTTCCGAAGTGAAGTGAAACAATGTTGACTGGGCATAGCGCTATATTTTTTCTGATCTGTTTTTCTCCCTTCCTTCAGGATGTCTGTCTCTGTAAAGGAGCTGTGTGAATTGTTGAATGTTAACTATGATAGGGCTGTTATTGAGGCGATTGCGAGGGTCAACAATGAGGAGGAAGGTTTGTAGGAAAATAGAATTGAGTCAGCCAAACAGTTAATTCTACATTGTATTCATTACTGAAATGTTAACTAGTTTTCCTCTGTCATTCTTAGATTCACTTGAAAGTGACAGTTCTCAGACAGCTGCCAATGAGGGTAGGTACTTTAGGCTTAAATTATTTTCTCCCAGTAGCAGCTACCTATACAGCAACCTAAAGCCTATTGATGTGTTGCACATTAAGATGAATGCCTGTCACACATGTTATTTTGGTTCCCTTGATCCAAGAAACTGCTGTTGCATTTCCAAGTACTAACCCATCAAATTGTATGTGGCTAAATTAAAACATTTTAAAGGGATAGTTCGCCCAAAAATTATATTTAAGCCATGATTTACTCACCCTCAAGCCATTCGAGATGCATATGTCAATCTTTTTTCAGACAAACACATTTTCAGTTATTTTAGAAAATGTCTTAGATCTTTCAGTGGTTATAATGTGAAGTTATGGGGTCCACCTCATTCAAGTCCCAAAATGTGCATGCATCTTGCACAAAAGTAATCCATCCGGCTCCAGGGGGATAAACAAAGGCCTTCTGAGGGTAATCCGTGCGGTTTTGTCATAAAAATATACATATTTAAAACTTTATAAACGAAAATAACTGGGCTACATCCTACGCCAGATGAACGCGCGCCGACCGCCACCGGAAGCCAGTTATTTTAGTTTATAAAGTTTTAAATATGTATATTTTTACGACAAAACCGCACAGATTACCCTCAGAAGGCCTTTGTTTACCCCCCTGGAGCCGGATGGATTATTTTTGTGAAGGATGCAGGCACATTTTCGGACTTGAAGCAGCCGGACCCCATTGCTTCACATTATAACCACTAAAAGATCTAAGACATTTTCTAAAATAACTGAAAATGTGTTCGTCTGAAAAAAGTTGCATCTCGAACGGCTTGAGGGTGAGTAAATCATGGCTTAAATATAATTTTTGGACAAACTATCCCTTTAATCACAGAGAATTCAAAATGTATATTTACTGTACATTTGCTGGTCAAAGCTACTGATGCAAGCTCAGTTCTGAATTATTCAAACATTGTAGGCTATTCAGTGTGCTAAATGCATTTTATCTTTATTGTTGTTAGATTCTCTGGAAGGTGATAAAGAAAATCATTCCGAAATAGCTGCCAGTGAGGGTAAGTATTATTCTTCTTCTTTTTCTTCTTCTCAGATTAGACTATACTACAGCCTCCACCTCACATTAGTTTTGAGTAGGACTTAAAGACTAAAGCCCATTACTAATTACAAATCTAATCGATTACCAGTCAAAATGAATGCAATCTTATATCTGAATGATGTGAACAGTGCATTCGTTGTACTAAATGTGTTCCTCTTTATTATTCTAAGACTCACTTGAACACGATCCAGAAAATGAGCCGGATTACACACCTGTCAATGAAGGTGAGTAACTTATTGTCATTATTTTTATATTTCTGTCAGCTACTAGTGGGCTCAGCCGCATGCGCACACACACACACACACACACACACACACACACACACACACACACACACACACACACACACACACACACACACACACACACACAAACAGCAATGCCAAACTTAAATGCATGCCTACACACTGACACACATACACACATATATCCACATGCTAAGAAACCATGTAAGAGAAATTTGCATTTGTAGAACATCATTTTTATTTTATTTTTATTTTAATCATATGAAGGTGCCATTGATAATCGGGGAAGGTCAAGGAAGAGGGCCAACCCAGACAATTGGAAGGGTAACATCCAAAAAAGGAAAAGAATGAGGGGCCAATCTTATCTTGGACGGAAAAAAATGAATTTGTCATCAAAGAAGAAAGAAAAATGGGCGGCCGGTGCCAGTCTGTGTCCTGCCAGAAATCGAGCAAACTACACTGCTCCGAAATTGATGAAGGGAAGAGGGAGGAAATTTTCAAGTATTTTGGGGGGAAATTGGAATGGAAAGAGAGGAGAATGTATGTGAAAACATCGGTGGAGGTGAGTGATGTCAAGTGGCGCCGGACAGAAGCGGTTCAATCTTGGAGGTCAGCATCTCTCTTTTGTTGTTTATGTGTAGATGGTAAAAGGCTCAGAGTTTGTCAAAGGATGTTCCTGTCTACACTTGGCATCAAGCAGTGGACTTTTTTAAAGTGGGTTGGGCGAAGAGGGGAAAGTCCTGAGAAGATGGAGAGAGAGAGTGTAAGGACAGAGGAGCAGGACTTCCTAAAGACCTTCCTTCTGGATCTGCCAAAAGTTCCATCGCACTACTGCAGGTCCTCCTCATCAAAGATGTACCTGGAGTCTTTCTTCAAGTCCATCAGTCATCTCCACACACAGTATAAGCAATCATGTGCAGACCACAGCATCCAGCCTCTGTCACGGCAAGTATTCACTAACACCTTCAACGATTTAAATCTTTCTCTGTTCCATCCGAAGAAAGATCAGTGTGACACTTGCTGTGCCTTCAAAGCCGGGAACATCGAGGCTGCCGTGTGGGAGGAACACTGTGTTAAAAAGGACGACGCACGAGCAGAAAAGGTAAAGGACAAACAACTTGCAAACAACACCACCTTGGTTGCATGCATGGATCTGCAGGGCCTTCTCCTGTGCCCAAAGCTTCAAGCGTCTGCCCTGTACTACAAAATGAAGCTTGGTGTCCATAATTTTACCATCTACAATATGGCATCACATGAAGCAAAAAATTACCTTTGGCATGAGGGTGAAGCTGGGGTCTCTGCCAACGAGTTCGCCTCCTGCATTGTGGATTACCTTGAAGCACACCCCACTTACAATGAATTCATCCTTTGGAGTGATGGGTGTGGTTATCAAAACAGAAATCTGGTCCTGAGCAATGCCCTCTTAAAGTTTGCTACTGAGAAAAAGAAACGTGTGACACAGAAGTAACTTGAAAGAGGTCACACACAAATGGAATGTGACTCATACATGTTACAGCTGAGTATGCTGCAGTTATTCGAGGAGCTCGTTCCAGTCCAAAACCATACGAGGTGAAGTATGTTGGTTACAGCTTTTTCCAAGACTTCAGCAAAGTCAACATCTGTAAGTCAGTCCGACCTGGTAGCAAAGTTGGAGATCCTACGGTGCATGACCTTTGAGCAGTCATTTGTTTTGTTTTTTTACACACTTTTTCACAAATACATGAAACATTAGCCATATCATATTAAAATATTTTGTTTCATAAATCTAAACATGCTTTTGGTTCCCTCTTATCTCTGTGACCTATGTTCCCCGACACCCCTCCCCCCTTCTTTTCTTTAATCTATCTATTAGATACAATGTGGATGGCAGTATGGAGTTTAAATTACTACACTCTGACAACTGGCAACCCTTCACATCCCCATCCCTGAAGAAGACGTGCGTCATCGTGGCCCCACTCTATACATCCGCCCCAAAAATTAAAGCCCTGAAGTTCAAGCACCTTCAAGAACTGAAACATGTTTTACCCAAGGACTTTCATCCATTTTACAATGCACTTGACCATGAGTGATGCAATTTCACTACCTGGATGAATGGGCTGTCCTGACTTACTGATTAATTTATTAATTAAATGTTCTATTTATTGTGTATTGTCATGTAATTGTTTATGTGCATGTTTTAAAATGACTTGGTCTTATCAGTTGAAATTTTTGGAATTCCTATCAGCCAATTCTGACTGGAAAGACATGATTAAAATCTTGCATTAAAGGGATAGTTCACCCAAAAATGAAAATTCTGTCATCATTTACTCACCCTCAAGTTGTTTCAAACCTGTATGAATTTCTTTTTTCTGAAAAGAAAAGATATTTTGAAAAATATCTGTAACCAAAGAGTTGACGGACCCCATTGACTTCCATAGTAATGTTTTTTTCCTACTATGGAAGTTAGTGGGGTCCATCAACTGTTTGGTTACAGACATTTTTCAAAATATCTTCTTTTGTGTTCAGCAGAAAAAAGAAATTCATACAGGTTTGAAACAACATGAGGGTGAGTAAATTATGACAGAATTTTCATTTTTGGGTGAACTATCCCTTTAAGGCCTGTTACTATTTTATAATTCCACCTGTAATGTCAGTATTGAGTCTGATTAGTTGGTATTGCTTGAATCACCTGAAGAATAAACATGAACTGGTAACTGGAGTTTACTGGAACTGCATCTTTATTTTCACTTTTCTTTTCTGCAATACATTGCCAAATAAACATAGCCAGGTGAGACAATGACTTTCCTTCATCGAGGTAAACGTTTCCCCCTTGACGCCAGACGTACATCTAGGAGTGACAAAATTACGGTAGGACTGTGCAAACAAAGTATCTGTCTAGCATTACCATGTCAGTGTATTGATTCATTGTCCCTTCATAGTTTGCAAGAGACATTTAATAAATTTGTAATTAATATTAAATAAACTAAGCGTATTTAATAAACTAAGATGTAGGCTGTTTAATAAACTGAGCGTATTCATCTGTCAATATGAAACGCGACTTGGCCATTCTAATTAATGATCGGAAGAACGCGTATCGACCACCGTTACTGTAAAATATGCACGTATGTCCATTTAAACTCAATTTTGGTCAAATGTGGATTATATCATTACACTGGCAAGAATATGGTTACATTCAAAGATGCCGTACCAAGTATGACAACGCTACATTCAACTGCTTTTGAAATACGGTGTTTTTTTCACTTCCTGAAAAGTAACCGTTTTGGACATACGTGAGTTTCATCGGGCAGCGACGATATCTTGCGACTAATCCTGTTATTTCTCGGAAAACACCTTTGTTTTTTGACATTTCAGATTCATCATGGCCTCGAAAAGGCAATCTCAATCTGGCGAGTGTTGATGCTATGTCTGCAAGCCTGAAGACTGCCTGGAATCTGTTCTGCCTTTCTTTTGTTTTAAGCTCAATTTGGTTTGCTCTCTGTACTGACAGCTGTGCATCAACTGGATCATTTATCAAGTACATCTGCCACTTTTGAAAGTTGTCTTTGTGTAGTTGGCTTGCATTATGTCGGTCAAAACCTTTCCCTGTCTCCAAAGCAGTCTTCCAATCCCTAAACCCCTCAGCAGAAAACTTGTCATGGTATGTACTGTGCCCAAAAACTCGACATGGAAAACAAAAAGCAGCATCATTTGTTTTGTGGTATTCTAACCACTGATACTTCTCAAACCATGACTTGCTGAAACTTCTGAGTTTGCTTCCATGTAAAGTTTTTGGATATCTGTCTTACTCCCTGTGAATAGGCCCTTTCCTTATGTACCTGTCCCTTGCCAAACGCTCATCTGGGATGACAAAATCAGCATCTGCTTCTGCAAAGTAGACAATGCTTAATAATTTGATATCTAATAGAATGTTTATATTATGTATCAAATTGTCACAAAGAACAGCCTTGACTTTCCCCCTGACCTTCAATCACCTTCAATCCCATGGCTTTGTGTGACACTCAGAATCTGAGCGGAATCCTCACAGTCTGACTGAAAATCTGAAATTAAATCATATGAAGCTTCTTACATATAGGCTACTAATAAATGCTGACTTTTTTTCATTCATCAAATCAATACATATTCTTCCCTTACCACTAAATAGGAATTCTCACTAAATCCCACAAATTACTTACCTGCCCTCTCAGTTTCTTGACAGGATACACTAGGGCTGTGACTTTCTGGCCTTTTCTTTTGAAAAAATGACAAAATATTTCTCTGCATCATGACCTGTAGGTACCAAATAGAATTCAGTGTTCTGCTCATTTTAACATGTGTTAGTGGTCATATAGGCTATATATATATATATATATATATATATATATATATATATATATATATATATATTATCTTACTGGCATAATATTTGAATGATATTGAGGCATTGAATCTATCATCTTACTGCCATACTCTTTTACTAATGATAATAATATATTTTGTATTACTGCATTACTGTTGTATTATGGGAAGTAGTACCTCATTTGTAAGTTGCTACCGTATTTTCTGGACTATAAGTCGCACTTTTTTCATAGTTTGGCTGGTCCTGCGACAGTGCGACTTATAATCAGGTGCGACTTATATATCAAAATTAATTCAGACTGAGATGAACCAAGAGAAAACATTACCATCTACAGCCGTGAGAGGGCGCTCTAGTTAGCGAAGTTGTTCAGAAGCCACACGGATGAAGAAAATTCAATGGATTCAGTGATGTGGAATGAGATTGCGGGAGCTTAGTGAACTTGTTTACTGGTATCTTGCTTGTTGGACTCGCTGGCTTATGTTAATTTAGCCTATTCAGCCTCCAGGGTATATGTTCTTTATGCTATTGCGTAGCTGTATAACTGTCAATGTGTTACGTCAACATATTGGACACCTACTCAGCCTGTTGTTCTGTGTGCTACTGTGTAGTTAAATAACTTGCCTTTCAAGATTAAATGTCTGTTCTTGGTCTTGGATTTTGTGAAATAAATTTCTAAATAAATGCGACTTATAGTCCAGTGCGACTTATATATGTCTTTTTCCTCTTCATGACGCATTTTTTGACTGATGCGATTTATACTCCGGAGCGATTTATAATCCGGAAAATACGTTACTATGGCTTTGTATAGCAGTAACGTTAGCCAACTAGTTTACGGTTAGACTAGGCTAGCTATCGATAACGTTACACTGACACAACTTAAGTTAATGCTCTGAATTCGCAGCTAATATCAAATCCATAACTTTTTGATCAAGTTAAAATTTCCAGGTCAACCACAAAAAATCCCACTACCTTTTAATATCATCCGATAACTAATTCAATGCCGATTTGTTGCTTTGCCCACTTACCACTTCAAGACCATCTGTAAAACATAACCAGCTCAACGTGCGAGACGAGTGAGGTGCTTGAACATACACAGCAAAGATTCTAGAGCGCTACGCGCGTAGCGCTCTAGATTTGATATACACAGACACCATATTAGGAAAAAGAGGCGGGCTGATGCTGACCGATTTATTACACATCCAGAAGAATACATTTGAGTCGTTATAGGCTCTGGTATATTATGGAGCATAATAGGAATAAAGTTGTGACAAAAAAATTATCAGGGAGGAAAAATCTGAGGGGGCACGTGGTTTATTTTCTGAAATTGTAAATCCTTTAAACTTATTTAATTTGACATTTCATTTTATTCCAAAAGATTTTTTGAATTTTCCTATTTTAATTTATTAAATTTTAACATTCAAATACATAAAAAAGACTCGTAAGACAAGCTTTTGATTCAATAGTCTTTATTGCTGCTGAAGGGGATGGAATACATGTGATTATTACACAAATACTTACCCAGGCCCCAGCTGTAATATAGTGGGTATCATTACTGGGGTTACAGGTGGATTTGCTGAAAGGGCTTTTGTTTTGTCAGTGCGTGATAAGATACTAATGACACTGATAAAATTGAAATTAAATTGTGTGCTGGGTGACCTTGGTAGGCAGTTTCATGTGTCTCAGTGTGTTGCCAGTAAGGTTATCTCATTCTGGATTGATAAAATGGAGGAGGTCTTGTGCCCTCTTATTATCTGGCTCCCAAAAGAAACCATTGAGGCCACTATGCCAACTGCATTCAAGAAGCGTTTTCCCAACACTACCAGTGTCATTGACTGATTTGATGATTAAACTTTATTGTCCTCAAGGGCAATTCTTTGTGTAGACAGCAGTATACACATACACATATAACAACACATATAACAACACAACACACAAATTACAATAAATCATTTAAAAACCTAATTGCAGCAGGTATAAATGAATTTCTATATTTATTTGATTTACACAAGGGGAGTTTAAATCTCCGTCCTGAAGGAAGTAGTTGAAGATCAATACACAATGGATGAGTGACATCGGAAAGGACTAACTGGCCCTTCCTAGTTGTCCTATGCTCATAAGTTTGTGTAATAGTCCTTAATTCGATCCCCACTATCTTGCTGCACATTATAACTATGCTTGTCAACTTCCTCCTATTCTTGACATTAAGATTACCATACCAACAAATAATAGAAAAACTTAAAACAGCTTCGATAAAACAGGTATAATACATTTTCATGAAAAAAACAGCTTCGATAAAACAGGTATAAAACATTTTCATGAAAGAAACATCCATGTTGAAAGATCGAAGTTTCCTTAGAAAATACATACACTGGAGAGCCTTTCCTCTAATGATATCAGTGTTTGCCTCAAATTGTGGTTTATCATCAAGTACAGTCCCTAAATATTTGTACTGGGTAACCACTTCTACCTGATGTCCCTTTATGACAGAAGGCAACGCAGGTGGGTGGTTGACGTGAACTCAAATCCAAAGTGGAAAAAAAAATATTTCTAAAATGTATGTCAAATGTCTTATAATTATATTGCTTAATATGTGAATAACTCAAAACTGAATGTGTCCCTTTTTAATTCCTTATTTATTTAGCATTTTATTAACTTTTTTGTGTGGTAGTCCCAAATATTGTCCACCTGTGTGACAACATTTTTTATGTTAATATTTAATTCAGAGATTGTGTGACAGATAAGACAAATATGCACAATCCTTATCAATTTGTCCTAATTACATTCCCACATCAAAAATAACCAATAAAAATTCACAATCATGTTATTATCCCACTATAAGATGTACACATAGGGGACTTTACCTAAACGTCTGGATTATATTCATTATAATTAGTATAAAACCTAATGAAGCTTCATTCCATCCTTATATGTCCATAGTGATGATATCATTATTATACTATTAAACACCTTTTACATAAATTTGTGCATTTAAATGCCTTTTCCACTTATAATTCAGTTTGTTACACCACAGGACATTTCGTCACACCATTGGACAACAAAAAGTACCGGTATGCCCCTGTTTTGTACAGTCACATTTATTATTTCTTGTTCAAATAATAAAAAAAATTCATTAAAATAAAGTTACAACTTCAAGGTCAAATGTGTTTTGTACAATAAAGTCAGAAGAAAGAAGAAGAAACCAACATTCCCATAAAAAAGACCTGGGAGCCATCATAACATTTAGCAACATAACATGAACATGTAAACAAAACAAAAAAAAAATAGTACAACTAATTCATAGTAAATTGATTCTTTTCTTTAGGAACTGTGCTGTACAACAGAGTACACCATGAAACACACACACACACACAAAAAAAAAACAATAGTGTTTTAGAGTTTAAGTCCTTTCACACCTCATTGAACAGCAGCCAGTCATATTTGGTGAGCTGGGCTGCACGCTGGTGGGGCTCTGGCTCAGAGACGACACTGACAAGTTGGTCCTTTCTGTACATAATGCAATCTCGCCTAGCAGGCCACTTGAATGTGTTTTTCCAGCCAATTTGCACCATGCAGTTGACCTCAATGTGCTCTGCATTTAGTTGTGTGATCTGGCCAACAAATGGATTTTTGTCATAGCGGACAATGATGAATTTCCCTACAGTGTACTTGTCATCAAACTTTTCCTCCTCTTCCTCTCCACTACTGGGACTCTCAGGCTGGGTCTCTTGGACTTCACAGGCAAGCCTCATCTTGCTTGGAGAGAAGCAGTCGCACATCTCTGGGTAGCGGCAGAAACAGCTTAGAGCCCTATAGAAGATCTCTCCAGCAGAGAAGGAAAGTATTTGGTGTGTGTTTAAGATGCCAGGTACTTTCGGGACAGAATCTCGTTGAACACCTGGATATCTGCGTCATCGATCCATTTGAATTTTATGTTTGGGACCTCTTTTCGGGCTAGGAACTCATAGAGGTCCTTAGAGCTTTGTATGTCTTGCCCCCCATTGACATGGTTGTCTGCCATGCGTTTCACTGATCCCCCAACTCCATCGGGTGCACCTTTCCCATGAGCTCTCTCTGAGTAATTCCAGGTGATTCGCTTCAGCCTCCATGTGTAGGGTACACTGCTCAAAAGGTAACAATTTGCCTTGTTTCTGTATTGGTTGACTGGACCATCACTCAACACATGAAGCGTGTCAATCTTGTGGCCAGAGTTTGCTATCATTTCCTGTACCACTGGTTTGAGGTGGGCCCACACAGCACGTTCATTGTGGCTGACAGAGTCAGAGATTGTGGCATAGGATTGTGAGCCTGTGAATGTGTAAAGCCACTGCTGTATGGATGGATGCCTGCTGCTGGTTTCCTCCAAAATGAAATGACTGAATTTCCGTGTTCAGTTTGCAGGCATAATTTTCTGAAAAGTCCACATGCAGAACCATTTCGTTGTCTTTTAGATTTTCTTTAAGATGCCTGAATTTCTGGGCCTGGTGAAGCCAGTTGAATTGATGGATAGCAATACCGTCCAACTCTTTGTTGAACTCCTCAACCAGTTTTCCGATTCTACCATTTTCAGTTTTCTTCACCCAGTTTTTGTATGTTTTGTCTCCTACCACCACATCTTCCTTTACCCAGTGTTCCCATCTAGCCCGATCATCTAGATTAAATATGGCAATCTGGACTTCATCATAGCAGCACTCAGTGCATGTGCGCTCCATGCATTTCATGTTGTCCACATTACAGGTTATGCTGGAAAGAAGATATGATAGGCTTTTTGAAGGTAGGATACCACGCTGTGACAAGGCATCAATAAGGAGACGCATGTTCTCATGCTGGTAGCAGGCGCATGTATAACGATCATTTGCCTTGGCTTCTGTTACATAAAATGGCTTATAGCGTAGAAACTGCCTGTAAGACACTCTATGTTTGAGTTCAGCTGTCTGGGAGTATTCCTTGTGCAAGTCCACCAAAGACTTTACAAGTACTCTCCTTTGCATTTTTTCTTTCCTCCCAACAGTGTCCTTTTTCCCCGGAAGAAGCCTGCTGCTTTCGTCTCTCAATAGGAAGGACTCCACTTGTTTCTTTCTTTCTTGAGCATTGTTTCTTCGTTTTGACTGTTTTGCTTGTGTATTTGTGTGTGCATTTTTATCCACCTTCCGTCTTTGCACAAGGCGTTGAGTCTTTCGTCTAAACCTGTCCACTCTTCTTTTTTCAGCTTTAAGTTGCTTCGTTAACTTCTCATTTTGTTTGTTGTAGCGTTTATACGCCAACGTATAAATATTATTAATTATTATTCATAACGAATTATGATCAATAATTAATAATTTAATTATTTTCAATTATTTACTGTAACAGAATCAATAATATGATCATTTATCAGTTCATCCAATGAACAGAAAGCATAAACAATTATTAACTCTAGGAAATATCTTCCTGGCCAAGAAAGAATAACCCCCTAACAGTAAATTAAGAAATAGGGTAAAAGCATAGGTAACTTTTGATCGAAGTTCAAGACAATAAAATTTGATAAGCACATACACAAGCAATCTCTTTTCAAATACAAACAATACTTTATTGATTATATACTAACACGTACAGCTAATGTCTAACACAAACACACACACACACGCACACACACACACATTCATACGAGTTGCAGAAAGGAGGAGAGTGAGGAAAGAGTGGGTTTAAGAGTGAAAGGATGAAATCTCACGATTCCATAATGCACTTAGACATGACCTGAACGAACCATCAAACATTAATTTAACCCTTCTATCGTTTTAGGCAGGTTATTAAAGTTATATAAATACACCAGTTCAGTTTTAGTCTGGAGGTTACTTGCTTGTCTTCTCGTTCCTTTTTGGGAATTCCCTTCGTTGCGTAACAGAGGGTTCCCCCGGGTTCGTTCGTCGGCTGTGGTCTCATTGTGCCTGGATAGATGGAGCGAGAACCAGTCACGTGTGGCTGGCGGTTGCTGATGGTTGATGAGTCTTTGAAGCTGAAAGTGTGCGTTGCAGCAGTGAATCGTGGAACGAAACTTTGCAGCAAAACTTAACTTAAAACCGAGACTTTCAATCGGAAAAGAAGAATAACACAAAAGAAAGAAAGAAAATAAGATACGGAAAGGAGATGACTGGAATTAATTCTAACCCATCTGATCTTAATTTGGGTTGATCTGCTCGTCTGTTAACGTTACATGGTTACTAAAACCATCGTCTGCCGTCTCCGTCTTTGTTCTGCACTCGTTGAGAGCTCTTCTGTATCAGAACATTTTGAACGAACTTAGAGAGCGAACTGCCAACCCCCCCAACGCTCTGCGCTGGTTTTTAAAGGGTTTTCAAAACAAATAAAGGTTTGTTACCCTACCAATGAAGTCCTGACTGTTGCTTTGTTTGCAAAGTCATAAATCATGTCTTCCCTGGGGGGTTTCTCTAATGAAACTAAAAGACCAGATGCACAGTTAGGCATGATTTCTAATTGTCAGAATATGAAACATTTTATAAAGATTTAATTGCAGTCATCTTTTGAATCAAAAGTATACGATCATACCGATATGAAACACAACACACTTTCCTTCACAATTCTAATAATTATATCAATTACATGAATTATATGGGATTAAAGCATATTAAAACACACACATGTATTCTAGACACACATAGAATGATGTATGATGCTTTGATGTATGATGTATGATCATAAGTCCATTGAAAATTGTTCTTGAAGGATTTTATGTAAAGTTATTGGTAAAAATCAGTTCTCTGGTTTGAAGAGACAGAACACTGTTTGTTCGTTCAGAGGTCTTACGGAGGAGGGGTTCAGGAATGTTTGCTGGTATCGATCCGTCTTGTAAAACTATCAAACGTTGACCAGTTCTTCCTTCAGTTAACCAATAAAAGTCTTTGGTTAGCAGACTTTCTGGAGACTGTGGATGATTCATGGTTGGGTAATTTGAATCTGGAATGTGAGGACTCTTGTTGTGAGACCTTGGTCTCTGTCTTTCTCTTAACCAATCAGTAATTTGGCAACAAAGCTTAGTATTGACCAGCTATTTAGTTAGTGTTGGGGGGAGGCTCTTTTAAATAGCCAGAGTGATGAGGATCATTTGACGTTCTGAACAAATCTTCTGTTTTGTTCGGCAGGAAGTAGAGAGTTTGAATTAATTTTCTGGAAGAAAATTAGTCTGTGGTTGGTTTCCTACTCATTGTCGCTACATTGTTCACAGATCTTTTTCGTACTCTTTTGGGTGTACTTTGGTCTTTGGTGGACATCTCTTTAGGTGACTGTGTTGGTGTGCTACACAAAACAGGCACTGCCACTGGGGCCTCATTGACCTCTTCATGATTGAATGGCTGGTCATAATCCTGATCCTGAGGTGATTGTGGCGTTAGATCAAGGACAGCCTTAGTGGCTTTATCCCTTGCCCTACATCTCCTCTTGGACTCTCTCCATTTTTTTTTGTAGCTTCTTCCTTGTTGCTGGCAACACAGACTTCACACTGAGCTCAACAATTTTCCCGCATGCTTTATTCTCCTGATATCTGTGGGGAAAATTATGAAACCAACCATGACTATTGTGTTACAATGAAGCATTAATCATGTCATGAAACACTTCAATTCTTATGATTAAATCACTTTTGGTAGCTTGTCAAATTTACTTTCTGCATCTCTCTTTCAGGATGTTCTCTCTCCTCTGAGGATCTTTATTCAGCCTCTCCCTATACTTCCTGGTCCTTTCCTTGCTTGTCATCTCAGCCTCTCACTTTCAATGTGGATCTCAAACTAGCCTTATCAAAACAGAGAAGGAAGGTTTGACTTGTGATGTCCTTCAATTTTGAGAGTAAGAGAAAAATTCAAAACTTGAAAAAAGAAAATGCAAACATCACTACTACAATTAGCTACTAAAGGTTGGGAGGGAAGTTATGAAGGGGATAGGAAGCAGGGAGGTTGGGAGGCGGGAGGAAGTTAGGAGTGAGGGAGGTAAGAAAGGAGGGAAGTTTGAAGGGGGAGATTGATAGGGAGGTGGGGGGTGAGATGGAAGGAGGTTGGGGGAGGTTAGGAGGGAGAGAGTGATGGTTTTGTACCCCTTGCTAGGGGTGTGACGGTTAGTATATAACTGTGAGACTGACGGTTATAGCTGAACACCGTCATTAGAACTCTATAACTGCCAAAACCATGTTATTAAAATATTTTTTACAAACATTTTTTTATCATAGAGAATATTTAAATAGCCTACTAATTAAAAACAATTGTTAACAGTCTGTATTATTAATGATCTACATCGATTCCAACTGTATTTGATTATTTGTACCCCCTGACCGACCGCCAATCATTTGAGATAGAAATAAAAGCTATGACTATGATATAGTGATGTGTCATCATTATGAGATTTATAAAACAAATGAAAAACATTTGTAATAATAAACATTAGCAATAAACATTTGCAATAATAAACAACATATTACCGATAACTGATTAAAAAAAAAAGATTTTATTTTGTTGTTTTATATTTTTTCCATCTCTTGTACATTATCTAAATTCACAGGAGAACACATGCAAACCTCACAAACACACATCATATGGTTAGATTAAAAAAAAAATCACATGAAAAAAAGTTGCAAACAATATTGGTTGATGTTTTGTTTTTGCATCGGAAGCATTTTGAAAACATGTTATTGTTCCTCTGTGTGCTCTATAATACTCCGCTCTGCTCAGTGGGTAAGGGTTTCATATTACTTTGAAGGTACCCCCGGGAGCCGCCATTGGCTAACAAGCCTTCACCTGCTGTTAGCATCCCATTGACTCCCATTCATTTTGGCGTCACTTTGACAGCGAATAACTTTACATCTGAGGCGTTTAAAGACTCCATTTGTCCATGGTTTATTTCTAAAGAAACACGACAATGTATAAAAGGCTCCATTACCTTGTATCTTACGTTATGGCCCCGTAGAAGCAGTTTTTGTAAAAGTAGGCTAACGATTGCGTCATAACCACGCGACTCTCTGGAAATTACCGTAGAGACAGGAAGAGAAGCTCGCAGTCAATCGGGGGGACGTGGAGGCATAAAGTCCGATAAAGTCAAGGGAGAAGCCCATAGAGAATCATGAAGTGTCTCCTGCTCCTAGCTCATGGACAGATCCTACTCACGCTTTCCATCTGTGATGAAGTAGAGGTCCCGCTGGGTACAACACACACACATGCTCCCTTACCGCACCGCACACACTTACTCACCACACTGCTTTTCCCCTCCTCTCTGTTTCTCTGTTGTCGGCGGTGCGGGTGCACACGCAGCCCGATAGCCCATGGACAGTTTCACATACTACAATCCCCTGCTGTTATAATATTTCCGGTCATACAGAGTACACCACACTCTTTTATCTTATTTATGTGTCATGTATTGTGTGATTTGTTTGTCGTGTGTCGTGAGGGTTTGTTGTAGCTGGACGGACTGGTGGCGCCGGCGAAACCGATCGAATGAGCGGCGCACACTTATGACGTCACTGTTGGCGTCGCGTCGGCGCACACCACTTTGAGTCCGGTTAAACCATTTTGTTGTTTGTAGGGGGACTGACAAATAAGAAAGAGAGTCAGACATATGTGTTGTTGTTTTGTTATTTTTGTTTGATATGTTTATTATGTTTATATGAGGATTTATTTAAAACTATATATTATGTATATAGTTAAAGTCTAATTAAAAGACTGATGGTTTAATTACCAAAACAATGGTATGTCCGTAGAGGGGGCGGAGTCTGGCCTATAAAAGAGGAGGCCAGACTCACATTTGGCACTTGTTAACCAAGTCAAACGTAAGCGTGCAACTGTGGTGCCGTGAGTGATTCAGTGAAGCGAGTATATTGAGGATACCTTTTTTTGAACATTTTATTTATATATATATTTGTTCATCTTTATTTTCCAGTTTGTTGTTTCTTTGTTACTTGGTATTTTGGGGGTTTGAAGCCACACTGTAAATATCTTCACCCCAGCACTCGGAGTTTTTTTTGTATTTATCTTTCGGTGCTGACAATAAATTACACCTTGCACAATAGTGCTGTTGTGGGTAGAGCCATCATTTATTTTCTCAGAAACGGACCCTCACGTTTCCCAAAGCAGACCTTCGGGGGGGTCGCTTTGTAACACCATCTCTGCAAGATTCGGAAGGGAATGGTTCAGATTTCGTTTGGCACAGCTACTAGAAGTCTTACAACTGTCAGGCAGGCTGCTCACGTCACATCCACGTCGTCAAGCTCAGTTTGAGTCTGCGCAGTACGCTTGGCAATCAGGAAATGAGGGCTTCTAATGTGCTTCACTTTCTCTCCGTTGAAACCTATGGGGTCGCTGTGTCCAGTTTATATACTGTCTATGGCTCTGCTCTGTCTCCTGTTCTACTCGACGCTATATCTACTATGGTAAGGGACAGCTATGCTACAGAGTCCTCTGATTAGCTAGAATACGTCATGGTAATATGTCCTCAGATTGGGTAAGAAAAATTTTCCTCCCAGCGCAATTTTTCCATTGGTTGAACCGCGTGGTATCTGCCTAACAAACATCGATTTCATTGGCCTTTTTACGCAGTGGTATTACGCAACAAGGAAGTGTGTATACATACAAACTGGATACCACTGTTTTCAGCGGAATCTGAGGAATACGGCAAAAAGACCGCACCTCTCTATCATTAACAGTTTTTAAGATAATTACACATATGTAAAAGTATGCAATTTTGGGCGGTATTGCCCAATCCTTCCCCATAACATTTCTATTCACATCCCATTGAAATGTGCGATCTCAAGAGCTTAAAACAGCTAACTGAGCTAGCGATGACTCTCCTCTTTCTGATTCGCGTCAGCCATGACATCTGCGTGATATGATTAGTTTCTAAAGCTGTCAATCATCTCACGTGAACCAACCAGACCATAAGGCTGTTCTAATGCAATGACCCTGTCTGTGTAGTTCCTCATTCTGAGCTACAAACACAACTAAACGCATCTCTTCATCTGATTCAAGAAGCTAATAAATGCAGGATTCAAATATATCTGGTTTGTGTGTGTGATTTCTGTCCGATTTTGGTTATTTTATAGGAACAAAGAATGTTTACATCCACTGGTGTGACAGCCATGTCCACCAGTGTGACGCTGATTTCATGTCACACTATAGGACAGTGCTGTCACACCAGTGGACATTTTCAAGATCAAGGCCAGTTTGCGGCCTAACTATACGAGAGACAGTCTTCAATCCTGACTAACAGTGTTAAGATTTACATTATTTTCAATAGTCAATCAATATAAATTGATAAAAATTTTCAGATCAATACTTAGATTATGTCACACCAAAGGACTGCATAATGGATACCATTTCCAACAGTGCACGGAAATAGCAATATTATGAAAATATTTGAAACAGAACTCACCTTGTGGGCAGTCCATGTACTCCAGTGAGGTCTACTGTACTTCCTGGATGAAGAAGGGCCCCTCTCAGTAATAGGGTGCCTAAATTAATGCCCTTTTTATATCTACAGAATGGCGTCACACCAGGTGGACACCAGTTTTGCGGACAAAATGTAATGTGTCACAATTATTCTAAATGGGGACCTTATGACTTATAACCTTTAGTTTCATTAAGTTAACACTGCTATAACATCTATTCAAGTATTTTAATGTATTTAGACTTATTTTTCATTTAATTACAGTAGTTTTAAGATAAGCAACGCTACCCCGGACAGTCACGCCAGTGGACAAATGTCATGTTTAAAGGAGAACTCCGGTCAATTAAATTTTAACATTGAGCTCATTTTTTTGTACATTTGGAGTGCTGTCAATACAGAGAACAACGACAAAAATCAGTGTTGCCTACACCGTGTTATTCTCTTTTTAAAATTTGCACCCTGTTGACTTCAATGGGGCAATATTTAAACCTGCTTTTAGCCTCTTAACATCCTTGTGCACAGCCAATGTGAGTGATTCCTTCAGAGTGAACGCGGGTGAATCTGACTGCAGTAGATGTGAAAAATATGGATAAAAATTATGTTTATTCAGCCAGCGCAAATACCTGTATTTACATCCTGTTTTCGGTCGAAGTCCATAGTAATCGAATGTCGAGTTCACGCGCATTGGTTTAGTACCTATGATCACGCGCGTCAACTCGACTTAAATACACAGTGATGACGAGCAGTTGATCAGATGATGCCAGATTGAGTGCAGGTGGGGATCATTGGGAATGCTGGGAAATGTAGTGCCGTTGAGGTATGTGACAACATTTAATAACATGTATAAAAACATTAAATGTAACTATTAACCTGATTTACAACTTTTCATGTACAAGAATGCCCTTGATTTTGGGAAATTGGATTTATGCCCTTATGATAAAGTTTACAATAACTTGTTTTATGGTACCATAATATGAGCTGTTGTTTCGTGGTGTGTACTTCGATCTTAAAGGTGCATTAACCCTCTGGAGTCTGAGGTGTTTTTGGGGCCCTTGAGATGTTTTGACATGACCTGACATTTGTGCTTATTTCAGCTACTTACAACATACTATTGGCCAACATGTAATTTTGTTGTATTCAGCACAAACTCTGCTACAATAATATGTGAGCAAAATGGATGTACATGTTTGCATTTTATAGAAAAAAAATATTATGCGTGGTTAGTATGTTTTGGGAAAAACATTGTCACTGCAATAAGGCCATTTAACACATACTGAATAGTTTTCCATAAGACTTTGGAATTACTATTCTTGTAGGCTAGAATTTTTTCTACAAAATGAGGTGAAAATCATTCTGACCACTCTTTCACAAACAACAATATAACGATTTTAATTTTGCATGTCAGTTTTTGTGTCAGCACTGCTGTATGCGTGGGCCATGAATATTAATGTGATTCACACCAGGGGTGTGACTAAAGACACTCCCCCCATGGCTAATGGGCCATCAAGGTGCTGTGAGGCAGCCTGAACAAAGAATGATGACCTAAGAATGATTCACTGATGAATAAAAAGTTAAAAAGAACAGCATTTATTCAAAATAGAAATCTTTTCTAACAATGGAAAGACTTAAAGTTATTACTATCACTTACATCCTTTCCAAAAAAGAAAGAAAAAAAGACCAAACTTTTGTTTTTTTATAAAAAAATATTTTTATTCAAAGAATCCTGAAAAAACTATTACAGGTTATAAAAAATATATATTAAGCAGCACAACGGTTTCCAACACTGATTTAAAACTCATTGCCGTTTTCTGTGACACACCACAGAGCTCTGTTATAAGTTGCGCCATAAACTCTTTATGTGACAAGTTACCATGTAGCTCTTTGTGCACAATGAAAGAGTTGGTGGAAGCAATGTCCAAGAAGTGTAGAAAAATCTTACTGTACCACTTCATGGTTATGTGCTGTGTTGTGTAGTACTGTATCAGCTGATCAGACAGGTCAACACCCCCCATGTGTTTGTTGTATGCAGTCACAGGTGCAGGACATGGAAATGTCTTTGTCCTCCATGTATCTTGTGTTTTCACCCTCATCTGCGCAGTGTCTCCTGTATAAGCAGAATGGATGGTTTTTGTCATTTCACACAAGAATAGGTAGGCTACTTTTATATTATGACGATGTAAACACAATTAGGCTACATTTCATCTGTAAAATATTACGTCTATGCACTTACTCGGTATGATTTCTCGATCGCACTGAGAACTGAAGGTTCACATTCCTAAAAAACAACATCAAAATAAAACTTTTAGCATACATTATACAAAGTAAACTGCTGAGCAAGTGATGGTTATGGACAAACAATGTATAGTTGATGGGCCATAGAACGGAGAAATATCTATTTATGGGCCATAGACCGCGTCACCGCGAGTATCTGTTGATGGGTATCCGCACGCATTTAGTGACACACGCAATGAACGGATCGTTCGCGAACGACACACATCACTACATTTCAAACATTTACACCTGTATTCACAAACATCTGTGCATAAGGCAGTATTGAAGCGTGTCTTAGGCTAACCAAAATCGAGCATTTATATAAAAATATAATGTAGACAGTAGGCTATATCACATATTTTACCGGAGGCTGAAACATATTTGCACTAAATCACATTAGTAGATATTCGCAAACAAGCTACATTACGCATAAAGAAGTATTTTAGCATTATTTCAGTGTCATAAGCTAATCAAAACTGAGTGAAATATATATGAAGTATATAAATTTAGCACTGAAAGGTTGCCTACCAGTCTAGTTCACATTTTAACATGTTTCTGTCTATTTATAGATGCATATACATGTACGATATTAGGCTTAGTTCATGTTTTTACTCCAAACTCATTTCATAACATACATTTTAATCTGGCATGACCAGTTTAACATGTCTTACCTTAAAAATCTTCTCATCTTCAAATCGCGTTCTTCTGAGGTAAATCCCAAGGTAAACAGCACAGCACAGCACAAGGTAAACAGCACAGCACAGCACATCTTCAAACTCGATGAAAAGCAGAGAGGAGTAAGTTACCGAAGTCTCTTATTCTTTGTTTTGAGGTGATGAGGGCGTTTACAGGTCTGCGTTCTGCCGCGTGGATCATTTGCATGTCAATCGCTCGTGCGCGGGTGGGTGTGGTCACATTATAGTTAATTAGGATGTGTTTGAGAAACTGTACATGTCGCTGCTTTCTTACGGATTACTTAAACAGAGAATATTTGTTTTTTATATAATTTACATATTTTAAAAATAGAGACTCCAAGCGTTGTATAGACATGTGTTTTAAGTCTGTGTGACAAACATTCGCTGAGTTACAGGTCATTTTCTGTCGCGTTTCAGAATGAGTTTCACATTGAGAGAGACGGCAGAACGCGCATCATGTTTATTTTTCTTTATTTGGCGAAAAGCACAACACTTTGTTTTTATTATGAGTATGCACAAAAAAAATACATACTTAACAGGATCGATTGATGTACAACACAAGCATATAAGATAAAAATTAATATTAGAATTTTGATTTTGTTTGCACTGATAAGGAAAAAAAACGAGCCTATCGCGCCGGCGCGACAGCCGACCTCAGGGGGTTAAGCAAATTTTCATGTTAAAAATACCCGTTTTTCTAACCCATACATGCTTAAACAATTGCCTGATGGGCTGAATGAGCCCTTCTATGATCTCTGCGATTGCCTCTATAATCCTGTACAGTAAAATAAATAAGAGGGATTCGGGACGGAATCGACTGGGCGTGACATCATGCTCACCTGGCTATGTCTGGCAGGTTTGTGTATTCGCCACCATTATCCGCATCAGCGAAGACAACTCAAGCGACTTTGGCAAAAGTAGAAGATGGACTCAAAGAGACCGGCTTCTAGTTCATCCCAAACCCCAACGCAAACTCCACGTAACCGCGTGCACAACTCTGGTTGCAGTTTCGCGTGTCGCCAGAAGGGGGCATAGTTCTGCAAAAACTCAGAGACTTGCGCAATGCACCTTTAACACCTGTAATCTTATTATTATTCTCAGGTTAGATAAATTAAGTCGAGTCTGGCCTAAATTATAAGCCTTTTAAAGTACTTACAATTTGATCAGAAAAGTTCTGTGGTATGTTCTTATTCAAAGCCTTAAAACACTATAAATCAAAACTTAGGTAGGCAGTTTTGTAATCAATTAAAATTATTTTATTTGGTAACTTCTCTTTTAATAATAAACAAAAATGTAGAGGCAAATCAAATTTCATAAAGCATAAAGTACAATAATCACACTTCCAATCATAGGTGTAGTCAGCTCTGGGTTTCTCAGGGCTTGTCCACACTAATACGTTTTCGCTTGAAAACGCATCTTTTTCTCTCCGCGTTGGCCTTCCATCCACACTGAGACAGCGTTTTTATTAACGAAAACTAAGCTTTTGGAAAACGCTCTCCAAAATGGATAAATTTGAAAACGCCGTTTTTGCATTGTAGTGCGTTTGACTGTCAAAACGTAGGTATTTAAAAACAATGACATAAGTTTAGTCATGTGACGCATATTGAATCCATATATATTGATGTTGATACCGGTATTGTGCCTGTTATGTGCTATTCACTCTCACACTGTTGCAAAAAAATATGTTACTTTGCACACTCTTCATATCACAGTCCTGCAAAGATGACAGAAAATGTACTCACATTTGCTATCCTGCGTCAAAACATGAGAGCAGTCACGTTTTAGATCAAACATACAATGGTGAGTGAGTGCAACCTGGTGTAACAGGTACAGAAAGTGTACTGTTAAATGTATGTATAGTTTATTAGAGTTCTCACAAAATTGTACGTTTACATGCACCTGATATGACTGCCTAATTGAATTGAGTACCTTTCCCTTTAACCCTCTGGGGTCTGGGCTGTTTTTGGGGCCCTTGAGATGTTCTGACATGCCCTGACATTTGTGCTTTTTTCAGTTGCTTATAAACATATTAATGGCAAAGGTGTAAATTCACTCTATAAAGCACAAACAGGGCTACCATAATATGTGAGCCACGTTTATGTACATTTTTTCATTTTTGAGAGAATAATGTTTATGCATGGTTATTGAAAAAACTAAAAACTAAAATTTCTGAAATAAGGCCACAAAACACATAGTAAATATGTGTCAATAAGACTTTTGACTAATGGATGTCCTCGCCTAGAGTTTTTTCTTAAAAATTATGTGAAAATAGTCTTGCTTTATCGTTCACATAAAACCATACATTGATTTAAATTGATGTAAAACAGGTTTTGCTTGGAAAGCCAATATGCGAGGGGGGCGTGAACGAGGAGTGGTTTACACCTTAGAATACAATGTCCCACCCACTCTGCATAATGAGCCATGCATTCAGGTGTGAAACTGACTGAGCCACAATGCAAGGACAAAAGATATATTTAGAAGAAGACTTATATTGACCATTTAAGATTGTGCTTACATCTATCTTGTAAATATGTTTTGCTATTTTATTAAAAAGGTTACAATTACAACAATAATTACAATTTCAACAATATTTCAAGTGTACTCTTTCTTTGTAAAAAAAAATGATTATAGGCCTACATTTTATCTATGTATTCATTCGTTTGAATATAGTCAACATTGGAACAGCTAACATCTTAGTTGATGACTTTTTATCATTTTATTTATAATGAGTATTTTATATATAGAAATTGCTAAACAAAAGCTTATTTGACGTGGCAGTATATTCTACAGTAAAGACTGTACCCAAATCTAGTCAACAAGATGTTGTCTTTCATATTTCGCCTGACTGTAACGTTGTTTTCATGAAATATTAGGGCATATTGTTAATTTGCAGTTTAATACGTTGCTTATACAAATAGCCTACATTTTATTTCAACATATTTCAGTCGATTTTTACTCATCTCAGTATAGCAATACAGTTTGCTAAAACATCATCATTCATTCACACACGCGATTTAAATTTAACTTCTGGCAAAGAAGAAGTTGACGATAGGCTATTGACTCGCGATCTTCGCAGTAGGCTAGTGAACGCACCGGAGAAATGCACATTTATTAGGCTACATAGTTTTTGGTTTTGGATGGTTTTGTTTAGAACCAGCTTTCTATAAATATATTTCACATTTTTTAGAGATGTGAGGCGAGTAGGCTACGGTCTGGTTCATGATGATCTCCAGTTCAAGCACCTTATGTTGTGATTGCTATATTTACTTTAAATCCAGGAAATTTGTTAATGAAAAAATTATTAAAATTAAGATACAATTGATACTAAACGAAATTCGTTTTAAAGAAAGGATTTGTACTTTCTGTTTTGAGGTCTCTGTGAAAGTTTGAAAGTCTTTTAGTGCTTTTTTTAGAGCGTTCGTGTCCATAATGGAGAACTGTCACGTAATATTGTTTTTTCTTCATAAATGCGAACACGAAAAATAAAAGACAAAAGACTTTTAAGTAAAACTTACTCCGAAATTGTGTCCTCGGCGAAATTCACTCTTCAAAATGCTGCCGTTCGTCGTCTGAGGCATTGATCGGGGCGGGGGGGCGGGTGCGCTGCATACTAGATCACCTAACTATTTACATGTGAATCGCGCCGGGGGGCGGGGCGGCCTCAGCTCATTTAGAGATAATGAAGGGAGAAGGAAAAACGGTACCTCTCCTTGCTTTCAAACGGATTACATGAGTTGAAAACATTTGTTTTTTATATAAATTACTTCATTTAAAAGAAGAGATTTCAAGCTTCATAGAGACATATCTCACGTGCCTGTGTGAGAAGTATTCGCTGAGTTATGATTCATTTTCGGACGCGTTTCAGAATGGACTACACTGGCAGAGAGAAGGCAGAACTCGCCTCGTGTTTATTTTTCTTTATTTGGCAAAAAGCACAACACTTTGTTTTTATTGTGAGTATACACAAAAATAATACACATTTAACAGAATCGATTGATGTATGAAACTCCTATGGAAAATCAAAGTCAACAGAGTTTTTATGAGTTTCTTTTACACTGATAAAAAAAAAAGCGAGCTGGTATCGCCGGCGATACCGCCGACCTCAGGGGGTTAATTGATGTGATGTCATGAGTCAATACTATTTCCTGTTCTGTTCCCTCTTCCTCTTTGCATTGGTGATGCAGTGGAGAGGTGAGGTTATT
Source organism: Abramis brama (assembly GCF_963993115.1). NCBI lineage: Eukaryota > Metazoa > Chordata > Actinopteri > Cypriniformes > Leuciscidae > Abramis > Abramis brama. The sequence goes on from NC_139966.1 coordinate 20,199,988, forward strand.
TTGGGCTCCTGTTAATCTTTTTTAATCCTAATTTTAATTGTTGCTTTTATGTCTATATTTTCACTCTAATTTATATATATAATATTATTTTACCTATCTGTGTGGTTATTTTTGTAATTTCATCCCGTTTAAAGTATATTTTTGCATCTGGGCCTAAAAGTGAAATGAGAGCACATGTGACGAGTTTACATCACATTTGTTTTATAGATAAAGCGAGGGTGACTCTCAAACTAAGAGGCTGTTTACACTTGTTTGTATATCAGGGATTAAAGATCAGTGAAACTGCCGAATGCTGTCCTGTTCTTCTCATACGCAACCAAAAACACAACGCAGACAAAAGACCAGTTACACTGGGCACATCAGTGAATGGTGAGATATTTTGCTAAATAACATGATCCTGCCAGAAGAATTGTGCGATAACTTTATTATTTATTTTTCTGTCTGTATCATCTCAGTGAGCTTTTGTGATGGTTTACGCATGCGCAGTAAAGGTGAATTTAGCTTTTTCCGACGTGTCAGTGTGGATGAGAAACTGTTAATATGATGTATCAGTATCAAAAGAGACAATCAACTCTTCAGTCTTTACTCCTTTTGTTTGCCACCGAAGTTAGGTTCTAATCTTCTTGATTGATTTAAGTTGTAACTTTCCCAGAGTTTCCCAAACAAACAAAAATAAATAATACTGTATGCAATATTATACACATATAATAACTGCTCTAAACTAGAAAAATGCATTTCCGGAGGAACTGCAAAGTGTGCTTGCTCGGGTGCGGTTCACTAACGTTAGCAGGTAGTGGATAAGGGTGCGTTTAAGTTTGCTTGATCTGAGAATTTCAACAATAGTACTTTTTTCAAGATTGTGCAAAAAGGTGAAAATTCATGTGCATTAAGAGACATGTCTGCAATGTAGATTAGTGCCAATGGCATTGTTTATGTGGCTTGGTTGTTGGTTTTGAAATATTTGGTTATGAATATACAGCAGAGAGTGGGAGTGTTTTGGGTGATGAAATAGTATTGAAAATAAGTTGACAGTCTTCATTTACTGTATCCAACAAGCAAATACAAAACTCACCCAGCTGTTCTGTGGTTGAGTGTTCCCTTTGATTAGGAACAAATTTACTATCTCAAATTAAGGTCTACCATAATTAGCGATGCTTTGATTGCTGCTGTCAAGATGGTTGTCATCACCTACACAGAAACGCTGATTTTTATAGCCTACCGTCAGTCCTCATATTGTAATTAAATGAAAAACGCTATCAGTTTCACTATTAGCTTACTCTAGCGATGCAATCGCAACAACATGGATAACGCTATTTGGCCTTGCCTAACTTTATATGACATATGCGCCATATGCTAGAGTAACACATCCCACTGCCATTTCAGGGCTTGAATTTCAGTGCGGGAATGTGGGGATTGCGCATAATTTAAACCATTCCCGCAAGGTTAGCTTTTATAGTGCGAGAAATTCCCGCACAAATATATTCGCTTCATCTCAGAGCAAATTATTAAAAAATAAATTCACGGATGCGAGAAAAAAGATGTCAAACTGTCTTTTATTTTTGAATTTAATTCCTCAATCAGCGCTGGACCGGCATTTTCTGTCTTCCGCTGAGCCCTGGCCGTAGACAGATCATATGCTTCATGCTGTCAATGCAGTGGTCTGCGTTGCACTGATCTTATTCACACTATCGAGTGTAGGTGCAGCATTCTAACATTGAGTCATAATGAGCTGTTTGTGAAGAAATTATCCGCTTCCAAATTATGTCATTTTAATCACTAAATTGAAACATTTTAAAACAATTTGCTCTTTATGGTGTGCGAGTGATAGAGCGTGGCAGCAACGAACCAACTGATCAGCTTGCAGTGTAACATCAACATTGAATGTTCAGCTGAACAGCTGATCATAGCTGTACAAGGGCGCCTTATTATTTTTCATCTCCATAAATATATCTAGTAGTAAAGCTAATGCAAGGGCTAGAAATCTATTAATCTTTCCTGATACTTCCTTGTCATCATGGAGAGCGCAGTTCATGGTTGCATAGCAACGACAGACACACGGGACAGCAAGCGCTTGTGGAAAGAAGAGAGCAGCGTGCTCGCGCTTTCCACTTGTTTTTACACATCTAATGTGCGTTCCATTCGACGGGGTCCATACGCAGTGTTCACTGCTCCCCTACTCCCTGAGCACGGTATATCAGTTGAAGTGGACTTCACTGACAATAACCGCTCATTTGAAACGCCCCGCAAACGTCATCAAAGAAAGTCAACGACGGGGTCGTGCAGATTATGATATAACATAAATACACTGCTCAAAAAAATTAAAGGAACACTTTGAAAACACATCAGATCTCAATGGGAAAAAATATCATGCTGGATATCTATACTAATATGGACTGGGTAATGTGTTATGAACGAAAGGATGCCACATCGTTTGATGGAAATGAAAATAATCAACCTACAGAGGATTGAATTCAAAGACACCCCGGAAATCTAAGTGAAAAAATGATGCAGCAGGCTTGTCAATTTTGCTGAAATTTCATTGCAGCAACTCAAAATGGTACTCAGTAGTTTGTATGGCCCCCACGTGCTTGTATGCATGCCTGACAACGTCGGGACATGCTCCTACTGAGACGACGGATGGTGTCCTGGGGTATTTCCTCCCAGATCTGGACCAGCGCATCACTGAGCTCCTGGACAGTCTGAGGTGCAACCAGGTGATGTCAGATGGACCGAAACACAATGTCCCAGAGGTGTTCTATTGGATGTAGGTCAGGTGAGCGTGGTGGCCCTTCAATGGTATCATTCCTTCATCCTCCAGGAACTGCCTGCATGCTCTCGCCACATGAGGCCGGGCATTGTTGTGCACCAGGAGGAACCCAGGACCCACTGCACCAGCATAGGGTCTGACAATGGATCCAAGGATTTCATCCCAATACCTAATGGCAGTCAGGGTGCCATTGTCTAGCCTGCAGAGGTCTGTGCGTCCCTCCATGGATATGCCTCCCCAGACCCTCACTGACCCACCACCAAACCGGTCATGCTGAACGGTGTTACAGGCAGCATAACATTCTCCACGGCTTCTCCAGACCATTTCCTGTCTGTCACGTGCTCAGGGTGAACCTGCTCTCATTTGTGAAAACCACAGGGCACCAGTGGCGGACCTGCCAATTCTGGTGTTCAATGGGAAATGCCAATCAAGCTCCCTGGTGCTGGGCAGTGAGCACAGGGCCCACTAGAAGACGTCGGGCCCTCAGGCCACCCTCATGAAGTCTGTTTCTGATTGTTTGGTCAGAGACATTCACACCAGTGCCTGCTGGAGGTCATTTTGTAGGGTTCTGGCAGTGCTCATCATGTTCCTCCTCGCACAAAGGAGCAGATACCGGTCCTGCTGATGGGTTAAGGACCTTCTACGGCCCTGTCCAGCTCTCCTAGAGTAGCTGTCTGTCTTCCTGGAATCTCCTCCATGCTCTTGAGACTGTGCTGGGAGACACAGCAAACCTTCTGGCAATGGCACGTATTGATGAGCCATCCTGAAGGAGCTGGACTGCCTGCGCAACCTCTGTAGGGTCCAGGTATCGCCTCATGCTACCGGTAGTGACACTGACCCTAGCCAAATGCAAAACTGGTGAAAAACAGTCTGAAGAGATGAGTAGGGAAAAAATGTCAGTGGCCTCCACCTGTAAAACCATTCCTGTTTTGGGGGTTGTCTCACTGTTGCCCATCTAGTGCACCTGCTGTTAATTTCATTAACACTAAAGCAGTTGAAACTGATTACCAACCCCCTCTGTTACTTAACTGACCAGATCAATATCCCAGGAGTTTAACTGCCTTGATGCTATTCTCTGATTAAAAAGTGTTCCCTTTATTTTTTTGAGCAGTGTATATATAGGACTACATTCATATTTTAATTTTTATTATTATATTATATATTTACAATTATATTGCACTATTTTACAACTACCTAAAATAAAATCACTTTACTTCACAAACTAGCTAAGCTGGCTGCATTCACTGAGGTAAATTATAATCATCAAAAATAGTATATGTAATATTCACAACAATAACCGTTAAAAATACTGTCATTTGTATAACAATGGCGAAATGTATTACTTGCACACATACGTAAACTCCTCCATCGTTATGACCGTTCTGACTGGTGATGTCGTGGTGCGCGAAATGACAGTTGGGTGATCATCGCTCTCCACTTCCTGTGAAGTGATGTATCGATGTTCCCTTATTCCCTATGCTGTGCGCAGTTCCCTTCGAACTGAACATGTTCGCTCCCTTCGGATTAGAATCTAACTTAAGATGGCGGAAAACCCTGTGAAGTCCACTTCGCAGTCCACAACGCACCATGAAATGTAATACAACAGTGCCACCTACTGTCTAAATGCATTAACATTAAAAGTGTGAGGTGAAACACTTTTGCATAAGTAAATGTTTTTGTCAATTAGCCTGAAATAAAAAAAAATGTAAAAAATTCAGATCTTGTACATCCTCACATTGGAGTCTCGAGTTAATGTACAAAGTTTGGTTTCGATACGTGACAGCGTTCCTGAAATATGAACTACTTCCTGTTTTGGCGACTACGCTGCCGATTTCGTTTGGCTGTGACGGGCAAACGCTTCCGAAAATCAAAAATCCTTCTAGTAACTTTTGTGAGGCTTGGTCCAAGGATCATGTACGTCTAGTTTCGTGAAGTTTGGACCAAATTTGTGACCTGTGAAACTTTAGTTTCGCTTTCTGTTCAATCCACTATGGCGGACAAACGACATGGACTCGTGATGTCATCTTCGCGAGCAACTTACACCAGTACTGACCGTACGTTTTAAAGTTTGAACGGTGTCTCTGTCTCAAAGGGCCTAGGCGCAGGAGCTGGCCAAAATTTTTCTCCCGGGAATAATAATAATAATAACTAGAAAAATGCATTTCCGGAGGAACTGCAAAGTGTGCTTGCTTGGATGCGGTTCACCAATGTGAGCAGGTAGTGCCTTAGGGTGTGCTGAAGTTTGTTTGATCTGAGAATTTCAACAATACTTGTTTTTTTAAGGTTGGGCAAAAAGGTTAACAGTTTTGTGCATTAAGAGTCATGTCTGCAATATAGACAAGTGCCAGTGGTATGGTTTATGTGGGTTGGCTGTTGGTTTTGAAATATTTGGTTATGAATATACAGCAGAGAGTGGGAGTGTTTTGGGTGATGAAACACTATTGAAAAGAAGTTGATAGTCTTCATTTATTGTATTCAATAAGGCAATAAAAAACTCACCCAGATCTAGACAAAATGTTGTCATCAGTCCAGTTTTTAAGTTCCTTACGTAAAGGTTTAATCTTACACAGAGAGATAAAAAAAAAAGTGTTAATACACTGGTCACGTTCACCGTCTGTTTGTGCACTACATTACCCAGGATCATCTTTGGCACACCTGCATTTACTCTCTCCGGAAAACTAATCACACACCTGTTCATAATAAGCAGCCTCATCAACTAGCACTATAAAACACTCACCATAGCCCCAGTTCATTGTCAAGCCTCCAACAGGAACAGACCATGAGCCGTTGTATCCTGAGCCTCTGATGCGTCCAAGATGTAACGTATACTTGCCTGTGAAACACTAACCTCTGTGTCATTGTTCTGCTGTCTCCAGGAATCCTGTTCGACTTCCTATTGTCTGTGATCCGTTGTTCTCCCGAGCTTCCAGTGTTTCCTTCGAGCTTGCTTTCTATCGACTGCATCTGAAAGAGAAAAGACAAGTATTTATGAACTGTGACTGTTTGGTATCTACAAACCTGAAGTGAACATGCTTACCTGCTGTCTACTCTGCACCGAGTGATCTTCATTGAATCTGTATCTGAACTCACCGAATACTGACTTTGCATTCTTGTCAACTTGAATAAAGCTGTGTTTGGATTCACTTACGTCTCTCTCCTTGCCCGTATCATGACAACACTACAGTAAAGAAATGTTTTAATAGCATAAAAATATCACAAAGGTAAACATATTACTTTGTAGAGAAAGCTAGACCTGTTTAGTTGAAAGCCCACTCACCACGTCAAGGTACAGGTCACGAGTGGGGTGTTAGTAAGACAAGACAATGTGTTAGACATGTAAAGGCGGGTATACACTGTGCGATTTTCGTCCGATTTTGAGCCGAATTCTGACTCGTGCGACTCTTTTTCGGGTCGGGCCGATTTTCAGCTTTGTCGTGCGTCGTTTGTCGTGCAGTGTTCGTACAGTGTACAGGGGGAAAAGAGAGGCGATTAACCTCTCACGACCGGCAATCGTATGGTCGGATGAATTTCTGGCATGTTAGAAATTTTGGTCGCTCCTCGTGACTATGTCGCACAGTTGAAGCAGTGATAAGAACCGATTGCTCTAAACTCTGTGTTTTTCCCTCACTGCGCCTGCGCGAAAACATTTCATTGCAGCAACAAAAAAAAAACCCGAAAAAAACGAAAAAAGGGAGATCTTTAAGTTCTGTAGTTCAAAGCTACAAATTACTGTTGCTTACCTCCAGTTCCTGTTGCAAAATGGATTAACCATTACCCACTTCTTCCAAGCCATTGCCTCTTTTATTGTTAAAAAATGTTTTTGAAATAAAGCTGTTTTTAATTTTCATTGATGAATTATTGCAGTGTTCGGACATATTATAGACTGTTAATAATTAATTATATGTATATAATTAATTGTAATCGACCTAAATGTTTTAGACAATTTTTAATGAGAAGTAAGCTTCTAGCCTATGTAATATTTTATTATCCTCACAGCGCGTTGGTTATGCGGTGATGCGCTATGAAATTGTTGCGTGGCAATTTAATTATAGCCTATCACTTTAATAGCCTAGGCCTTCCCTAATAATAATAATAATAATAATAATAATAATAATACAACAATACTAGCCTACTAATAATTTAATATATAAATTGGAAATGCTAAATCTTCTTGATATTGATAGCTGATGCTTGTTTCGACAATATCTCTGGATAGGCTACATATGATATCATCCATAGGCACAACCCGGCACGAGGATTTATCGCGCTGATTCGCGCATATTTCACACGCATAGTGTGAGCAGTCAAGTCGCAGCTCGACGTTCGGACCGTACAGTGTGAGTACATAAATCCTGAGCTTTGGCTTTACATCGCATGCGATCTACTCGTTCAGTGTGAGTAGGTTCCTTGCTGAAATCACACAGACATCGCACAGTGTATGCCCGCCTTAAGACATGACCAAGACATATATATTTGTCAAGGACAAACATAAGAAAAGGCATACAACAAATAATTTACATTACACAAACACATGTAGTCAAGGTACAAGTCAAGAGTGGGGTGTTAGACAAGACAAAAAACAGTGTTAGTGGGGAAAGTCAACATTACCTTTTTTGTTTTTATATGATTATTGACAAAGAAATAAATATTTGTCAAGGACAAACATAAGAAAAGCCATGCAACATAATTTATATTACATATTGAACATATGTAATCAAGGTACAGGTTACGAGTGGGGTGTTAGTAAGACAAGAAAGAAAATTGTGTTAGTGGGGAAAATGAACTTCATTTTTTTAGTGTTTTTGTTTTTATATAATTATTGATAAAGACATAGATATTTGAAAAAGGACGAACATAAGAAAAGGCATGCAACAATTTACAGTCAGTATAGTGTTAGGTAATAATTGTAAAAAATTATAAATTGATGAACACATCACACATGTAGTTAGTCTGGTTATTCACATACATTTTTCAAAGTGATTCCTTTGACATCCATTCATCTGACATTGTGCTTTGTTGCTGTGGCCACATAAGATCCAATCAGCAATGATTTGTCACGTTTGTCAGTGGATGTGTGGCTGTTTCAAGAGACAGTTTTGTTGATTGAGGCTGTTGGTTGTGGATCAGGAGGCTTGTTTTGTGACATTGCGCTTTGTTGCTGTGGCCGTTTAAGATCTGATCAGCAACGATTTGTCATGATTGTCACTGGATGTGTGGCTGTTTCAAGAGACTGTTTTGTTGATTGAGGCTGTTGGTTGTGGAGGAGCAGGCTTGGTCCTTGACATTGTGCTTTGTTGCTGTGGCCGTTTAAGATCCAATCAGCAACGATTTGTTACTGGATGTGTGGCTGTTTCCAGAGACTGTTTTGTGGATTGAGGCTGTTGGTTGTGGAGGAGGAGGAGGCTTGGTTTGTGATATTGTGCTTTGTTTCTGTGGCTGCTTAAGATCCAATCAGCAACGATTTGTCATGATTGTCACCCCAGCAAACACGTGACGTAACGGCGACCAAAAGTGACGTCAGTATTGGTCGTGGGTTCGTCACGTCACCAAAAGACTATGCCACGACGTTGTGGCAACGTCATCACAAGGTAGTCTCGTGACCACAGCTCTTGGTCGCTTCTTTACCTCCCCACAACGTTGTCTAAAGACCAGCTGACGACCTATTATTTTGGTCATTTTCTAACCTCCTCACCACGTCTTAGCCACGTCATTTCTTGACTTTAAGCAGATGTACATTTTAATAGAAGAATTTGTTTTCAGATGCTTTATATGTACAGGTGCTGGTCATATAATTAGAATATCATCAAAAAGTTGATTTATATCAGTAATTCCATTCAAAAAGTGAAACTATATATATATATATATATTATTATTATTATTATTATTATTATTATTATTTAAAAATGTTACCCTAATCACGTGTAGTGTCTCACTTAAGACTCATTCAAGTCATACAGATTTCAACAATTTCACTTCGGTACAGTAGGGGGCAGTATATGCAACTCTCAAACGCTTGCAGCCTCCCCATATCCACAAAAGAAGAGCTTCCGCTGCTGGTTGTGTTGAATCGAAGAAAGAAGAAATACACCATTCCTTCACGACGAAACACAGGTAAGTGTAAATACAACCCGCCATAAGGGTCCCACACGTTCTCTAAAGTATTTTCCGAATTTTACATTTTAAAAAAGATCTCTGTTTCAAATGTCGTTTAAAATGGTCGGCAAACGCGCCCGCGCGTTTTGCTGGATTTTCTCCACATTGTAGCACTATAAACTTAAATTTCTCCGTCATTTATGGTCATACAGAAAAAAGAAATATAAAAAAAGATTCTGTGATATTTCTACTTTTTTATGTGTCCACTTACAATCAAATCAAAACATTGTGCTTTTGTAAAATAAAGAAAATAAACAGGGTGTGCGTTCTGCCTGTCGCGGTGAACTTTTTTTTCTTGAGCACGTCTATAAACTGAAACAAAACTCAGCGAATACTTGTCACACATTTATGAGCCATAAACCTTTATAAACATTTAAGTGTGTACTTTTAAATCATCGGATTCAAACTGAAAACAAATATTCTCTGCTTAAGTAATTTGTATAAAACCAACAAGATGTCCAGCTTCTCAAGCGCTTGCTCATTTTTAATTTGACCACGCGCGCAAAAGATATTCACATGCAAATAGTAAATTTTTCGCAAATTTACTGCTGTAGTCTCTTACTGTGGTAATTTATTTCATTATCCTGATAAATAGAATAGCTTAATTCAGCTTTATTATTTAATTGTTGTTTTGTATTATTATATATTGTTTTTCTCCCTTCCCAATTCCTAGAAACCCTGTTTTTGTCAGGAAATGTTGTATTCACACAATAGTGGTGTGGGAAACTATTAAACTTACATCTATTTTCTTCCATTGCAGCTTTCGGTAATTGCAGATTTCCGTGATTTCCGATTTCAGTGAAGATTGACAGTTTTTTTCAGGTAAGCATGTTTTAAAAAAGTGATAGTATTAAATGCACTATACAAATATTGTTATTGGGGGACTGTAAACTATTCTGTTTTAGAACTTGACAATCCCCTAACTTACACCTTTTCAGAAACATATCAATTGGCTATCATATCCTTACACAACACATGGTCTCAAGTGGATAATTGCTTTTGCTTATTTTATTCACAAACCATACTTTTTCACAATGTTAGGGCGTTGTAGTTACATGGAGTTTTAGGTTCTCTGGCTAAACTGGCGTCATAAAATTTGATTGTATTTTAGAAAGAAGCCAAGTCAGAGAATCTATTTACAGTCCTGGAGAGCTACCAGACACACTCTCCAAAAACTCCATGCAAGCCAGGCAGAAAATGCCCGTGCGAGCCAGACAGGGAATGTCTGAATGTCACGAAGAGGGGAACAACCTGATCCTGATACTTGGATTTCCAGGAAAGTCAAGGTGTTTAGTGGTGTCACAGGTACAGTTGTATTAATTTCTTGTCCTGATTTTGCTGTGCATGCTTAAGTAAATTTTTTTGAAAGCTGCTAAGAAAGCAAAATACATTGCATCATGTAGAATACTTGTGAAATGTTTCAACTAATCCTATATTGTTTGTACTTTCCCTAATGTTCACATTTCTTTGTAGCTGACTTTAACCAGGCACTCATCGGTTGAGAAAGGCCGAAACAATGTCAAAGGTGGAAAGTGCCGAGGATGGGGCTGTGCTCTCAAAAAGGACTTCAAAATGTGCTTACAGCAGCGATGAGGGTATTTACATTTTCATGTAGTTATTTATTACATGCTGTATCTCTGACTGGTTTGTTGACTGGAGTTTATTGTATGCTTTTTAGATGAAGACTCTGCGGAACAGGTCCTCCATACTAATAAGAAATCCAGAGGTATGATATTAAATAATTGTTCAATATTTCTCAAGCTTGTCATGCTTCACAAGACAACACTGTCCTCTATAAGAAAATCGCTAGCATTACATTTTTGGAAATCATTAGACAGGGTCCCGTAAATGAATGATTAACCAAAGTATCTTGGTAATCTGTATCATCTAGATTTGTCCCATGGACCACCAGAGGTGCCACTTACACGGAAAATCTTCTGCAGGACCAACACACCCTCCACCTCCCATCTGCATCTTTCCGCAGACAAACACTATGAACAGTAAGTTAACAATTGTTGCATAAGCTTTGTCAAGTTGTGCGGATCTATATTAAAATATACCTTATGTTGACTTTTTTTATTTTTATTTACACAGACCTTGATCCAGTTAGTCCTATTCAGCCTGAGATGTCTGATGGTATGATTATATTTTTAGTGTTGGTTTAATGACTTTGAAAATCTTGTTTATTTGTAAGTGTTACAGTTATCAACATGGTGACACACAAGAAATGTAGCCTGGTGATTTGAACTTCGGTAGTTCTTGTTTTATAACATGCTGAACCTAAGTGTTGTTTAATCGCTTGCATTTTGTATTGCATATGTGCACACAGAAACTGCCAGCTGCTCCTCAAGTGTGTCAGACTCTATCTCCGCCTTAACCCAAACGGTTACAGTAATGCAAGGTATGTTCATTTTTATTGTGTTTATTGTAAATTTCAGTCATGTAATAACTGCAATGTGTTATCTTTGCACTTTGTACATTTCTGACCTTCATTTTAATGTCTTTGAAACATTTTGTGTTTTTGAAACAGAGACACAATAAGGCAATGTTGACCCGCCAGGATGTGATGGCAAAAAACATCCAGGAGATCCTCCTCCGGTTAAACCAGACTAGAGGAGCCAGCCAGGGTCCGGAGACTCCAACAGAAATCCATGTGGCACAGTCTTTGGAAGAACTTGCTGTCAAAACTGAAAGAGCTTCCGGACTACAAGATTTATTTAAGATTTATTTAAATTGTTTGTCTAGGTGCAGTCAGTCCCAGAAGTGGCGGTCCCACAAGAGATCAATAACCAGCAATTCAGTGACACAGATTAAGATTCAGATGAAGACCTTTTTAAAGTGTTTTACATAGTGACGTTTATTTTTTTCCCCATTTGTTATTATATTGTCTGTTAAATTCTGTTAAATAAAATCTGAAAAAACACTTTTCAGTTCTTTCAATTATTCTACAATGTTTTTTAACATGCTTACATTAGTGAATGTTTAAACATGTTTTTACCAATTGTTTGAGTAAAATGTCAAGATTTGACCAGTAATGCTAGTTGAAACAACAAACATAAGTTCTGAACAAGAACCACAATTATCGATGTTGCTGTGACAGTAGTGGCAGGTAAATGCTAGTATAAATGGATGTCAATAAATCCACTGCAGAATGAATATATGAAAAACTGTCAAAAGTCATCAAATGACCAATCGGCGACCTTAATTAAATAACGTTGTCGCAACGTACTGGAGACGTCACGACGTCGGTTGGCGACGTCGTAGCGACCTCTTTTGGTGTTTCACTTTGACGGTTGTGGCGACGTCATATGCTAACGTAAGCATGACTAAAAATGACCAGCACGTGACGTCGTCACAACGTCATATTGTTTGCTGGGACTGGATGAGTGGCTGTTTTGCAGAGACTGTTTTGGCACAGATCTAGCTGAACTTTAAAGAATAAAATAATATAAGTAATTAAAAAGGTATTCTGTGTGTATGTGAGGGGTATGGTGTGTGTGTGGTGGGGGTAATGAGGTGTGTGCGAGGGGATGATAAAATTGGGGTTGATATGGTGTGTGTGTGGGGTGATGAAATGGTGTGGTGTGGTGTGGGGTGGGGGGTTTGGTGTGTGCGAGGGTGTGGGGTGTACCTGTGTGTGTGTGTGTATGTGTGTGGGGGGGGGGTATATTGTGTGTTTGGCTGCGGGGTGGTGTGTGGGTATGGTGTGTATGTTTGGGAGGTTATGGTTTAATGGTAAGTGTGTGTGTGTGTGGGGGGGGTGTAATGGTTTGTGTGTGTTGGTTGAAGGAAGGAGGGGGTAGTATGTATGTGATTTTCGAGGGGATTTATGGGATGTGTGAGGGAGGGGAGTGTGCGTGGGTGTTTGTGTGTGTGGGGTGTGGGGGGGTGGAGGGGGTGAGTAATGGAGTGTGTAGGAGGGGGATGTTGAAATGGTGTGTGTGCGGGTGAGGTGTTGGTGTGTGTGTGTGGGGGGAGGTAATAGGGTTGTGGGAGGGGGGTGATGAAATGGTGTGTGTGTTTGGGGGTGGGGTGATGAATGATGTTTGTGGGTGTTGGTGTATTTGTGAGTGTGTGGAAGGGGGTGTGGGAGGAGGGTGTACTATGTGTGTGGGGAGGGGGTATGTTGTGTGTGTGTAGAGTGGAGGAGTAATAAGGTGTGTGGGGGAGAAGGGTGTGCTGTGTGTGTGGGGAGGGGAGGGGGTATGTTGTGTGATTGAGTGTGGGGGGGGGTTATGGAAAGGTCTGTATGTATGGGGATTAGGTGGGGGTGGGTACCTGTGTGTGTGGGGTTGGGTGTTTGAGTGGGGGGGGGATAGGGTATGTGGGAGGTAGATGATGAAATGGTGTGTGTGTGTAGGGGGGGGGGTGATGAAAGTGGTTTGGGGGTGTTGGTGTGTGTGTGGGGAAGGGGTATGTGGTATGTGTGGGGGGGGTCTGTGTATGTTTAGAGGAGTAATAGGGTGTGTTGTGTGTGGGGGGAGGGGGTATGTGGTGTGTGTGTGGGGGGTCTGTGTATGTGTAGAGGAGTAATAGGGTGTGTTGTGTGTGTGGGGGGGTCTGTGTATGTGTAGAGGAGTAATAGGGTGTGTGGGGGAGAAGAGTGTGTTGTGTGTGTGGGGGAGGGGGTATATTGTGTGATTGAGTGGGGGGGGTAATGGAGTATGTGTGTGTGTGGGGGGGTTTATGAAAAGGTCTGTGTGTATGGGGTTAGGTGGGGGGTGGGTACTTGTAAGAGGGGGCAGGGTGTCGGTGTGTGTGTGTGGGGGGGAGTAATGGGGTGTGTGGGAGGGGGATGATGGATGATGAGATGATGTGTGTGTGGTGGGGTGATGAAGGGGGTTTGCAGGGTGTTGGTGTGTGTGGGGGGGAGAGGAGGGTGTACTGTGTGTGAGCAGGGGGCATGTTGTGTGTGTGTGGAGGAGTAATAGGTTGTGTGGGCGAGGAGGGTGTACTGTGTGTGTGGGGAGGGGTTATGTTGTGTGTGTGTGATGGAGTAATAGGTTGTGTGGGGGAGGAGGGTGTACTGTGTGTGTGGGGAGGGGTTATGTTGTGTGTGTGTGATGGAGTAATAGGTTGTTTGGGGGAGGAGGGTGTAAAAACCCTTTTGGCTTGCCAGTTGTGGAAAGGTGCTATATGACACCTGCCTGTTCTTCCTGTACATCTTGTATCCTGGTAGTTGTAGTTCGTCTGGTACAGCTGATCCAAACATATGGGTTTCAGTGAAGCACAATATGTCTCCCAGACAGATCTCATGGTGTTTTTTCATGTCGTCAACATGGCAACGTAGTCCTTCGATGTTGTGGTGGATCACAGTAAGACTTCTGTTGGCAGCAGTCTTTGTATGCATCAAAAGTGGCATGATGGTGTCGATGTCTGCTTTTGGCATGCTCTCCATTGTGTTGAAAACTTCTTCATTGCAGTAAATCATCTTTTCATTAAAGTCAATGATGTGTAGGCCTTGCAAAGATGTAGTTCTGCTGAGAGCTACATAAGCCATGCCAGCTTCAAAAATTCGTTTCAGAGACACAACAGCTGACGTAGAAGTCATTCCTTGTACTTTATGAGCTATACAAGAATATGCCAGTTTCAAAGGGAACTGAAACCGTACCAGTCCCTTTTTCTTGCAATGTTCTTCCACTCTCTCAATATAAACAGCATTGTCATAATTTCCTGGGGATTGATTGCGTCTCTTGAGTCCAGCAGTGGGGTTATCCAACTCCAGTCCAATTAAATCAACGTGTGGCTTGCCATCTTTGTCCATCTTGCTGATGATCTTTGAGATTTTTCCAAAGGTCCCATTAACTAAGCCATCCACTGTATCCAAATTTTTTGTAATGACAATACGTGCACCTTCTGACAACAACAATGTATCTGGCATATCTTCTTTGCTTCCTTGACAAGGAGTTGCCTGCTTTATCATATACGTCCTGTTCGGTCATCTTTTACATAGTCCTGTGCATCGACATGGATGATGTTGGGATTGAGGACAGACAAGACCTCTTTGTTGTGTTCATCCACCTCCTTGTTAGTTGGAAATATGTGTAGAACATCCGTAGGGCAGTCCTCTTTTCTGGAAAATGTGCGTGTAGCCAGAAGTGCTCTGTCACATTCCAGTAATGACTCCTTTTTTTTCTTAATGCGAAGCCTGTTGAGCATTTCAGCAAATGCAGCATCCTCTTTCTGCCTCATAATTTCTGTGAGGGTGATAATTTGGAAGTGGTCTTTCCAAATATCAACTGTGTTGTTTTCAAAGACACACAGTGCCTTTGACCTTCCAACAGGGGAGAGTTGGAAGAAATCGCCCACACATAAAACAGAAATACCTCCGAAGGGTTTCTTGTTGCCTTTAATCTGCTGAAATCTTTGGTCCACATATGCAAACAGGTCTTTTGACACCATGGACACTTCATCAATAACTATAATTTGCAAATGTGACAGAATGATCCTTATCTCATCCAAAGAATTGCCAAGTCCTTGATATGGTGGTTTAAGGCTTCTTGGGAGTTTCAATATTGAATGCAACGTGTTTCCAGAGATGTTATATGCTGCAGTTCCTGTGAAAGATGTTAGCAGAACCGTTGGTCTTGATATATCGTCTTCTTCATGCATTCTGGGCAATCTTCTCAGAATTTGTGTCGCTTCATTGTAGATGCACTTAATCAAATGAGACTTACCAGTGCCAGCTCCACCAGTGACAAAATAAAAGAATTGGTCAGGTTTTTGTCCATTTACGCATTTTAAAGTCCAGTCTCTTATTTTGTAAAACACAGCTGTTTGTGTTTGGTTTAGGTTTTGGTACATTTCTTGCTGCTCTCTGGAGCTTAGTAGTGGGCATTCCATGAGTGGTACTGCTGTTCTAGTCACAGTATCTCTGCTGTATTCTGGCACGTCGTCTTGCTCATTATTTTCTGTTGGGTCCATTGGTTGGTGTTCTGAAACAGCTTCAATTCGAAGGAGCTCTGTGTTTGGAGCAAAATTGGCCCATGCGTCCTCAATGGGTCCGTTCTGTGCAAAGTCCTCAATGGCATGTTCAATGGCATCATTTTCTTTTTCATACCGTAACCGGTTTTCTTCCACAATTTTGAAAACAGGTGTCACCAAGTCTGTACCTGAGAGCTTGATACATGCACTGTTGTAAAAGCATTGGTAAGTATGAAATGGCGGAATTTTGAGTTGACATTCAGTCCTGTATGGGAGGAAAACCTTCAGTAAAGTTCCATAGTATTTCTCAGGATGTTTTTGTTCTGAAAAGCGTGCGTACCTGATAACTGCAGGTTTGCCTTTTGTTCTCTTTTGAATATGTCCCATGTTGTCTTGAAGTGGTATGACATTTTTGCCATGTCTCTGTCTGCCATAGACAAGTCTGTACATAGATGCAAAGTCAGCCATGCACATATTTTGAAATTCAGCAGTTGCAGGCCTAGCTTTATACTTTTCAGGTAATCCGGTCATCCATACATTGTCTGAATCAGGATCTCTTGTATCGAGATGTCTCATTGGTAGGCTCATCTTCAATGCATTGTCATCTGTTGGAATGAAAATAACATTGCGTGAGCAAGACTTGAGTTTCAAGCTGCAGACACGAGTGACAGCTTCTTGCACACTGACCTCTCGGTTTTTTGAATATGCTTGCATGATCTGTTTCATTTGTTCCATGTCAGAGGCATTTTGATGAATTGAATCCTGCACAATGGATTTGAGGTATTCGCTCATGTCATGTTCAGCTTTCGTAATGTATGACAGCATGTACATGATGCAGCTGTAGGGATTCAGAATATACTGAATGTCCATGTTGGCATTCCATGCTCTAAGCAAATGTGGATTATAGCCATTAACCCAGCAGTCTTTAGGATCACGCCTCATCATCACAGCACTATTTTCTGTCATTGTTTCTATGTTACAGGAGAATTCTTCATAGGTCATGTTGCACTGTGCAAGGATGTCTTCTGTAGTTCTAAATGAAGCTGCTGGATCATGCAACAAATCCCAAACAGATTTCAGCTTGGATTTTGCTTGCTGTTTTTGGTTTGGTTCATCTGGTCTAGGTGGACAGGGTCTTGTTATAAGAGTAGACTTCACTGGAGGCTTGGGAAATCCAAAGCGACAATGCTTCTTTCCTTTTTTGCATGATTTGGTGTGGTTTCTGCTGTGAGTTTGTACTTCCTTCACAATATTGTGTAGTTCAGGATCCAGTGTTTCATCAGGCAGTTGACATGATATGTATTTATCGATGAATGCACAAATTGTTTAGTCAGGAGCATCATCAAACTTTGGTGCGTCTTTAATCCAAAACAGGCAATGGATGTGAGCTGATCCTCTTGCTTGAAATTCCACTCTGTAAAACATGTCCTCCACTTCACCAATAGGTTGAGCAGGTGACAAAATCAAATCCCTTATCAGGGCCTCCACCCTCTTTTCAAACATTCTGATGACAGTCACAGGGTTGCTTCGCAGGATGTCACATTTTGTTGTCCAGTCTAATTCAGAAGCAGTTACATTTTCTCCTTGTTGTTTCTTGATGGCTTCAATTATTTCTGGCCACCTCATCTCGGCAGCACTGAAAGTGCAAAAGAATGTTGGCAGTCCCAATTGTCTCAAACATGCAAAGAGGTCCTTCATTGTTTTTTCCCAAAAGGCAGGAGTTCCTCTTAATGGCTGCATGAATCTTGTGGCTTCCCCATGTCGAATGAGTTTCTGCACTTCATTCTGGTCTTTTAGCAAAGATGTAGTTATTCTCCGTCCATCTTTGGTAAACACCTTCCCTTTGCGCAGCTGAATTGAAATGCTTGATATGGCAAGATGCATCTCGGTCACAAACTGGGCAAAGAAAATGTAATTCGTGTCCATTGAAAAACGATTGTCAGTGCTGAACAGCTTTGCATTGAAATATCTGCTTGGGGAAATCTTTGCTGGGCGGTCAGCTTCATCCAATGTGTTCCTGCCTGTGCAGAATTGCACTGGAAATGCCATGGACTCCAATTTGGGTGTCTTGAAAAAGTTGACTGGTTGATTGCCTTCTGCAGGTGCAATTGAGTAAATATTGTCTCCAAATGATAACAATTCTTGACCAACATCAGCTGGTTGAAGACATGAATCAAAAGCAATCGCGTGTTGTTGTGCAACACCGTTGTCCTGTTCAACGGGTTGTTCATCAGCTTCATATCTAGACACTGCTCTTCATTTTGATTGGTAGCATGCTGTTGCCCAACACCCTCTTCCTGTTTAATAGGTTGTTCATTAGTCTCAGATCCAGCCTCTAGACATTGTTCTTCATTTTCATTGTTAGCATATTCATCATTATTCTCCATTGGTGCAAATTCTGTTGTTTCGAGGTAGTCATCCTCTGCATCTTCCCGCAAAGATATTTTCCTATATTCTGAATGGATATTGTGGCGAGGGGGGCGTGGTTTCGCGAAGTCTGGAGCGGGAGAGAAAGGTGGGGGCCGAGCGGTGAGTAAGTAGGTCAAGTGCAGATGATGAACACCTGTGTCTGATTGCAGTAATTGGCGTGGAGAGACCGCATATAACCGAGGAGAGCGAGAGAGAGCGAGAGAGAGTTTGGACTGGGACCTCACAAGGACGCTGCTGGAGAGTGGAAAGAGAATTGTGCTGAGAATATTGTTTTGTCTGAAAGCTGTGCTGTGACACGGTGAAGGCGCTTTGTGCGCATCTTCTTGTTTGTTTGAAAAGAGTTAATAAAGTGAGCGTCCCAGTCAGCCGACCCCTGTCTTCTTCCTTCCTA
The DNA here is from genome assembly GCF_963993115.1 of Abramis brama. NCBI lineage: Eukaryota > Metazoa > Chordata > Actinopteri > Cypriniformes > Leuciscidae > Abramis > Abramis brama. Next base: position 20,218,653 of record NC_139966.1, read on the forward strand.
CATCTACATCATTACGAACCTTATTACAGTGGAGCCGAAACCCGGGAAGGAGGAAGATCATCGCCACCATGCAAAACCCGCCAGCCTCGCCATTTGCGGACATCATACAAACGCTCGCCGGTCTTCACCAGGAACAACATCGACAGCTGCTGGCCATAAAGGAGGAGCAAGACCATCGCTTTGAAGCACTCCTCCGAGGCCAGCATGAAGACCGCGAGCTGTTCCGGAGCTGGATAGACCGGGAGGTTAAGGCCGTCCCCCAAACACCTGCGTCCTCACCGCTGCCGCTGAACAAAATGGGGCCGCAGGATGACCCGGAGGCTTTTCTGGACCTCTTCGAGCGGTCAGCGGAGGACAGGGGATGGCCCTCTACGGACTGGCCAATGCGGCTCATCCCGTTGCTTTCCGGGGAAGCACAAGTAGCCGCACACCAACTGCCAGTCCGGAACCTCCTGGTCTATGAAGACCTGAAACGTGCCATCCTACAGCGGGTCGGCCGGACCCCAGAACAACACCGTCAGCGCTTCAGGACCCTGAGCCTCGACGAGTCCGGCCGGCCCTTCATCATGGCACAACAGCTCCGGGACTCTTGCCGCAAGTGGCTGATGGCCGATGGAAGCGACGTCGAGGGTATCATAGATCGAGTGGTACTGGAGCAGTTCATCTCGCGACTGCCAAAGAGGACTGCAGAGTGGGTCCAGTGCCACCGCCCGACGTCGCTGAAACAGGCCATCCAGCTGGCGGAGGATCAGATGGTGGCGTGTCCAGGGGTCGGCGAACCTCTTCCATCTGCCTCTCTTCCTCTCTCTCTCTCTCCCTCTCCCTCTAGGCCCGTCCCCCTCCCCAGGACTCGGGGAGGACCACCGCCGAAACCTCTACCGCGGTGGAGGATGGGGAGCCAGAGTGAGCCGGCGGCTCCATCCAGAGCCTTTACCCGGGGGGGGGGATCGTTTTCTGAATCGGGTCCTCCGCAAGCGGCGGCGGCGCTCTCTCCACGCCAATTCCTTGACCCGCTTCCTACCCACAGAGCAGAGGGGAAGCCTGGGCCGGCTTGTTGGCGCTGCGGGGACCCGGGTCACTTCATAGATCGGTGTCCAGTGATGGAGGTGGGGACACTGATCCGGGTCCCCGACGCCCCACGAGCTGCCCCCGATCAAGCTGGCCAGTATCGGATACCTGTGAGTATCAAGGGGGGTACCTATCAGGCTTTGGTGGATTCAGGCTGTAACCAAACCTCCATGCATCAAAGCCTGATTCAGCCCGAGGCATTGGATAATGGCCGCATGGTTAGGGTAAGGTGTGTGCACGGGGATGTGGTGGATTATCCTAGATTGCCCGTGGAAATTCAATTTAGGGGACAAAAACATAGTGTGGAGGTAGCAATTAATCCGCACCTCCGGCATCCGTTAATTTTGGGAACTGATTGGCCAGACTTTAATAAATTATTAGGGATTTTGTGTACGGATGCTTCTTGGGAAAAACCGGAAGGAAAAGAGGCGGTTGCTCAGCTGGGTGAAGCTGAGTTAGAACCTCTGGGTACTGTTTCAGGGGAACAGAGCGTTTCGGGAGGAATTAACTTTCCGGAACGCGATGATTTTCCCCTGGAGCAGTCCCAGGATAGGACACTAAAACATGCTTTTGATCAGGTTCGATCCATCGATGGCCAGCTTCTCCACCCTGACCAACCGCTCTCCTATCCTTATTTTTCAATTTTAAAAGATAAGTTGTATCGGGTGACCCAAGACGCCCAGTCAAAACAAGATACAACTCAGTTGTTAGTTCCTCGAAGCCGCCGGGAAATGCTTTTTCAGGCGGCTCACTGTAATCCAATGGCCGGGCATTTAGGACAAACAGCGACACTAAATCGTCTCATGGCCCGATTCTTTTGGCCGGGCATTCACGAGAACGTGCGCAAGTGGTGTGCGTCTTGTCGTGAATGTCAGTTGGTAAACCCACCGGCTAACCCAAAAGCACCTTTGTGCCCACTTCCTTTAATGCAGGCCCCCTTCGAGCGAATTGGTATGGACCTCGTCGGGCCATTAGAACGGTCAGCACGGGGACACCGCTTTGCATTGGTCCTGGTGGACTATGCAACGCGGTATCCCGAAGCAGTTCCACTCCGCACTATTTCCGCTAAAAGTGTGGCGAGTGCTCTGTTTTCATTGATCTCCCGGGTGGGAATCCCGAAAGAGATTCTCACCGATCAAGGCACGGCGTTTATGTCACGAACCATACGCGAACTTTACGAGTTATTGGGCATTAAAGCGATTCGTACCAGTGTCTATCACCCACAGACAGACGGGCTGGTCGAACGGTTTAATCGCACGTTAAAAACCATGATTCGAAAGTTCGTACAGGAAGACGCCAAAAATTGGGATAAATGGTTAGAACCCCTCTTGTTCGCTGTACGAGAGGTCCCCCAAGCCTCCACGGGGTTTTCCCCCTTCGAGCTTCTCTATGGACGTCAGCCTCGCGGGGTGTTGGACGTCCTTAGAGAAACTTGGGAGGACGGACCTTCAAATAGCAAAAATGAAATTCAGTATGTCATGGACCTGAGAACAAAACTCCACACTTTGGGGCGGCTATCCATGGAGAATTTGTTACAGGCTCAGGACAGACAAAGTCGGTTGTACAACAGGGGGGCTAGACTGCGTCAATTTACACCGGGAGAAAAAGTGCTTGTATTACTTCCCACTTCTAGTTCGAAATTACTCGCAAAGTGGCAAGGACCCTTCGAGGTCACACGGCGAGTTGGGGATCTCAACTATGAGGTAATACGAACAGATAGGGGCGGGGCACATCAAATATACCACCTCAATCTCCTTAAAAAATGGTCGGAGGTGGAGTCAGTGTTGTTGGCGATGGTGGTGAGCGGAGAGGAGGATCTCGGTCCAGAAGCGCTTATCAAAACTCAATCCCTCGCTCTGGACCCTGGGGGAGACCACCTCTCACCATCCCAACTCACTGACATAAAGAATTTACAAGCAGAATTTGCTGATGTGTTCTCGCCTCTGCCTGGTCGTACAGATCTCATTCAGCACCACGTTGAGACAGAGCCGGGGGTGGTAGTTCGCAGCCGGCCGTATCGCCTGCCAGAACATAAAAAAAAAGTAGTGCAGAGCGAATTAGAGGCAATGATGGAAATGGGAGTAATAGAAGAATCCAACAGTGACTGGGCGAGCCCGATAGTTTTGGTTCCCAAAACGGACGGCTCAGTCAGGTTCTGTGTGGATTACAGGAAGGTGAATGCTGTGTCGAAATTCGACGCTTATCCAATGCCTAGGATTGACGAATTGCTTGATCGGCTGGGTACTGCTCGTTTTTATTCGACACTGGACTTAACGAAGGGATATTGGCAGATCCCCTTATCACCTATGTCCAAAGAAAAGACCGCTTTCACCACGCCGTTCGGATTACACCAATTTGTCACCCTTCCTTTCGGTTTGTTCGGGGCTCCAGCAACGTTTCAGCGTCTGATGGACAGAATTCTCCGGCCGCATGCTGCATATGCTGCTGCCTACTTGGATGACATCATCATCTATAGTGGTGATTGGCAGCGGCATATGCAGCATTTGCGGGCTGTCCTGAAGACGCTGAGAAGGGCTGGACTTACGGCAAACCCAAAGAAGTGTGCTGTTGGGCGGGTGGAAGTTAGATATCTGGGCTTCCACTTGGGTCATGGACAGGTGCGTCCCCAAATTGATAAGACGGCAGCAGTTGCAACTTGTCCAAGACCCAAGACCAAAAAGGAGGTTAGACAGTTCTTGGGGCTGGCGGGATATTATAGAAGGTTTGTGCCTAATTATTCGGACCTCGCCAGCCCGTTGACTGATCTGACTAAAAAAGAGGTACCAGATACGGTTCAGTGGACGGAGCAGTGTCAGCAGGCTTTCACTCAGATAAAGGCTGCTTTGTGTGGTGGCCCACTCTTACATGCCCCTAACTTTTCTCTCCCTTTTATTCTGCAGACCGACGCATCGGACAGGGGGATGGGCGCAGTCCTGTCCCAGGAGGTGGAGAGTGAGGAGCGGCCGGTGCTGTACATCAGTCGGAAGCTCTCGAAGAGAGAGACGATGTACAGCACCATCGAAAAAGAGTGCCTAGCCATCAGGTGGGCCGTTCTCACCCTCCGCTACTACCTCTTGGGACGGGAGTTCACCCTCTGTTCGGACCACGCTCCCCTGCAGTGGCTCCACCGCATGAAGGATACCAACGCGCGGATCACCCGTTGGTATCTAGCTTTACAGCCGTTTAAGTTCCAGGTGATCCACAGGCCGGGTGCACAGATGACTGTGGCTGACTTCCTCTCCAGGAGGAGGGGGGGGGAGGCTGCAGGCCGGATGGCTCCCCGGCCTGAGTCGGGCGGTGGGGGTATGTGGCGAGGGGGGCGTGGTTTCGCGAAGTCTGGAGCGGGAGAGAAAGGTGGGGGCCGAGCGGTGAGTAAGTAGGTCAAGTGCAGATGATGAACACCTGTGTCTGATTGCAGTAATTGGCGTGGAGAGACCGCATATAACCGAGGAGAGCGAGAGAGAGCGAGAGAGAGTTTGGACTGGGACCTCACAAGGACGCTGCTGGAGAGTGGAAAGAGAATTGTGCTGAGAATATTGTTTTGTCTGAAAGCTGTGCTGTGACACGGTGAAGGCGCTTTGTGCGCATCTTCTTGTTTGTTTGAAAAGAGTTAATAAAGTGAGCGTCCCAGTCAGCCGACCCCTGTCTTCTTCCTTCCTACATCTACATCATTACGAACCTTATTACAGATATCCTTTAGTTTCAGTAAGGCAGTTCGAACTTTTCTCATGTCCAGATTCTGAAACTGAAAATGACCTTTGTAACGTAGACGCCTCTTCAACTTCACCCTCAGAATTTGGGATTCAGATGGTGGTCTGGGTAAAGACTGAACTGTGTCTTCAACCTCAGAAGGAACACACACAACTGCTCCATGGACTGCCCGTTGTTGTCCCTTTGGAAGTGAGATGATCTTTGCAAAAGGTATAAACTTGGCAATGACATGTCTTTCAAGTACATTTAGTCCTTGTAACTCATCTGGTATGGGGTCAAGTTCAAGATTATTTGCCACTGCTATAGATGGCAGACGACCAGACTTTAGGTTTTCATGGCAGCTATGACAAATCCACTCTTCTCTTCTTTCGGGCAATATACACTCACCTTGATCTGTGCAGCTGTCTTCACAATGATGTACATAACTCCCAGTTATGCACATGGATGTGAGCTCAGGGTCTTTAGTATAGGTTGAGGACTGACATTGCCTCACCTGGTTAGCAAATAAACATCTGTGACATACAGTACAAATATATGTAGGTCCTTGTCGCACATTCAAGTCAAACAATGATTGAGCTTTTCTCATTAGTGGATTAGACAAATTTTCCATCCTGACCTGTGCTATATTAGATCCTACAATTCTTCTGTATTTGTCCTTGATATGGTTGCTACACCTTATGCTGTGTAGGGCTTTGAGGTCTCTGGTTTGTCTCAATTTAAAGTGTCGGCCGTGTACCATGCGGTGTAGAGAGCCGAATGTAGGATCTTGGCCATGATGTCTTTTAAAGTTTGCTTTCACAGCCTTATTTTTTCTCATGTGGAAAGCAGGGTCATTCCTGTATTGATCTCTGATGTGTTGTTTCTTCTTCTGTTGGAAAGCAGAGTCATTTTTGTATTGATCTCTGATGCGTTGTTTCTGCTTCTGTTGGAAAGCGGAGTCATTCCTGTATTGATCTCTGATGCGTTGTTTCTGCTTCTGTTGGAAAGCGGAGTCATTCCTGTATTGATCTCTGATGCGTTGTTTCTGCTTCTGTTGGAAAGCGGAGTCATTCCTGTATTGATCTCTGATGCGTTGTTTATGCTTCTGTTGGAAAGCGGAATCATTCCTGTATTGATCTCTGATGCGTTGTTTCTGCTTCTGTTGGAAAGCGGAGTCATTCCTGTATTGATCTCTGATGCGTTGTTTATGCTTCTGTTGGAAAGCGGAATCATTCCTGTATTGATCTCTGATGCGTTGTTTCTGCTTCTGTTGGAAAGCGGAGTCATTCCTGTATTGATCTCTGATGCGTTGTTTATGCTTCTGTTGGAAAGCGGAATCATTCCTGTATTGATCTCTGATGCGTTGTTTATGCTTCTGTTGGAAAGCAGAGTCATTCCTGTATTGATCTCTGATGCGTTGTTTCTGCTTCTGTTGGAAAGCAGAGTCATTCCTGTATTGATCTCTGATGCGTTGTTTTTGCTTCTGTTGGAAAGTGGAGTCATTCCTGTATTGATCTATGATGCGTTGTTTCTGCTTCTGTTGGAAAGCGGAGTCATTCCTGTATTGATCTCTGATGCGTTGTTTCTGCTTCTGTTGGAAAGCGGAGTCATTCCTGTATTGATCTCTGATGCGTTGTTTTTGCTTCTGTTGGAAAGCAGAGTCATTCCTGTATTGATCTCTGATGCGTTGTTTTTGCTTCTGTTGGAAAGTGGAGTCATTCCTGTATTGATCTCTGATGCGTTGTTTCTGCTTCTGTTGGAAAGCGGAGTCATTCCTGTATTGATCTCTGATGCGTTGTTTCTGCTTCTGTTGGAAAGCGGAGTCATTCCTGTATTGATCTCTGATGCGTTGTTTCTGCTTCTGTTGGAAAGCGGAGTCATTCCTGTATTGATCTCTGATGCGTTGTTTATGCTTCTGTTGGAAAGCGGAATCATTCCTGTATTGATCTCTGATGCGTTGTTTATGCTTCTGTTGGAAAGCAGAGTCATTCCTGTATTGATCTCTGATGCGTTGTTGCTTTTTGAACCGGAAGGTGGTGTTGTTCCTGTATTTTTCTCTCGAGTGCTGGTTTTCTTTTACATGGATGTCAGGATTCATCTGATATTTTTTGTTATATATTTTCTTGTTTATGTTACTTTTATGCAGTTTTTTCTCCGTCTTTCTTGTTTTTTCTTTCTGTGTTTTTTGGCAGGTCTGAGGGTTCTGTAGTCTTTTCAGTTTCTTAGCAGTCCTTCTTCTTTGAAGTTTGTTAAGTTTGTTGAAAACCTTTGGTGGCATACTGACAAAAGTTGTCTCACCATCCTGTTCAGTCTCTGTTTCATTTACGTCCATTGCTTGATCTTCAGTTGTCGCCAATTGAAAACATATTGGTAAAAGATCATACTGTTCAGGGCTTGAATTTCGGCGCGGGATTGCGGGTATTGCGCATAATTTTAATCATTCCCGCAGGTCTCCCACTTATAATGCGGGAAATTCCCGCAAACATTGATTCACTTTAGCATGTAGGTTGTATTGGTAAATTAATCCACACAGATTATAAAATCAAATCAGTCATTTTAAAACTGTCTGCGAGACGCAATTTCACAAACAGCGTGAGTGATTCAGCGGTGCTGCGTCTTCCATCTCTCGTCTCTCTAAATGTGTTGCACAAGGCAATCGTTAAGCGCGCTGCAGGCATTGCATCATGAGTAACGTAACTAAAGTTTACCATTTGCAGTCTTTTTTGAGTCTTACCAGTTTAAACATTCACGCGTATTTTAAACTTTTCGGTACTTGCGCGCTGTCTGAGAGATGTTGTTTTTTCTGCACACATACATAGAGTAAAGCCGCCTCACACACAGCTCGCGGGTAACAAAAGTTATTTTTCGTGATTATATCGCTTTAACAGTCAAAAACATGCGAAAATTATGCCAATTTTCGGTCTTGGTGAGTATCCTCTAGCAGCTAAACACAGTCGGTCGGTTATGTCATAAATAAGCATAAATCTCGCACGTGACCGTATAATGAAAACAGGATCCGTGCACTAGCTCTTAAAGGGACAGCAGCCGTATGTGTCTGTGATTAATTTGGTTGTGAAAACAACAAAACATAGTTTTCTGTTTAATAGCCTATGTATTTTATTTAGTCAGGACTAAAATACTACCCAGTGTTATTATTTTACATTTGATTACTTTATTCAGTCTCTGTAGTATTTCTGAATACTATAGTGTTGGACCTAAGCAAAGACTTCTCTTTATTGGTATCTTTATTCTATTGTATTTATTTGTGGGTTTTTTTTTTATTTAATTCAAAGATTGAAATCAAGCTTCCTTGTGTTGTGTAAATTCTTAAGAACAAAATTACCCCATTGTAAAAATGCAATGAGTGAGCATAGGCTACATTTCAAGGTGAGATAAATGTAATTAAAAAAAGTCTAAACTCCCCCCTCAAATAAAAAATCCCCCCCCATAAGAATCACCTAAGGGGGGATTTCCCCCCCATTTTCCAAAATGAAATTCAGGCCCTGCTGTTGATGTGGATGGAGTTGAAATGAACCGTAAAACAGCTGTAACAGTCTGTTTGTCAGGTCACTGACATTGTGGAAAGAAACCATCACAGCTTTTCCGTTTTCCTCGTGATTTGTGCCATTTGCATTGCGTGAATGTGAATCAAAAAATCCATATTGACCATGGCTGTCTTGGAAAATACTAATGCAAGCTGTGCCAACTAGTAGTAAAGCCTTTGAATACAGATTTCCAAGGCTTTCAAGTCTGACTGAAAGATTCAAGAAGTTGTCCAAGCCTTCAGGTGCATCTTGAAGCACATATCCACTCTCTGGGGTGGACTTGATTACATTGTAATGTCTTTGATCAATCACTAATCTATTTGGTATCTCATCAAAACTTAGATATATACTAACAAACATGTTTTTGGCTTCCAAATTGTGCCTTATTTGGCAGTACAATTCATCTCCTTTTATCAAAACATGATTTCATTTCTCTTGATCCATCTCCTGTGTGTCATGAAGGTGGGCTAGAAACATTAGTGAATTTGCCACACATTGCTTGTCTCTACTGAATATTGAAAATCTGCGATCTGCTTGGGAGTAAGAGGCTCTAACTGAAATTTCATTTGCATGTCTAAATGTTCTATGGGCAGTAAGTGGGGTTTTGAATTCCCATTGTTTCTTTTTTGCACGAGATTTTTTGGTACGATTAGGCATTTTGATGTGGGGTAATTCTTCTTGTCTGTTGTGTGATGTGATTTAAAATTGGAAAAATATGCAAACTGCAATCTTTTACCAATTGTAAATTGATAGAACTAACTTTTATTCTGACTGTAAATTGCAATCTTTTAAAAAGATTTGACCTATATAGATATAACTTATCTTATTATTCTTAGCTTAATCCAGGAATCCTGTTGTTGTGTCCTGTTATGGGTAAAATGAAAATAAATTTGTTTAGAACTCACCAATGTGACCTCCACGATAGAAGTTCTAAATCTGCAAAGAAAGAAATTGAAGAAGGAAAAGAAATTACTGCACAAGTTACATTTGTAGGTTCATGTAATGAGTTATGTTAAATGATGATATAGCCTAAGTAAAATTATGTGAGTATAGAAGGATGTTTTATGTGGCTTTATTTAAATATGTATATTTAAATTTAAATCACAATACTAACAAACACTTTAATATTTTTAATTATGTAGGTGGTCATATATTGTATATCACTTTCACATAAGGCCTTTATGTGGTTGCATTGCATATGCCTTTATGTGTAATTGGTTGAGGATGATCTTATTTTTCTATTGTCTTATTAATGTCAGTGATGTGTAAATACTTAGAAAATGTACTTAGTCTACCAGTCACTCTATTTTAAATTAAGCTTAACTATAAAAAAAAAGGTCCCTCAAGACAAAATGTAGCAAGGTAAGTAACATAATCTTCTTAATAGTATTTTATGACATCAGAAGCTAATTTGTAATTTATATTCAAATAAAATTAGTTTCATGCTATGTCTGTTGTAATTCAATGACCTAGGCCAGAGCCGTATAGATCTGGCTCTGACCTAGCAAACATAATTTAGTGAAAATGATGCAATACCTTAGTTACTTTAATTTACACAAGTTAGGCTATGTAATATGTTCAGTGAAAAAAGAAAGTCCTTGATTGTGTCACGGTTCATGAATTCTTGAAACGTGACAGATTGATATTGTCAGTGCTATAAAACAATTTGAGGCAACAAAGGCTCTGCATAATAGTGAAAGGGAGAGAGAGTGTCTACTGAAAGAGTGTGCATGTGGCCCATGGGTATGCTCAGTTTAGGTTTAGGCATTTGTTAAGTTTGAAGGCCAACTCAAATATCCTTGACTTTATTTAAAATACAGTAATAAAGGTATATACTATGTAATTGTCTGTGTGTGCATGTTTGCACCTTTAATGTTGGGTGCAATATCACTGCACAGTACAAACCAAACTATAGCACGGACATCTTTGAAAGCACTATTTCGTTGTTTCAGCTCTCCTATGGCAAATTAGTTTGTCTTATAATGAATAGAGTGTAATGTTTAGATAGTAAAAGCAAGTTTTGTGTTTTTGTTCAATTTCACTCAAAATGGCTGTAACAAAACTGTTTTAAAGGTCACCGAATTCTGAAATCCTCCAAATTCAGAACTCCTCAGCTTCTTACAGTAGAAATTATTTTGGGCTGACATGAACAGAAACAGACATACAGTATAGGGTCACCCAATCTGATAAGGCTATTTTAAAGGTTACCAAATTCTGTTACCCTCCTCTATTTCCTTATCAGATGTGACCCTATACTGTATGTCTGTTTCTGTTCATGTCAGCCCAAAATGATTTGTACTGTAAGAAGCTGAGGAGTTCAGACATTATCAGACTGAATTTGGAGGATTTCACCTTCATTATGGGTGAAATAGCGGAGGGTAACATAATTTGGTGGCCTTTAAAATAGCCTTATCAGATTGGGTGACCCTATACTGTATGTCTTTTTCTGTTCATGTCAGCCCAAAATGATTTCTACTGTAAGAAGCTGAGGAGTTCTGAATTTGGAGGATTTCAGAATTCGGTGACCTTTAACACAGTTTTGTTACAGCCATTTTGAGTGAAATTATTGTAATCATTCTGTTAATGTAATAATTTACAAAAAAATAAAAAAATAAATAAATCTAGTACCCTCCCTCATCGCCATACTCTTTGACTACTGGTTCCGCAAATTAAACATATATCCTATAAATAATATCCAATTATAACATATTATTCTGAATAGCAAAACAAACTGAGAAAAAAAAACTTTTCCTAAACGTGCACGGACGTTAGGGTCGTTCTCGCGTGAATGTTTAATGAACAACACCCCAGCCGGCACATGACCGACCTTCAACGTTGAAATATGGTTGAAATAATGTCAGTTGTTGTTTCAACGTTGAAACAACGTTGATATAACGTTTAATGCTAAATGGTTGAAAACCAACCGGTACATGACCAACCTTCAACGTTGAAATATGGTTGAAATAATGTCAGTTGTTGTTTCAACGTTGAAACAACGTTGAAATAAAGTCTAATGCTAAATGGTTGAAAAAGGTTAACAAAACACTATCAACGTTAATTTTAACAAGATCTGTACGTTGAAACAATGTTTTCAACAACATACAACCGAAATAGCTGTCTTTTAACGTTTAGATCATTAATTATATTTTACTCCACACAAAAGCTCGTTGATGCTCTGGATGAAATTGCTGTACGTACAGCTCTAATTTTATCCAGAGCAGCAGAATTGCTTTAACGAGATTTTGTGTGGATTTACTATTTTGTGCTTGCCTAAAAGTTTACCATGCATTAATTACATATCGTCACATATTCATAGTTTATGAAAACAATTTTGACAAATTAATTAAATAACAGACTGCAAATAAAACAATACACGTACACACTTCGCCATTAACGATTGTTATTGGTCGTTTCACCGTTTAACTTTGATCATGATTGGTTAATCTTTCTGTCTTCCAGGAAACTGGCCAATGACAATGTTCGCGCCTATTCTAAATTTGAAAATACGTCCGTTATTGTTTGAGTCGACTCGGTGGTGTGAGCAACGACAGTTTGCAATTATTATTCGGTCGGAGCGGATTATATCATATTGATTAACCACCCACAACACCCAGTAGCCCATCGCGATATATATTTAATTATATTTCGCTTAAGATTGCTCAAGTACGGTTCAAGGTCAAGGAAGGACACACTGAGAGAGCAGAGAGCGGGATTTTGAGAGACGACGAAAAGGTACGTTAAGTTCATATGTAAATGTGACTGAAACACGAATGTTAACGCTACAGTTAGCTTATTAACGAGGGACAGGAAATGTTTTTCGACATTTATTTCACTTACTTTTGCCACCTCATTGTGTTTTTGCAGTTGCTACGTGATTTTCAGAGAGACAAAGTGTTGTGTAACGGGTCGACCGCCAATTTAACCGTAGCAGCTTTTATTCTTTAACTATTTTTCAGCTGTTTAACTCTAGGTATGCCTTTTTTGTAACAGTTAAGGTTAATTCCCCTATTAGGAATCTGAAGTAATGTTAGCTAGTCACGTGATTCGATAACAAGCTAAGTTGGGGCAGTTTTGCAAGGTTTTTTATTTGATAATAATAAGCGTCATAACATTGGCGGTCCAATAAAATGTTAAAGGATACAATGGGTGCTTCTTATTTCTTATTTTTGCATCTTCGTCATTGTCCGATTCGTGAAGGAATCGTTCTTTTGAACAGGTTATTTTTAGTGAACCGGTCGAACCAGTTCACCAAATCGGACTGAATCGTTCAAAATAGTAGAGTTGTGACGCTCGCGAACGAACCGATTCTTTTGAACGGCTCATAAACATGACGATGAGAGCCGAGTCGCGGCTGGAGGGGAGCCGTTCTTTCTGTCGTTCTTTTTTTCCTATGCGTGTTTCACACAGATGCACACAAATTAGCTCCTCCGCGAGACAGAACACTAGTGATGTCCGGTTCGTTAACGAATCGTTCTTTTGAACCGGTTCTTTTTAGTGAACCGGTCGAACCAGGACACTAAATCGGACTGAATCGTTCAAAACGGTTTGCGTCTTGCGTCACCGCTGATCCACAAGTTATTAAAGTTACTCAGTTTCAAATATGCCTGACAGTCCCTCCGACTGTAAATAAACTAATATCCTGGAGTAGCATATTACTAGTTACTACAGTTCACTGAACTGACTGAGACATGTTGAGAGGAGTGATGAGCACGAGCAGGCAGCTGATACTGCGCATGCGTGCAGTACTACCGAGCGTAGGTACAGCAGTTCTTGAATCGGTTCTGTACTGTTGATTCATTAACTGCTGTACCTACGCTCGGTAGTACAGTTCCTTTAGATGTAAAGAACAAGTTATCACAGTTAATTACTTATAGATTAGGTAACCACTAAGCAATCACTTTACACATTTTACAATATGTAATACATCAAACAACAATCTCAATAATTATTTACCTTGCAATCACAGTACAATAATCAACCGATTACATTTCCTTTTTTCTTTTCTTTCATGAAAATTCTAATGCATATTTTATGTATACAGTACTGGAAGTGTTTCAGATGCTGTTGTTGACTCTGCACAGTCTGTGTCACCTATATGTACTGGTACTGTCTCTTCTGTTTTCAACAGACTTCTCCGATTTCTCCTCAGGATTTGACTATCCTTTGTACTGACAGTGTCTTGGGTTCACCTCCTCCAGAACTGTGGTTAATTGTGCCTCAATTCTGGTTCTTGGTAAGTATTAGAGATGTGACGGTTATAATATTCTCCCACCGGTTAATCGACTTTTGACAACACCGGTAATATTGGTTTCATCTGATTTTTTTTATTATATTTAAATTAGCGTCAATTCATCCTTCGCAGGGAGTTGGATTGAAATGTGATCTGACTAATCAAAATCCACCATTTTTGTCCAACAAAGCATTCAGGAGAGTTAGTAGATGAACGTCGGTGAATTTGAACTTGGCTTTAACTGAGGCAATCTGTCACGACACATCAAAGAGCCACAAAACAGTAGCAGGGCTCGAAATGAACTTTTTTACTTGGTAGCACTGGTGCATAAAGTTTCCACAAAGAACCAGTAAAAGTAATTTGGGGTCAGTAAGATTTTTTTAAAGGTCCCATGACATGAAATTTTCACTTTCTGAGGTTTTTTAACATTAATATTAGTTCCCCTAGCCTGTATATGGCCCCCAAGTTTCTAGAAATTTCAATCGGTGTAAATCGAGCTTTTGCTATCTTTCTCTGCCTTTGAGAAAATGGAGGCTCAATCACGCTGATCTTGAATCTCCTCTTTATGACGTCATAAGGAGGAAATGTTACCTCCCCTGTCTCTGCTTTGCCCTCCCAGAGAATATTTTCCGCCCATGAGAAAATGCGAAAGGAAGTAGGAATGCGCGCACGCGATTTTAGTTTGTCCACGAGAGATATTATGGCTTTTGAGCGAGCGAAGCATAACAATTGCTCAATAATTGGATGTACAAATGAACACCGAAGGGCCAATACAGAGCTGGGCAACCCCAGCGGAACGTCTGAAACTAAAGTCTGGATCACTCTCTTTGGCTCAGCTACACACCTCGGACAAGTGTAAGTCAACTAATGATATATAAGTGTGTTGCTTTACTGTTTATGGTTGCCTAAAATGTTACACGTAGAATGTGGCTGTAACATTAGCTATGCAGTTTATGTGTGTGAATACACACACTGTAACGCGAGTGTTGTACATTTCTTTGTTATTTGGATAACCGTTTTCCTGTTGGTTATATGGCGTGCGCGATATCCGCATTTCAAAATCGCAGAGCTTGATGTAATAAGATAAATACAGACGTTACAGATCTCTCATGAAAAGGCAACAGTAGGTTTGTGTTAGCTACATGATAATAACTGTAAACCATCCGAATAAAGCACCGTATCCAGACATAATCTTTTAAACGAACCATTCGGAGACGTCCTGCTGGAGCCGCTGAGTTGCAACTTCTTCATCCGTTGCTTCTCCATCCGGATCAGATTCTGGGTCAAACTGAAATGCTTGAAAGACTGCGTGTCTTCGTGCCATTGCAATATATCCAACGTAAACATGCACGCCACGGTACCTCGTTGCGCAAGATGGTCAAGGCCACACCCACCCTCCACCTTGTGCTGCCTTTCTCCTCCTTATTAGGATTTAAAGCTACAGACACCGAAACGGCCTGTCTGAAGGAAGCCCATTCTGGGACTGGCTTGTAGTGGCTATAATTCTGCACCGAGGCTGAATTTTTGGAAAGTGATTTCAGATACAGTACTAGGGAACACTAAGGCCTATATTAAAGCCAACAAAAAGTAGCATGTCATGGGACCTTTAAGAAATTAAGAAAAGTAATAGGCAAGGATGCATTCAAATGATCAAAAGTGACAGTATAATGTTAGACATTTATAACGTTAGAAAAGCTTTCCATTTCAGAAAACTCTGAAACTTTATATTCAAAGAATCCTGAAAAAAACAAAACAGTTTTCTACATTGATAACAATCAGAAATATTTATTGAGCAGTAAATCAGCGTATTATTGCAAAAGTTTGTTCAGTCGGATGTCAATGGCAAAGAAAATAAAACAAGGCATGTAGCTTATTAACGTTAACTGACGAGAGAGAGAGAGAGCGAGCCAGCGCACTTCTGTTGAATGCTCTTGATTGCTGATCGTTCACTCAGCACGTGTCATTTGGATTAAAACTAAATTGTATATGTAAGTAAAGTAAAACATGAACTGTTACCTGATTTAAGTATATTGAGTGGTTCCCTACATTATTACAGGACGTGTGCAGGTCAAGATCGTTCCATGAATGCAAACATCCAAAGCGCGCTCTGCAAACCAGCGTCTCAGCGCGCGAATACTGTATTGAATTGTCTTTCACGTCTTGCGCTTAAACGGACGAATTCACACGATGGGGTCGGTGCGTTCGGTCTTAAAGGGACAGCTGTCTAATAAACCTGCTTCTGTGTTTTAATGTTCAAACAAAGGACAAATAAATTACTCACTGCTATTGACTAAATAGGCTACCCTTTTCAAAAATCCACCTATATATAATTTATACAGTAATGAATATGCATTTTTTTCACATTTGATTACTTTATTCAAATTTCTGTACCTGTTAGATCTACCTGAAAAACTCTAAAAACACTGTTTATTTCATTTGTAGCCTTTCTTTGTTCTATTGTATTTATTTGTCCTATTTGTAATTCGATTATTTGTTCTTATTTCGTTACTGATTGCTTACTTGTCTTTAATAATGTTTTAAATTCACATTAATTAGTCTGGTAGTTTTTGTTGTATCAAAATTGGATTAAATAATTGATATTTCACTGGTATCTAAACATTTGTTACACTGACCCAATCCTCAGCACTGAGCCCTTCTGGAGCTATTTTGGTTTATATACTAATACATTTAAAATATTGTTGTTGAAAAAATACAATCTTTTCATGCTAAATTAACGCTGCAGCCTGTCTGAGATATAGAGCTATTTCGCATGGCTATGAGCATGATATTATGTATATGATAAGTATATAATACAACTTTCATTCTTCAGGTCAATCATATATTCATAGAAAAAATCTGTTTCAATATCCTTTCAATGGTTAAGGTGATTTCACATGCCTGACAGCGCTGGTCAATGGATTGATCTCTATGACATGAAACATTAGTTATCATTTATATATATGTAATTTGAGTAAAAAAAATAAACAAATTTATTGTTTGATAAGTACTGATTGAAGTCCTTGAAATCCAAAAAAGTAGTGCTTGAAAAGTCCTTGAAAGTCCTGGAATTTCATTTTACAGAGTCTGTACGAACCCTGCTTCTGTTATGACAGTAAAAATACATCGTTTTTAATACATAGTTTTTTTCATAGATGGCGTACCATAAAAAATGGAGGAGGCAAAATGCTGAATTGCACGCAATAGCGCTGTCTAGCAGTGACTCAGAGGAGGATCATTCTTCTTTTGCTGCTGGGTCTCAGAGAGAAAATGGTGCAGAGAGTGCTGCAGACATCGATGATCTTGCTTATGATCATGATGGCCAGCCGTATGATAGTTACAGTGAAAGTGATCATGGTACTATAACAGACACCTCCTCAGATGAATTAAGTGATCTGAGGAGTGATTTGGCTAAATGGGCTGTTCAGAATAAAGCAACACGTACATCTGTTGATGAGCTCCTCTCTGTGTTAAGAAAACATGGACATCGACTGCCTAAAGATGCAAGAACACTTTTAGGAACTCCTCGCCAAGTAGAAGAACGGGAATTATGTGGTGGTCAATATCTGTATTTTGGTCTTGAGTCAGGAATTTTGAAAATATGTTCACAATACCCAGATGACTTCTCCAGAGAAAATCATGTACTCCTAAATTTTAACATAGACGGTTTGCCATTGTTCAAGTCATCAAATGTCCAGATTTGGCCAATCCTTTGCAGCGTCAAAAGGTTTCAGCCTTTTATTGTAGCTGTATTTTGTGGCAATGAAAAACCCAATTCTGTGAGTGATTTCATGTCAGAATTTCTTGAAGAGCTTACTAGGCTCCAACAAGATGGAATTGCATTCAAAGATGAAACCTTAAATGTGAAAGTTAATGCTTTCATTTGTGATGCTCCAGCAAGAGCCTTCTTGAAATGCATAAAGGGACACACTGGATACAATAGTTGTGAGCGATGCACTATTAAAGGACAATATGTGAACCACAGGGTTGTGTTTAATCACCAATCACAAGAGAATGTTTCATCAAGAACAGAAGAGGAATTCAACAGGCAGTCCTACTCTTCTCACCAAAGTGGACACTCACCCCTGGTAGATGTAGGCTTGCCATGCATACAGTCATTCGTCTTAGACTACATGCATCTTGTCTGCCTAGGGGTGGTTAGACGCTTACTGACTTTCCTCAGACAGGGTCCAAGAGAGTGTAAACTTTCTCAGAGACAAATTGGTGAAATTTCTTCCAAACTTGAGTCCCTCAATGGAACATTGCCAAGGGAATTTGCCAGACAGCCGCGGTCTCTTGCTGTTCTGGACAGATGGAAAGCAACGGAACTCAGACAGTTCTTACTGTACACTGGACCTGTTGCTCTTCGTGCAGTGCTGCCTGAGAGCTTCTACCACCACTTCTTGACACTGACTGTTGCCATGTCCATACTGTTGGACTCTAATGACTACACTAGGAGTGCATATACTGCCTATGCTGAGGAACTACTGATGTATTTTTATAAAGCATCTACCAAGCTCTACAGTCCCATCTTTCCTTCTTACAATGTCCACTCTCTTACCCACTTAGCAGAAGATGTTAGGAATTTTGGAACTTCACTAAATGAGATTTGTGCTTTTCCATTTGAGAACCATCTGCAAAAACTGAAGAGAAGTGTCAGAAATGCAAAAAAACCCATTACACAACTTTACAAGAGGATAACTGAAATGGATAATGCCAAAGTATGCATTACACCAGCACTGCACCGGACATTTGTGTCCACCAAAAAGAAAGACTCCTGTTTTCTTGTTGGAGATGGTTTTGCCTTTGTAAAGAAAAAGAGAACGGATAAAGTGTGTGTGTGTGAGGTATACCACCTTGACCATTTAGACAGTTTTTTTGACACTCCATGCAACTCCAAACTTATAAACATTGCGCTTCTAAGGGATGAAAGAAGACCTGGAAAACGAAAGCTCATTGAACTGAAAGACCTGAGAAAGAAAGCTGTCTGTCTTCCATATGGAAATGGATTTGTTCTGATACCAATGCTTCATGGCAGTGAAAGGCATTAAGAACTGTGTCCAAGGATGTGCAAGAGGTGTTAAAGACATGGTAATTTTTTTTCACATAAAGGTTCTGTTTCAAGGGATGTCACTAAAGCCCCTTTCACACAGAGATTACGGAAATTACACGGATACATTGACCCGGGATTTGACCCGGGTTCGTTTGATTTTGGTTCATTCACACTGCCAGTGATTTTCCGGAATCAGAGAGCGCGTTCACACACGACCCGTGTATGTTCCGGAAAGACACGTGACATCGATGTGACTTGTAATGTCTCAGCAGCGTCTTAAGTTTGCTTATGAGCTGCGATTTCTCTCACGACAAACCACGCTTGTGCATTTATTTCTCTGATTCGATCATAAAATTGCGCATTACGTACCATTTCACAGCTGGCGAACGATCCCGGCTTCAGCGTCATCACTACGACACGGCATTATTACGGCTTTTGTTCACACAGCGCGCGTTCCGGAACTGAACACGGCAATGTTACTAGGTCCCCAACCCGGAATCGATCCCGGCATCAAACCCGGGTTGTGTTTGCGTTCACACAGAAGGCGTTCCGGCAATTTGCCGGCAATTTCCCGGGTTCAATGCGCTGTGTGAAAGGGGCTTAATTTTTTGTTGCATTATAACTAGGCATGTGCCGGTATTCGGTAATGCGATAAATCGCGGTAATGAATATGCACGATATTGTTATCGCGGGCACTTCAAAATACCGTGAAAAATAATAGATCCGAATTTAGATTTTTAGAACGCGCATTATAGCTTATTTTCCCTCAACCGCTTAAACAAACGCTGTGTATGCTGCGCGAAACACGTGTGCACTCTGATGTAAACAATCGCCACGTGTACAAGCATGCGGCCGTTGCGCACTTCTAGTCTAATGTAAACAGTCCTCACATGGAGAAGCAGCATGGTGGAAGGAGGAACGCCGCCGCCTACAGTCATGGCCATTGTGTCACAGAACGTTAAATTTAAACCATTTAATGACCAGCAGCACGTTAGATGGCTAAAACAAATAGATAAAGAGTATTTTGCTGAATATGTGCACTGCACTTTTTTACATATTTATTATATTTTTACTTGTGTCATTACATAATTGTTATTATAATGAAAACCACATTATATTTGATTTAATTAGTTATTTGTAACCTTTAACAATACCAGCTGATATGGCTCTATATAGCCCCTTTCACACAGAGATTACGGAAATTACACGGATACATTGACCCGGGATTTGACCCGGGTTTGTTTGATTTTGGTTCATTCACACTGCCAGTGATTTTCCGGAATCAGAGAGCGCGTTCACACACGACCCGTGTATGTCCCGGAAAGACACGTGACATCGATGTGACTTGTGATGTCTCAGCAGCGTCTTAAGTTTGCTTATGAGCTGCGATTTCTCTCTCGAGAAACCACGCTTGTGCATTTATTTCTCTGATTCGATCATAAAATTGCGCATTACGTACCGTTTCACAGCTGGCGAACCATCCCGCGCTTCAGCGTCATCACTACGACACGGCATTTTTACGGCTTTTGTTCACACAGCGCGCGTTCCGGGACTGAACACGGCAATGTTACTAGGTCCCCAACCCGGAATCGTTCCCGGCATCAAACCCGGGTTGTGTTTGCGTTCACACAGAAGGCGTTCCGGCAATTTGCCGGCAATTTCCCGGGTTCAATGCGCTGTGTGAAAGGGGCTTATGGTTACATAGCATTATGTGAGTTTTTTTTTTTTCATGAGAAAAAAATAACGTGGGCTATATACTGTAGCCTTCCTAATATTTATCCAAAATTAGTCAGTATTAAATCAAGATTTAAATCAAATCCCAAGTATTGAATTGAAATCGTTAAATTTGTGTTAAGCAATACAAACAGTAGCCTACCAGTCATTGTACCATGTAATCATTGTAACATGTTGTCACTAAACTGTTAGTGACAGTTTAGTGACAACATAACTGTAACTTAATTCAGTTAAGTTACCAAATGTTTTGACAATCACAATTACACCTTGTGATGCAAGTTTTATTTGATTTTTTACACACCCCCATCTGTTTCTCATGTCCAATTCAAATATCGTGATAATACCGTATACCGTGATAAAAGATCACTCAATTAATCGCAGCATGAAAATGTGATACCGGCACATGCCTAATTATAACAAAAAAGCATATTTCAAACACAGATATTCCACTGTGAAGGTGTTCATACTTTAAATATGTGTGTACACCTGTACAAATATTGACACCGTTTACACCTGGTATTGTGATCCATATTTAAGTGGTCAGTGCTAAAGACAAGTATAAAATAGTTCTCTCGCAAAATTGATGTAAGATTTTACAAAATAAGAGGGGAGGATATCTGAAAACAAGTGGTTTCTGCTTAAAATCCATGTTTTAAAAACTGGACAAATTTTGTATTTGTAATGGGTAACCCCAATCCTACTATTGTTTTGTACTAAATGTTATGGCAATAACATTTCACCAGTATCCTCTTCCATTTAACCATCTGCACAATAGTCAAAAAATGTCTTAGCTTTTAAACTGTTATTGTTTTTATGTTTGTCTATGTATAGTGGAAGACAAGAACAATGTGGGCCAGAGCTGTATGGAGAGAATGCAATGCGGAGATGGAGGGAGTCGTGCCATCTTGTTGGATTAAAAATGGTTGTGTGTTTTGGCCTGATCAGGGAGTGAAAAAAGCCATGAAAACCTGCAAAGAGCCTGAAGATATATGGATGACGTTTCCTCTTATCAAAGTAAAATTTCAGTCAGGTATGTAATTATTTTGTTTACATTACGGCTGGGAAAAATATAAATTTCTCGATTTTATAATCTATTGTCTTTTTATATGAACTGGTTGGCTATACATTCTTAAATCCCGATAACGTTTTAGTCTATACTGTTTTTAGTTGATGAATGAACGAAAGTGTATCCATCCAGTAAATGGCTTTTTTACTTCTGATGTGAAACAAAAATTATCAGATTCTGTCTATTTTATTATGAATACCACTTTGGCATTCTTTAAGTGTTTGTATACAAGCCTAATATCGTACCAGGGTTTCCGCGGGGTCTTAAGTCTAAAAAAGGTTTAAAATCTGTCAAAAACTTTGTTGTGATATAGGTCTTAAATTTCATTCATAGTGGTCTTAAAGTCTTCGTGAAACCTGCAGAAACCCTGCGTACATACTTGACTCCCTGTATAGTTTATAGTGGATTTTTTTTTGTTTGTTTTTTTTGTAAATACCCAGCCCTAGTTTACATGATGTTATCAGAGGTGCAACATTAATAATAATAATAATAATAATAACAACATTAATAATTCCATTATACCTGTGCAAAACAATGTCTTTCAGATAACAGACAGGAATATGAAAACTATGATTTAACAACCACTGCTGAATTGAGCTGCCCAGAGGAAGAACCGTTAAAGATCCCCGAAAAGAGGAAGTCAAAGAAGAAGAGCTATCCTGACTATCAAATGGGTTGGTAGTTTATTATTACCTGTTTCCCCGCCTGCATTTTATTTTTAAGTTACCAGCCAGTGCATTTTTGATAATTTCCATAAAACTTTCATGGCGTTTGTTGTACCTTCTGGTATAAATGAGAAGAGTTTTGATTTTAGTTGTTTTTCTTTTGTGTAAGACTGAACCTTTAACTGAATAGCTCAAATTGTTGAATGTAAATTATTGCAGATGACCTTCCTGACACTAATGTAAATGGATTTGAAATGGTGGCTGTTGCTGGGCCCCAAATACATGAGCACACAGGTATCTGACAAAGTTTTAAAAAGCAATTTTGTCATGAAATTGATAAATTGTTTATGCCTGCCAATATAAATATGAACTGAATGGAGCCTATGGTCAGAGATATTTAGTATATATATCCTTTTCCCTTGTAGATGATCTCTTTCTTCCTGATGTACCCAAGAAAGTAAAGAAGAATGTGCATTCTGGTTGGTGTTTGTTTAAACCTTTTTTTTCTGCTGAACTTAAATCTAAATCTTGTCTTATTTCAACACTAAACATAAATTTTGTTCCTTGAAAGTAAGTGCATAGTAAAAGTTTAGTTGGGATGTCCCAATCCAATTTTTTTTGTGCCCCCGATCAGAGTCACTTAATAAAGCTGGTACATGGTTTTTAGTATTTTGTCTTTATTGTCATCTATTCTTTTTTAGCAGAAACTGTTGGCATCTGTCCAAACCAAAGCAGACCATCCACATGCAGCCCAAGTAATCCCTCTGAGTCCCTCTCACATGGCCAGTGAAGCCCCATAGAGTCCCTCTCACAGAATCACAGGAGAGATCAGTCCAGTGAGTCCCTCTCACAGAATCACAGGAGAGATCGGTCCAGTGAGTCCCTCTCAGACGGCCAGAGAAGAGGCCCTAGTAAATCCCTCTCACAGAATCACAGGAGAGATCGGTCCAGTGAGTCCCTCTCAGACGGCCAGAGAAGAGGCCCTAGTAAATCCCTCTCACAGAATCACAGGAGAGATCGGTCCAGTGAGTCCCTCTCAGACGGCCAGAGAAGAGGCCCTAGTAAATCCCTCTCACAGAATCACAGGAGAGATCAGTCCAGTGAGTCCCTCTCAGACGGCCAGAGAAGAGGCCCTAGTAAATCCCTCTCACAGAATCACAGGAGAGATCGGTCCAGTGAGTCCCTCTCAGACGGCCAGAGAAGAGGCCCTAGTAAATCCCTCTCACAGAATCACAGGAGAGATCAGTCCAGTGAGTCCCTCTCAGACGGCCAGAGAAGAGGCCCTAGTAAATCCCTCTCACAGAATCACAGGAGAGATCAGTCCAGTGAGTCCCTCTCACACAGCTGGAGGAGTATTTCTTCAGAGTCACACAGCAACTGGAGTCTGTCAGATAGATCCATAGACACCCAGTCACACAGCAAAAGGAGACCCTCCAAATCAGCCTCCCGTGATAAATGCAAAAATGGCAGTAAGAGGTGAGTCTGCCACTAAAAAAAATACCATTGACAACTGAACCTACCTGAATTTATAAGTATGGATTCATACCATAATAGATATGTAGAAGAATAAATCTTTGGTTTTAAGTACTGTTTTGTTAGGCAGTGTCTAAACTTTAATTTCATTTCAACTCTAAGACCACAACCTACTTAACATTGGTATATTGATGTCTCCCTCAAAAGTGACAGCCAGAGAATAAGAGGTTTACAGAGAAGCCTGAGCCAGCATCCGAGCAGTCACCCACCACTTAAATCCAACAAGAAGAGAGTAAGGTCCGTGAGTGCGGAACTGTCAAGTGAGGGAAAAAGATATTGTGTGCCATACCACAATGAGGACAGGAAAAGATCAGAGCCTGCTTTCTCTGAAGTGTTTCAACAGACCTCAACTCCAAAATTGAAGGCATCTAACTTTCCTCTATCAGAGGAAAGTAAGTAGTTACTTTTAGTTTTGCTGACTTTACATAGTAATTTGTGTTATTGCTGGGCAGTATAATTTTTGTTTCTTTTTTTTAAAGTTAATAATTTGTCAAACTATGAAGAATAAGCTTGGGTACATGATCTGTAAGGGGTATTTACAAGTTAACTGCTGTAAACCACATAGTACCTATAGAAGTTATTGCCCAACCCTATTAACTCATGTTCTCACTTCCCTAAATCCCAGAATTCCAGAAGAAAGTGCTTCATATGCTTATTGACATTAGAGATTCAATAAAAATTGCTATCGGAACCTCTGATGGGACTACATTTAATCTGAAGCAAGCCAACAGTAAGATCGAATTCCAAGAACTGGAGAGTCGTTTGGAAGACAAAAATGAAAGAGCAGCCTTGGTAAGTTTCAGATCAAATATGCAGTCAATCACAGTTCTAGCCTCAAAGTGACTATTCCCAAATGTTAATTGATAATTAATTGAACATATACTTCAGCTCTGGAAAGATGAATGTGTGTTTAAAATGGGTCATTTATGTAGTAGAAATGTGAAATTAATTTTGAATTTGGAGCCTTCTAGCCTGAGAAAATCCAGAAAATTTATTTTTAGCTTATGGGGATGAAAGACAACAACTCCCAGAATGCAATTGCCTCGCTGCTCTATGAGGGCACGCCTACCAGAAAGACAGCGCTGTTAAACAACAAGGCTAAGCTAATGAGTCTCCGTGACAAGTCTGCCTGGGATTTTGCGATCGGCCAAAATGTCAGGGATTCGGCTTTTGCGTTCGACAGTCGCCATTCATTATGTTTACTGTGGCGAGCAGGACGAGACCTATGGACGAGAGTAAACGTGCGAGGCCGGTGCGGTGATTACTGATGAGCGGCAGCTGTGAGACTTGTAACAGTTAGCTATCTCTCACTGAGGAGCGGGACTTTTCTTAGCAATGTTAAAACACACATTACTAACACACATTACTTACCCATCACTTGTTTAGCGTTCATGTAAACACTACATTCAGATTCACCAATCGGAATGAATTCAGTTAGATTGAAACAAAAGGTGTGCATGTGAACAATGAATGGCGACTGTAGAAAGCAAAAGCTGAATCGCGGACATTTTGGATGATCTCGGATTAGTTATTAAACATACTTTCAATTAACTTTTATTTGGCAAGTTACGTATGTTTTTGGATTCTTATTACTTAATCAAAACAACCCAGCTGCAGTTTGATATTACTTCAAATGCACAAACAAAAAAATATGTTATGTATTTTTTGTTACATTTGTGAGGGCACGTAATATCTAAATATCGATAAATCTATCAATATATACCTGAATTGTATCACAGAATTTCTTAAGGATCGACAAATATCGTATTGCTGGCTGAGAGAATCAATATCGTATCGTGATGAACTGTCCAATTTACACCCCTAGTTAGAAATTATGATAACCCGGGGTGAAGGGTTAGACCCTTTTATTTCGTCAGATTTCTATTGTAAAGTTCATCTTACAGACAAGTAATTTTTTTTTTTTTTTTCTGTTTTACTCTTTTACAGCAAGCATATTTGAAAAGACTGGGAGGTGTTGATGAGGTAGACATGGTAAAAAAATCAATGTCTGCGTAAGTACCATTTATGCCACACATTGCTGCATTTATTTAAAATTAATAATTACGCCACACATTAAAGCTGTAGTTTCTTGCTGTCGTTGCAATGTCTCTGCTCTATGCAAAAAAAAAAAAAATAAATAAAAACCTTGCATATGTATTGTCATGTATTTAACATGGAAAAGATACCTTTTATAAATTAGTATTTCTATATACATGCATGTTTGTTTTTTAGAACTCTCTCAAATGCCTTGATGTCTCAGATTAATATAAAGGGGAAATTTGGGAAGCTGCCATTTTCCCAGTCTCTGCTATGCCAGATCATCTGTGGTAAGTAGAAAAAGAAAACTGGTACAGAACAACTCATAAGGGCATTTGTGGGTTTTTTTGTGTGTGTGATCATTTTGGTTGTGCTTATTCAAATGTAATTACACTTCAACTATTTACAAATTATAATTCTTATCGATCACGTAACAAATTAATGGCAGACTTTTAATTGTTTGTGCCTCTTTTACTTCCAATAGTCAAAAGTTAGCAGCCCCAAAAAAGTGTTTTCTGGCTTCACACATCAAGAATGTTTGCAAATATTTCTTAACATGCACCTACATGTGATTCTATTCTATCTTTGTGAAAAGGTAAAACACAGGATGTTTCATGGGTTGAAATATACAGGAGTTATGTTGATCCAAACTTTTTTTTTTCTCTCTTTAGACGCTGTCATCAACACATACAACACAACACGTACACAAATATTGGAGACCATGTCAAAATACTTGAAATATGCACCAGAGAGGATGGGTGGTGGTGGCCGTAAGAGGACTCTTCCATGAAGACTCAATTGATAAAATAATAGTGTATTTGTAATGATTCCTGTCTTGTGTTTCCCTCGTCTTGCTCGTCTTGTGTGGACTTTAGTTATTTCCTGTTCTGTGTCATGTTTTGTAGTCCTTTGTAGTTTTTCTAGTTTATTAGTATCCCCAGGTGTTTCTAATTAGCCACACCCCCTTGTTATCTTGTTTAGCTTGTTGGTCCCTGTGTATTTATAGCCCTTGTGTTTCACTTGTTACTTTGTCAGTTGTTGTACATGTAAGGGTTGCTTCTAGTCTTGTCATTCTAGTGGTTTTGTTTCTTTATCCCTGAAGTTCTTTATTATTTGTTCTATGTGTTATTTCATTAAAGGGATATTCCACCGGGTTTTCATATTAAACTATGTTTTTCCCTTAACTAAGACGAGTTGATACATACCTCTCTCGTCTCAGTGCGTGCACTCAATCGCTCTGTCTTGAGGTGAAACTTTGTTAGCACTTAGCTTAGCCCAGTTCATTCAATATGGGCCAAGCAGAGAAGCTACCAAACACCTCCACGTTTTCCCTATTTAAATATTACTGCGCCAAAAGTACTTACGAGCACTTGCTATGGTATTCCGCCATACAATATAGTTATCCATTTTACACGCTTAGAAAAGCGCAACGTTTTGTGTCACCGTCCTAGGTCGAGTTACACTACGAGAGTAACTATTTAAATAGGGAAAACGTGGAGGTGTTTAGCTTCTCTGCTTGGCCCATATTGAATGAACTGGGTTAAGCTAAGTGCTAACAAAGTTTTGCCTCGAGACAGAGCGATTGAGTGCACGCACTGAGACGAGAGAGGTATGTATCAACTCGTCTTAGTTAAGGGAAAAACATAGTTTAATATGAAAACACGGTGGAGTATCCCTTTAAAAGCTTGCGTTTAGATCCTCGCTTCCGCCTGCTTTCTCCGGCACATTACATTATTATTATTCTGGCTTGTACTGTAAGACCTTTTTTAAAGACCGGTTGAACAATATTACTCGATGAAATAATAGTTTTATTATTAATATTCTGGCTTGTACTGTAAGACCTTTTTTTTTTTAAGATCTGTTGAACAATGTCGCTTAATGAAATAAGTTTATTATTATTATTCTGGTTTGTAGTTCTTTAAGAACCTTTTTATAGACCACATTTTTTAAAGGTTCGATGCTTCTAGAATGAAATGTATAATTCAATTTGTGCTGTTGTTGAACAAGATTTAACTAAATAAAAAAAAGCATATATAAATATATGTATTTTAACAAAACTGTGTTTTTATTTATAATTGCGGCATAGTGCCAATTTTATTTATCCTATACAATGTGTAACCTCTCACAACAATGTGTAACATCTCACACCTGCACTACAGATCTGTACACAGTTTGAACTTCTGACTTCGAATCAAAATTTTCCCATTAGATGCCACTGTGTCTAGGGTAGTATTGCAAATTATGCATAGCAAGTTACATAATTACAGTTGCTTTGATTTTCTGTACAAATGTAATGTCTTCAGAGAGTACAGTGAACAGGAAACTTAATCTATAGTTTATTCAATGTTGAAAAATACGATATAAGGTTGTATATTCAACGTTGTTTCGTTTTGCAAAATCAATTCAACCTCAACGTTGCTGCAAGACGGTGAAACAACGTCACGAAATCAACGGTGAAACAACGTCACGAAATCAACGTTGAAACAACGTCACGATTTCAACGTTGAATCGTTTTGCAAAATCGAATCATAATCCAACGTTGATTCAACCTTGGTCCCTGACGTTGATTCAACGTTGAATCAACGTTGAAATGCCGGCTGGGACACGTAGAAGGCTACTCTGAAAAAAACCCCACATTGAGTTCAATCTGGGCATGCAAAATAATCATTTATGGTGTAAATAACCAGCATTTCTAAACAAACGTGTAGTAAATACTTCACCTTTGTCTTATAGTCAGAAGTTACGCTGTTTGCGTAGATCACGCAGCACAGTGACAACCGCGCCCAGTACGGTCACATTATGACGGTCACAGAATCTTGTGTAACACCTTTTTAATCACAACGCGCGTACAAGTCCGCTAATGACACGTCCGATTCGCGAACTAATGCCTCCTTAAAATGGATTCAACCAAAACAATCTTTTAGTTTAGACTGTTTGCGTTAAATGCACTTGGGTTGTCGAGGTTAAAACTTTAAATAAGCTGTCAAATAAACTTACTATAAATAATGTTATGTCATTTTTTAGTCTTACACTAAATATTTGGATTTTGTGAAGGTGTGAATCATTTTTTATTCATATTTAATATAATAAAGTTCTGTGTAACAGATTATTAACGGAGATTATTCCCTCCCCCCACCACACACAATAGATTTAGAACACTGGTTGGATTGTTTTGAACATCTGCGCCATTTGGTGTAGGCCTAATTTGCAGATGAGCGCCAAATTTATCGACAATGCAGCGGAGGTTCTATTGATTACAAGCAGCCAGCAAGCGAATAAAGTACTTAACTTAGGTTATATCACATGACGTCTCCATGTCAGAATTATCTCCGGTCAAAATGAAAATGTGTTATGGTATTCAGTTTAAAAAGCAGGTAACGTTGAACTGAGAACAGTCATGTTAGTAGGCTAATGCTGAATTAGGCTACGTTTACGATAATATATGTAAAAGGTAACAACACGTCAACTGCCTTACCTTGTTATTCAACTGCTGATATAGAAGGGTATGTTGTAGATATTGATGTCCAGTGTGCCAACCGAGTGACAATTTGTTTGTAAGGTGCTCATCAGTTTATACCTTGTTCGGAGATGCAATCCAATCATTGACCGGGACTCTCTGTGCTGAGGACTAATTAGCTATTGTTAGCCAATCGTCAGTAAGTACACTTTTATCACCCGCCCCTTCCCTCGTCGCTCCCTCTTTAACTGCGGAACACGTTATCATTTCAAAATTGCCACTTGAGTCAAAGCTTGATGCCTAACGTGTAAGAAAAGTTAAATGTACATACATGTACATGTGTATACCCTCTAAGCGCCAAAGTCACAAAATTTCATTAAGTCATACTTAATAAAACAGGCTATAGATCTTAATATGGTGTAATATCTCATTTGTATTCCCTACCACTAGATGGCAGACATGTAGACCAAAATGACGTCATGTTCCTATTCAAAGTGTTGGAGGTAACAGCAGAGCAAGTGAGCGATCGTGTCATTGATGCGGAAGCAGTTCAGTTCAGAGCGTTTCTCCCGGTACATCTGTGCCGCGCAATGGTGCCGCCCGCGCTTCTCCCGGTACAACTTTGCCGCGCAATGGTGCCGCCGCGCAAGGCGCGAGTGTTCACGAAGCACAAACAGATAATTTTGACCATTTGCTCAATGGGGATGGGGGTGGCAGGGGTGGACGTGGAGAGTTGTTGCTAGAGGTAAAGACAGCAACTGTAAACTGTGCCATCTAGATACCTGATTGGGCAGATAGCTGGTCAACTGATCAAAAAATAGGCACATGCATTTTACTATGGCATAGTAATGAAGTAATAATTAACTATAGTTACTTATAGTTTTACTGTTGATTTCCTCTTTTCCTGATCATTTGGAATGAGGATAAAAAGACCAAAAAAAAAAAAAAAAATCCCACTCCATATATATTTTTTTCCTGAATATTAGTGATGAACTGATCAAAAAGTAGGCTACTGTTCACATGTTTTACTACTAAAGTATTGTAATATAGTATAATTTAGTACTTTCTCCTATTTTATTGTTGGTTTCCTCTTTTCCAATTATTTGGAATGAGGATAAAAAAGACAAATAAAAAAAAGCATGTAAATAAATTCCAATATCAATTCAATATCTACTATTTCCTGAATATTAGGCTACTGATGAAGTGATCAAAAAGTAGGCTACTGTTTACATGCATTTTACTACTATATAGTATAGTAATAATTTAGTACTTTCTCCTGTTATTGTTGGTTTCCTCTTTTCTCATCATTTGCAATGAGGATAATAAAAATAAAACATGCAAATAAGTTCAAACATCAGATCAATATCTACTATTTCCTGAATATTATGAAATTCAAGAAGCCGCCCCCTGATGACGTCATAATATGCAAATTAGATGAGGATATTTACACCCCACATAAACTTTCAGTCATCCCCAACATTTTTCTAATTTACAGTAGATCTCTATCTTTAAGACCTATCAAGCCACAAGATTTTGAAATTTTGATGTCAAAATCCAGCATTTCTTCAAAAAAATCTTGGCGCCTAAAGGGTTATTACAATTGCAAACGTGAAGTAATGGTCAACACAAAATAGGCAAACGCTACTGTAAATGTAGACTAATATTATCTTAAGTTTGCAGAAGTTTTTAGGGGCGATACTACACACAATTGTCATATTCATAATAAGTAAATGCCATGGTATTTGTATGATGGGGGGGCGCAACAAACTGAATTATTAATCCAGGACTGAATGTAGGCTTATTGTTACAGTTTTTTTCAATTGTTTACACGCAATTTTGAAAACCGGGTTCTTTTTTTCAAAACAGAATCACAATTATCCAAACACCACACTCAATTTGCATAATTCCTAGATTGTTTGCAAAATGACACACTTCAGTCAAAACATACACACTTCAGTCAAAACATATACACATATTTGTGAAAATGCTATTAGTTTTCATTTAACCAACACAGTCCTCAATGATCAGACACTATTGCAGCCAGTTACACACAGCTGTGATAAATATAAAACACATTTGTAAAAAAACTAATTTTAGGAAATAGCATGTGCTAGATTTTTGGCCAGACATTGTTATGTAAGGGATCATTTAGATGACAAAAAAAAAAAAAAAAAAAAATAGTGACATACCCACAACATTCTTCATGATTAGTTTGAGATATAGGGAGAACAGGGCCGTGCACAGACATTTTGAGGGGCAGTGGCTTAAACCAAAAAAGGGGGCACTATAAGGAGTTTGAATGAGGCAGTATCATCTTAATACAGAAAATTAAAAACAACTCTTTTATATGGGCAATAAGATTACAATTAGGATTTAGTGCAAAATCAAGTTATGTTGTTATAATTACTCTTCCAATTAAATAATTCAATGTCAATGCCAGTTTAACTGTCTGATGCTCAGTGGGCTCTCACTCTCTGAGCTGCCTCATCCTATGGAAGTAGTATAGACATTTAATTTAATATTATGCACTTAAAGTATAAATTGAAATGATATACAGGTTACAACAGTTATAAAGTCACACCGGGGTAAAATGCGCATTTGACTTAATTCTCTTTTATACCACTCAATGGCACAAATTCTGCTCAGCACTTTTTTTCATAAACGCTTTTGATGATGGACTTGGAAATTTGGCTGATCATTGACTTGATCAAAGTTGATTCTGTGCTAATTTAATCTACTATTTTATATATATTTTTTAATGTTTTAGACTTATGTAGCAATTTAAATACAAAGATCTCAAGAATCTTGTTTCTGTATTTTTAAAATGAAAATTATGACAGATAGCCTATATTTATTGAACAAACATTTATTATTTAATTTATCAAAATAACTCCAAAATTGTTATAAACTTTACTAAAGTGATTGGTTTGAACAAGTATCAACTTAGACATTATTAAAAGCATATTCATTTAGCTTAAGTATTTTTATCAATACTGTGTGTCTTACCATGCTGGTTTTACCGTTTTACCCCGTGTGTACCTCCTTGCCACCTCGTACATTAATAAGATTTTTAAACAAACCACCTTTCTGATTTATTTTCACACAAAATCTGTTGCTCCATACATTTTCAAACATTGTTCTGCAATCATACACTGGGAGTAGTGAAAATTAGAATTCTTGTTCAATCAAATTATTTAACCTGATCTAATCTAATATAAATAACACTAATAAATAAATCACGAATAAATAAATAACATTTTCTGTTGTTTGCAGATTGTGTCGACAAAAAAACAATGCCTTCACAAAATTAGAAGAACAGAGTGAGAAAGAGCAAAGACAAAGCCTATTCAGCATGGCAAAAATTGAATCAAAGTTCTAGAAAGCCAGAGGGTAAATCATTATGTATAGAATATTTAGCAGACAGTTTTTCACACTTTAACTCCTGTAAATATATTTCCCATTATAATCAGTTGCCTTAGTTGATATAGTATCTATCTATAACATACATCATATTTATAATATTTTAATGAGACCATATTAACTTTATACATAATAAAAAGGTAATATACTATATATTATCTAAATGTGTTCTAATCTAAATGAATAGTACCTTAGTATAGTAGGTTACAAGGTGGCTAACGGCACAAAACACATTTGCTTTTCTTCCAAGCAGTGTTAATTTTGGCAGCCATTTTTGATTTAGTCTTAGTTTTCATCTTGAGACGAAAATACTTATTGGTCTTAGTCACATTTTAGTCATTTTTTCTTTCATAGTTTTAGTCTAGTTTTAGTTGACGAAAAGTCATTGCATTTTTTGTCAACTTTTAGTCAAACTGCAATTACCGACATTAATTTTGGTAGCTATTTATATGTAGTCTTTAGACAAAAAATTCCTAAATTTTTTATCTCTAGGCCAATTCAGTTAAGCTTATGAGAAATGTAAATTAAGGTAACAGGCTGTATTGACATTGCACTCTTTAGCAGTAGCACTTGTGCAATTCTACATACCTCTTTTCCTTAGTTTAGCAGTTCAGTGGTTTTTAGAGTGCCGTACCCCCTGGTATCCTGCAGTCACACTTTTTCCATTAAGGGACAATATTTTTTACATTTTTTTTTTTAATTAAACAATGTTCAATAAATATGCAATGGTGGTAAAAACGAAGTGATACTTTTAAAATATTAAATTAAAGCCAGTAGTAAGTCAATGTCTTTATGAGTGAGTCATTCATACATTAATTCAGTAAGAAAGCAAGCTGCTATTTTTATGAACGGGTCATTGAATCTCACGATTCGTTCAAGCCACAGATTCGTTCACGAATCACCGCTGTGTGCTGCAGTTCTGCTGTGGCTTTCGTTGCAAAATAGAGCAATAAGCCTACTGAAAATACTGTTTTAAATGTAGTACATAATGTTACCCTTCTGTTTGTTAAACTGTTGTATAAAATCAATGTCACATTTTAAATCGTGTGGATATTCAGGAAACATTGCATTCTTGCTCGTATAATATGATCAACATTAAAAACACTGCTGGATATCAGCCTGCAGTTTGATCGCAGATTTAGTAGCACAGATAGCGCAAACGGCTCGTGGCAGAACACAGACCGGCTGAACAACACTTTAATTTAAGTAGAAAATCTCAAATGAAGATCGCTAAACTCCAGCTTACTGTGTTTTCAGATCATCCGCGCTTCTTCAGCAGTGTAGAGAGCGCGCGCGCGCATGGTTGCCAGATACTATTGAAAAGACCGTGTAGAAAACGTGTTCTTTTAACAGAAAAGCTCTGACTGGGGGTTTAATTATTAAAATCTGGCAACCGTAAGCATGAACGCTCGTAAAAAACAGTCAATGTGTTGTCTCCTTTATTTGACACAAACAAGTGGTTTTGGTTAAGTTTAAAAAAAAAATTAAACACATTTCAGTCTCGTCTTTTTTCGTCAACGCTATTGCATGTGTTGATATAGTCACAGTTATCGTTTAGTGACGTGGGTGTCGTCTCTCATCGTCTCGTCTTAGTCAGGGGAAAAAAGGTCGTCAACGAACATTTTTCGTCATAGTTTTCGTTAACGAAATTAACACTGCTTCCAAGAACATGGATGTTGCACGAGTTGTAACTTGTTAGCACTATTTGAAGACCAGGAGCAAAACATTTTGCGACAGAAATACAAAAACATATTACCAAAATACTAATTTTGTGGATCGACTACTGTCTGTAATGTGGATTGTAATTTGTAATCGACCTGTGAATGGGACGAAATTCTATTCTGAAACTGTCGTCGGAGAGCGGGCACATGCTTGTCTACGAGTGACGCTGCGGAGCGAGCAGGAAAACACGGAGCGGATTAGCGGAATCAGTGGATCTTTAGCGGAGCGATAACATAACGTTTTTATGGGAATCTTCTGGAGGGTTAGGGAGGGGGGCGAGAGGGGCACCTCAGCTGATGAGGGCAGAAGGGCAGTGGCTCTAGCCACCGGGCCACCCCCCTGTGCACGGCCCTGAGGGAGAATGTACACAAATAGGCCTACTATAAACTATACAAAGCACTGCACAACACTGATGCTGCAGACTGAATATTT
Source organism: Abramis brama (assembly GCF_963993115.1). NCBI lineage: Eukaryota > Metazoa > Chordata > Actinopteri > Cypriniformes > Leuciscidae > Abramis > Abramis brama. The sequence continues at coordinate 20,253,302 of NC_139966.1, forward strand.
TAAGTATTTATTTCAATACTTACACAGTATTTCTTACCATAATCAGTTACAGTAATCAACCAACAATGAAATCAATGAAACAAATAAAATCTGTAGACAAATAAAAATTACTGCATGAAGTACATACACTTTGACTCTGAAGAAAAACTACTGTAAAAGCAACAAGAATACTGTAACTATTCATCATCTCTCTGTCTGGCTGGATCAGGCCATAAGATTTCATCCACATCACAGGCTATGTCTTCAATGGCATAAGTCCTTCCCTACCTCTTCCTCTACCTAGGCCTCTTCCTCTACCTCCTTCTCCTCTTCCTCTACCTAGGCCTCTTCCTCTACCTCCTTCTCCTCTTCCTCTACCTAGGCCTCTTCCTCTATATCCTTCTTCTCCTCTTCCTCTACCCGGGCCTCTTCCTCTACCTCCTTCTCCTCTTCCTCTACCTCCTTCATCTCCTCTTTGAGCTCCCCCTCTCATTCTCACTCTTCTTCTTTTTCTTCTGGCTCCTTCCATTTTTGTTGAAGACAGGTGAACTCACCTGCTGCCTTTTATAGCACACCTGAATGCTGCGTTTTCAAATTAGCACATGTGTGCTTCCACACCTGGTGGTTGTGTTTATCCAATTCGTTCATTAGTGTTGTCATTGGCAATCCGGGGCTTTGTAATGACAAGGAAGTAACCTCACAATCCTTAACTGTGTCTAAGGTGTGAAAATGTGTGTAGAGTTTTACAAATCACTGTGTAATGTTTTGCAAAAAGGGTGAAGCAGACATTGTGTGTAATGTTGTGCAAATCTGTGGAGGTGTTTTGCTCCTTGGAGTAGAATTTTGCACATTGTGTGGAAATTTTTATTTTAGTGTGTAAACAATCGTAAAAAACTGTAAATAACAATTTAACAGTGATAATAATGTAGCTATCATTAGCCTAAAGTTTAGCTAAAACTTCAGCCGGTAGGGTTGGGAAATAGCCATTTGCCAAATAAATCTGATTTTTTGGGCTAAATGGCGATGTATGGTATAATCTAAGTATTTAATTATTATTTTTCTATTTGAATAAAAAAAACCTGTATTTATTATTATTTTTTTAAATATTTAATATCCTGATCAATATTGTCCTACAAACAATGTTCATATTGAAGGTTCTAAAAACAAACATAACCTTGCTGTCTATCATAATATTGTTGACAGGAGCATCAATCTACTATTTCTGCAGTAAGGAATTTCCGTTGCCTACCATAGGAGTTCGTCAAGTCTTAAGTCCATAGGAGTTGGGCCTACGAGTTCGCACAGCTCTTGATGATAATGCCAGCCTTGTCACAGTTAAATTTGCTAACGTTTTGCTGAGCCTACCCTATGACAAACTAACTTACCGACAAACTCCCTTAATAAATTGACTACATTTGTTGCACACTTGAAAGAAAATGTCTTTAAAAGTATGTAGAAGGTGGTTACATTTATTTCCATTGCAATAATTTCACACATTATATATCATTTTGCACTTGTAGGCTATGCTGCTGTAATTTCTTTGTTTCTACTATTTCATTTATTTTCTTGAACTGTTATTTCTTATCCTGGACTGCCACCTACTGGATAGAAAAGGCAACAATCTAGTAATTATGTGAATAAAAATCTACATGTCTGAATGGGAAAAAAAGGGATAAATCACACAATCACATATTCGACACATTACTGTTGTGTTAGGGTAGCCTACTGTGCACATGTCATTGACAGTGAGTGGTAACTTTAGTCATTTGCTTTTATCATGCTAAAAATCTGACACCAGGCACTATGCTGATGCCTGACCCGAAAGGAAAATTATAATGAAAGAGACACGTTGAACTTTAAAGTCTATAATGATGGTTTAACTGTTCATTGATTCACTTATCTGCCAAACTTGTTTTTAAGATTTGTTCATAGCAAAAATGGATGTATGCGATTAATTTAGATCAATTAATCACAGAGTATGTAATTAGTTAGATTGAATTTAATCGATTGACAGCCATAATAATTATATATCATCAATGTTTTTCTGTAAGATAAAACTATTGTTTTGCATCATTATTATTTTTGTTTTGCTATATGTGTAATGAACTTATGGGTATGTTCATGAGTTCTCAGAGTATAGTGTTGTAAGTACTAGGCTGCTTTAGCTGTGGGCTGAAGCAAATTGAGCTAGGTAGACCAAATGTTTTTGGAGGTTTTTCAATAGAGAAATGGAGATCTATGTGAAAAATTGCTGGATTACACCTGTAATCTCTATACAAAATTTGGCATCCCACACAATGTTGAAATAACAAAATGTGTTTATTATTTTAAAAACACAACAAAAAAGGTTTAATCACTCAGTAGCAGAAAAATGAACATAATTATTAAATGAAAATATAAAAACATCTTTAAATTATATTAAAAATTAAAAGGGAATATGATAAAAAATAAAGCAATGCAAAACAATAACAAAAATTTAGTCTGTTTGTGTTTGTTGATCCTCCATGTCAACCCGTTCTGAGATTTTAAAAGAAAAAAGCACAAGTTAGCTAACTGATACTATAGGGCTATAGAAGGTAAGAGTGTAATCAAAGCAGGTGTAGTCTAGATTGTATAAATGATACATGAGTAAGATCATATTACAAATGTTTGGAAAGACGCACTGAATCTATTAATTGTTATGTTTTTATATGAAGTGACTTAAGTCATTTTAATGAAGTAGGTTACTTACCATCCTCAACAAAGGCAGCGGCTGCTGCTTGCGCTTCCTTATAGGCATCAGCAGCTGCTGCTTGCGCCTCCTTATAGGCATCAATCTCATTGTTCAAATCTTCGATTTTCTTTTTTTGCTCTTGGAGCTGCTGCCTTAATAGCTTTATATTTTGAGTAAACCCAGCTATTTTTTTGGTTTTATTGCCTATGTTTGTCATAATATTGGTGCCCAGGCTTGTCAATTCCTGGGCAATTTCTTGCCTGGGTACGGCTGGGTCTTGGCATCGGAACTGTTGAAAGGTAGAGTCAGTCTAACATTAAAATCTACATAGCCGTATTTGGAATAAAACATTTCAATCTTACATTTTTACAGTATTAAATGACTTACCACCAGCAACTGAATGCTGTCTTTAATGGTATTTGCCTCTTCGTCCCCCATTTTCGGAATCTTTGATGGTGAAGTGTAATTCGCCATAATCTGTATGAAATTGAAGTTTAAATGTATAATTAGTAGGCCTATTCGGTTTCAAATGTATGAATAGTTATCTTATATAAGATAAGATAACTATTCGCTAGGGCTGGGCTAAGGGGGCTTAAGCCCCTAATGTTTTTAGTAAAGCCCTGAATATTTTGTTACCTTGTCTTTCTCATAGAGCAAAACAATTAATCAGAAAAACAAATGTGAATAAGATTACACCAGCTCCGATTACCTAATCATGAAAAGTGGATATTACAGTTGTATTTATATTTTTCCGTTTGCATTAAAGCTACTTACGACGTGGAGCGTTTAGCATTGTAGCCAATCACAGACATGTCTGTTGACAGGGTTGCCAGATTTGGGCGGTTTTGCAATCTATTTTGCGGGCAAAAATGGGTTTGGGCGGGTGGATAAAAATTGGGCTGGTTTCGGATCAGTTCGGTGGGTTTTTGTTCCCGAAACACCGGCACTTAAGATCCTTATTCCTGCGACCCAATGTTCAGCAGGCAGCAGTCTCACTCACTCACACACACACACACACACACACACACTACAACTCTGGCTGATGTGCCCCCTAACCTCACAACACTCCCTCCCACTACCTTAAAGTGACGCACGCACGCCAACACAGATTTGAATGTTGCGATATGATTTTGTCAAAGGTTTAATAGACAGACGAAATGGAAGAAGAACGCGTGAGTGTTTGAATCGAGATCACAGACTTTTAAAGAATGGTGCAGCTCTGTAACGACACATTTCATCCTCTGTTGAAACGAAAGTGGCTATAACTTCGGTCAACCTCATCTATTAGCAAGGGCAAAAAAAGAAAAAGAAAAAAAAAAGAAGCAATTTATTTTGAATTAATATCTGTAATAAAAAAAATCGATTTTAAAATCACAAAAAAAAAAATAGATTTTTTTTTCTCCAAGCCCTAATATGCATGTTTTATGTTGCCATTTGAAATAACTGAAATGTTAAAGTGGGTTATTTTTTATGTCCATATATCCACTGTTTTTATGTTACTGAATGTTTTTTTTCCAAGTGACTTTTATTGACAATAAAGAGATTGACAATTAACTCATCGATAAGTTGATCGCATTATTTTCCGTAACATAAGCTTATAGTTTAGTAGAATAGTCTGATTGAGATCAGTAGCCTACTTTGCGTTCATTTGATTGAATATTGTTTATAAAATTGTATAGGCTAAGTCGAAAAATGGGTCATTTTAAAGTTTGTTAATGATTTTAATGTGTTTAAACGAGAAACAAGCCACACAAAAAATTGGGTGGTTTTTTGGGCGGTTTTTGACGAGGTTTTGGGCTGGAAAACCTTGCTGGCACCTGGCAACCCTGTCTGTTGAACGCATCGGCCAATCAGAGAAGTTTAAATGAGTCGCTGTGCTGAGGATGTGTTTTGTGGGAGCTCACCAAGTTCTACACTTTCGCAAACCTGTCATTATTATTGCCAATAAACTTAAGATGCAAATAAGAGATTCACTGCAATGTATTTGATATTCTTGATGCTGCTCTGATGCACTTCAATACGCACCTAAGCCTTTTTACAATAATACAATAAGCCTTTATTTTTCTTTATTGCCTTAAATCGCTTTTATAATTAATTCATTAATTTCTTTATATAAAAATACCTTAGTTTGGGCTAAAGCCCCGAATATCCATTGACCTTAGAACCGCCCTGGCTACATACGCTTCTCTCTTTAACAATTGCAGTAGTTAAAACAAGTTGTCTTGGATTTTGTTCATTATAAATGCAGGAAATCTGAGTACTTACTTCGTCCGTTCGTTGGTGGAATCAAAAGACTGGTTTTGGTATAACGTTAGTCAACGGTTCTTGTTAACGATAGGAGGAAATTACGTAGTTTCCGATGCTGGGTGTCACAATCTATTTTATAAATTAGTTGAATATTGTTCATATTATTAGATTCTCCCATTGTACTTTGAAATTAAACATATTTTTAAATGGTAAGAAATGGTCATTCTAAATAAACCACCAATCATGCATTTGTTTTTAAAAAAAATCTTTAGAACATAATTGGTCACTTCGCTCTTTCTACTTTCTTCTTCGCTGAATCCTCGTTATTTGCTGGAGCTGAACTTAGACCACGGTAAGTTAGATGAATAATCATGGTTTTGTATTGGACTTGTGTATACTAAAATGTTGGATAATAATCCCACATAGTTGTTATTGTAATGTTATTATACTCATATAGTGAAAAGTAGTGGTGTTTTCGTTTTGAGATAGAATTATCCATAAAGCTAGCCTCAGTGTTCCTTACAGTGTTCTACCTTCGAACACCACGGTACATTACAAAGTATTGCTAACAAGGTGTTAGCTTGATGTAAACGTTTGACTTTGCAAAACAAAGAAGTGAAATAAGTTTGCGGTAAAAATAATTATTAATGTACACACCATATTAATGTTATTTTAAGATTAACTTTATTGTGTGCATAAGGTTAGCAAAGTTGACTGAATGTAACTGTAACGGTCACCAGCTGGAGTGCCCTTGAGAGCCACCAGAGGGCACTCCACATAAGACTATTATCACTCACAAACTACATTTCCCAATACTCACTGCCCGGACTCATCACTTATCACTGATCACATTCACCTGTACCTCATTCACTGATTGCATTCACCTGTCTCATCCTGTTAGTCTGTCTATTTATACCATGTTCATTCATTCACTCACCGCGAAGTCTTGTTTAAGTGTTACACTTGCATCTCTGAGCGTTTTCCCTGGTTTCTTGTATTTTGGTTTTGGATATCTTGCCCTGTTCCCTGGATTACTCTCTTGCCTCTGGTCCCTGCCTGTTTTGTTTGTTTGTTTCTTTGTTTTGACTGCCTGCCTGTGTATGACCCTTGCCTGTTCTTTGGATTACGCCTCTGGATTGCCCCAGCCAATAAAGCTGCATTTGGATCTCCTACTTTGTGTCTCTGAGCAGTTCATGACAGAAGACTACGCCATACCCAGATCCAGCAGCAATGACAACATGGACCCAGTAACTAGACTCTGCTCCATCTTCCAGGATGGTCTCCCCATAGAGGACTATGTGGGTGAGTTTGTGGCTTGTTGCCACCTGGCCCCGCTGGATGACGGGGAACTCAAGGATTGCTTTTGGATGGGACTGGATCAGGACGTGAGTTTTTATTTGCCTGAGGCTGACCCCAGATGGACTCTGGTTCAATATATAGATTTTGTTTTGCTATTTTGTGGGTCTCCCTTCATAGTGGGCGAGGTGGAGCCCGCACTTCACGTCGCTTCTGCTGATCCAGAGACTGTTCACGTCGCTTCTGCTGATCCAGAGACTGTTCACGTCGCTTCTGCCGATCCAGAGACTGTTCACGTCGCTTCTGCCGATCCAGAGACTGTTCACGTCACTTCTACCGATCCAGAGACTGTTCACGTCACTTCTGCCGATCCAGAGACTGTTCACGTCACTTCTGCCGATCCAGAGACTGTTCACGTCACTTCTGCCGATCCAGAGACTGTTCACGTCACTTCTGCCGATCCAGAGACTGTTCACGTCACTTCTGCCGATCCAGAGACTGTTCACGTCACTTCTGCCGATCCAGAGACTGTTCACGTCACTTCTGCCGATCCAGAGACTGTTCACGTCACTTCTGCCGATCCAGAGACTGTTCACGTCACTTCTGCCGATCCAGAGACTGTTCACGTCACTTCTGCCGATCCAGAGACTGTTCACGTCACTTCTGCCGATCCAGAGCTTCACACCAGTCCAGCCGAGCCTGCACTTCATGCCAGCCCAGAGTCTCCTTCGCCACTGGTCCCGTCCAGTCCAGAGTCTCCTTCGCCGCTGGTCCCGCCCAGCTCAAGGCCCTCGCCACCGCTGGTCCCGTCAAGCTCAGAGCGCGCTGATTCCGATCCAGAGACTGAGCTTCACGTCAGTCCTGCCGAGCCAGAGCCAGAGCTTCACGTCAGTCCTGCCGAGCCAGAGCTTCACGTCAGTCCTGCCGAGCCAGAGCCAGAGCCAGAGCTTCACGTCAGTCCTGCCGAGCCAGAGCCAGAGCCAGAGCTTCACGTCAGTCCTGCCGAGCCAGAGCCAGAGTTTCAGGTCACGTCTGCCCGTCCAGAGTCTCGTCCCGCCGAGACTGAAATTGTTCCTGAGCCTGAATCTGATCCTGATACTGATCCTGACCCTGAATCTGTTCCTCTTTCTGCGCCTGTGTCCTCGGACAAGAGGGCCGACTCCACGCCTGTGTCTTCGGACAAGATGGCCGACTCCACGCCTGTGTCTTCGGACAAGATGGCCGACTCCACGCCTGTGTCTTCGGACAAGATGGCCGACTCCACGCCTGTGTCTTCGGACAAGATGGCCGACTCCACGCCTGTGTCTACGGACAAGATGGCCGACTCCACGCCTGTGTCTTCGGACAAGATGGCCGAATCCACGCCAGTGTCTCCGGACAAGATGGCCTCCACCGATCCAGTGTCTGTTCAAGTCACGTCTGCCGAGCCAGTGTCTCCGGACAAGATGGCCGCCGCCAAACCAGTGTCTCCAGACAAGATGGCTGCCACCGAGCCAGTGTCTCTGGACAAAATGGCCGCTGCCACGTCGACTGAGCCCTCAGCAGAGATAGCCGCCGACATGCCTGAACCTGAGCCCTCAACAGAGATCTGTCACGCTGTCTGTTCCTGTCCTTGAGCCGGTCCCTGTGTCTGTTCCTGTCCCTGTGTCTGTTCCTGTTCCTGAGCCGGTGTCTGTTCCTGTGCCCTGGCCGCCTGAAGGGTCGTCTCCGCCCTGGCCGCCTGAAGGGTCGTCTCCGCCCTGGCCGCCTGAAGGGTCGTCTCCGCCCTGGCCGCCTGAAGGGTCGTCTCCGCCCTGGCCGCCTGAAGGGTCGTCTCCGCCCTGGCCGCCTGAAGGGTCGTCTCCTCCCTGGCCGCCTGCACAGCCTGCTCCGCCCTGGCCGCCTGCACAGCCTGCTCCGCCCTGGCCTTCCGCCCTGCTGGAGTCTTCAGGTCCTCTTCCGCTGCACGGGCCTGGCCCTCCATCCCGCCCCCGGGTCCGCCTCCGCTCCACCTCCCTCCTGGACAGTTTTAGGAGCGTCTGGAATCCGCTCCTTAAAGGGGGGGCTATGTAACGGTCACCAGCTGGAGTGCCCTTGAGAGCCACCAGAGGGCACTCCACATAAGACTATTATCACTCACAAACTACATTTCCCAATACTCACTGCCCGGACTCATCACTTATCACTGATCACATTCACCTGTACCTCATTCACTGATTGCATTCACCTGTCTCATCCTGTTAGTCTGTCTATTTATACCATGTTCATTCATTCACTCACCGCGAAGTCTTGTTTAAGTGTTACACTTGCATCTCTGAGCGTTTTCCCTGGTTTCTTGTATTTTGGTTTTGGATATCTTGCCCTGTTCCCTGGATTACTCTCTTGCCTCTGGTCCCTGCCTGTTTTGTTTGTTTGTTTCTTTGTTTTGACTGCCTGCCTGTGTATGACCCTTGCCTGTTCTTTGGATTACGCCTCTGGATTGCCCCAGCCAATAAAGCTGCATTTGGATCTCCTACTTTGTGTCTCTGAGCAGTTTGTAACAGTAACAACAACGCTTAATGGTAGACTAAAATTAAGGTAATATTCTTTAGGTTTGCTAATGTCCTAACTCCTAACACATCATAATGCTGGAAGCCTACTTGAGATACCATGTGCTAATTTTGCAGTGTTAAAATAACTCAGTTTGACTATATTCAAAAATGAAAATACCATTTGTTTTCATTATTTAATTTAATTTATTTTTTGCAGATTATGAATCAACAAGCAGTGCAAGGTAAGCGTATAAGAAAATCAAGTGAGTTGGCAACTTGTGATGGTCTCTTGTGCAGCGATCTTGCATTGAAATGAATGTACCTATGCTTGTAACTTACCAACATGTAGCCTATGCCAAAAGTAAAATCTGTACTAACAACAGAAAACGGTCATAGTCCGATATGTTAAGGTACATGAATGAGTCATCTATACTAAACTGTAAGGAATGTGAAGTAGCTTATATTGAATATGAAGTTGAATTTAGTTTAATCATTTTAAATGAGTGTTGTCATGTAATTAACCATGGAAGGAAATGTTTTCTCTTTTGATTAATTATGACTGGCATGTTACATGAAACTACTTTGCATTTACTTTATATCTGGTAATTAATTTCTTTGATATGACTTCAGCTAATGATATGATATGATTAACTAATCTTAATTTGTCCTTTGTTAGATATACCGACTGTGTGGATAGTCGGCAATAGCTACATTCGCCGTGGGGAGGAGAGCGCAAAGAGAACCTATGGCAACAATCTGGGTGTCAATGCCCAGGTAGAGTGGTTTGGCTGGGGTGGATTGAGGTGGCACTCTGTTGTCCCTTGCTTCAATAATGTGAGAAGAAAATGTCATCCGGATGTCCTGCTTCTTCACTGCGGCGGGAATGATTTGGGCAGAATTCGTAGTGTGGATCTTGTCGCAGTGATAAAGCAGGACTTGCAGAATCTTCACCAGCGTTTCCCTAACATGATGATTATATATTCGGCCATCACCCAGAGACGCTGCTGGGGTTCTGCACGCCCGAGGGGAATTGACCATTCTCGTAGATGGGTGAACAGTGACATGGCTACTTTTGTTTTGGAAATACAGGGGGCTATGGTTCATCACCATGACATTCGCTTTAACAGCCCTGAGCTGTTTCTTTTGGATCAGGTTCATTTGTCTCCTTTGGGCAATGATATTTTTTTAAATAACTTAGCTGAGTGTCTGAGAGCCTTATTTCCTTAAGGGTGATATGGGATTAATGCTTCAAACTAGTCTATTGTCTATTTCAGTTGAGGATTGTTAAAGTGTATGTTGTGCTTGATGTTCATTTGGGTTGTTTAGATTAAAAAAATATTGCATTGGTAGCTGTATCACTGTTCATTTCCTGACCACTTAACTAAATTTATGATTGGCATTTTTTTTGTCCTAAATTACTCCCATTTCTCTATGATCATTGTTTCAATTGGCATGAGTTTCCCAAATTTGAGTGCCATCTATCCACCTTAACCAAACTCTCACCTCTTATTGGTTCTCCTAACTGTCTCTCTCCACGATGAATGTAGCTTGTTGGACCATGTTTGCTATGTTCACTGTATCGTCACCAAGGACCAGTGACTCAGCAATGCTTGGTGATCACTTGTGTAATGGATATAATGATAGTAAATATCTTGAAAGTCCAATTAGGTACGGTAAGCAAAAATAATAACACAAAAAAGTAACACTTCTTGCAACCTTAAGTAAATATGTCATCATGACTGCTCCCTAGGCGTATTCAAACACCACCTAAAATAACACCTTTTCTTAGAGGCCTTTGGCCTCTGACCCCCATCCCCTACCTATTCCATTCTTTTATTTGTCAAGCAACATTGGGTATCCTGAAAGGTGCTATATAAATTTAAGCTATTATTATAATTGTTATTACTATGGTTATGTTGTTATAGTTAATATTCATAAGCATTGATATGGTACGGTGATTAAAGGTTTTTTTTTTTTTACAAAATCTACTTTATAGATGTCCCGTTATTCAGAATAAACACCCACCCACCAGGTAATCAGAAAAGATTATTTTCTCTGGGTGATAAATATTTATATGTGTTTATATTTACATTTCTGTTTGTTTGTTTTTTGTTTATTATAGTGTCATATAGTATGCAGACCTCTACTCATCTATACAGAAAGTAGATCTGTACAATGAGGATCGAGTATTCACATTTCTGCTCTCTAACCATTTCAGCCAATGCTGTTATTATGGTACACATTTTAAAAAAAATTTACATTTTGAATGTCCTTGTTTTGGTCTGTACAGATGCTGTCTGATTGTTCAATTTATGATTATTTGTGTGTTTGTTTATTATAGTGTCACATTGTATCCAGTTGGCGAGTGAAAATACTGTGACGGAAGAAGTTTGCAACTTTCTACTCAGCATTTCAGTCAGAGCTGTTGTTATGGTACAAACTTTAATCATATCTGAATTAAACATAGTGAATTTTGGATGTATCTGTTCTTCTCTCTACCTGTGCTGACAAGATCTGATTATTGTGGATGTATATTTTCCCTTAATCTTTATTTGTTTGTGTATTTATTATAGAGTCCCTTTATATGGTGTTGTTGTCTACCTGTCTGTGCAACCAGTGAAAATACTGTGGAGGATGCAACCTACAAGCTTATTGTCTTTAAGTATCTGGTGACTAGTCTGCACTGCTGATGTTACTGGCTGTTACTTCGATGCTTAGGCTACGCCCTTGCTGCCACTGGCTGGATTGTGTTGATAGTCGATTGACAACTTGCAGTATCTGAGAAGAACGTATCTGGTGTTGAATGTCGGACCTGCACTTGGCTATAGTTGAGTGTGTGATGTGACGGCCCCAGGGCCTCGGACAGGGTATTTGTGTGTGTGTCTCTGTCTGTCTTTGGTTACAGGGTGAACTTCCGGGTGGAGTGGAGTTGAGGCCATCAGGTAGATTAGAGGCAGCTGGCCACTGTCTCTAGATGGAATAAATCCCGCCCCTTTCTGATTGTTGGCGGGCTTGGCTGTTTGCTTCCTCCTGGTCCCCAGCATGATGGCGTTGTCCTTTGCTGTGTTTTGTTTGTTTAGTGTTTAGTTAATCTGGTATTATGTTTTGCTGGTTACGTTTGTTAAGTGTTAAAAGATATGAGTTGTTGTATTTTCATTCAATTAATTTACTTTTGTGAATAAACACCCTTTCCTGGTTATTTCTTGAGCATGGTTTCCTCTATTTGTTGTGGCTTTTGAGCCGGGCCATAACAAATTGGGGGCTCGTCAAAAACTTGAAAATTATGCTGCTACTAGAGGTTGATTTATGTTTTTTTCCGTCGAAATTGTGAGTGAGAGCGCTACGGTAAATTTTGTGCCTTCATTGGATGTCGGCAGGAGGGTGACGTAGTGAAGTGGGTTTTTCCGGATGGTAACGTCAAGTCTGGGATTCCCTTAGTTCGTTTTGGTGGAAACCTACGTAAAGGATTTAACCAGGTGCAAGTTGATTTCTGTCTAGTCACGGGACAAGGAAGGTAAGTGTTGACTTCTTTTTTTTGCGCAACTATATATATTGAGCTAATTCCCCTGTAGGCATAGCGCGTTTTCCTCTTTAGGATTCGTGTGCATTTGAAATGTAGTGCGGGGTGAAAGTGGTTAGAGCGGTTGCCTCGGGAGCACGTCCGTGGTTGTGGCGAAGTTGCCAGCTTGCTGGTCGCTTAACCAAACTACTGGGTTTTGGTGCATAAATACCCGCTGCAAGTAACTCCTGAAGACTAGGGTTGAGTTAGGTAGATCGGGTTAGGCAGTTTAGAGGGGATGCTCAATTTATGAGATTACTTTGTGGTCTGTGTTGCGCATTAGTTAGGTCAATACTATACTTTTTGTATTGTTGTCGCTGTTGTGCATTGGTCAGGTGGTGTTAATCATGGCAGGAGTAGATGATTTCATTTCTATTCCTTCGGAGGAATTTTTGGATCAGTGTACTAGGGATCAGTTGTTAAAGATAGCTGATCATTATAAAATCAGCGTGGGCGACAGGAGGTTAAAGGAAAATGTTAGATCTATTATAAGGGCACATTTGTATGATATGGGTGTTTTGACATCTGTACAAAAATTACATAGTCCTACTAGTGTCGCTTTAGATGGGTTTTCTCAGGATATGTCTCCTCGTGAAGCTTTAAATTTTGAACAGCAAAAAGAAATGTTGATATTGCGGATGAAGTTAGAGAAGGAGTTGGAGCATATGCGGCAGCAAGCAGAAGTTGATAAAGTGTTGGCAGTAGAAAAAATGAGGCAGCAAACAGAAATGGCAAAATTAGATTTAGAAAGTGAAAGACTGAGGTTAGTTAAAGAGGGCAAATTATATGACTTGTCAAGGAATGAAGAGTTGGCTCGGGGCAGCGATAATTCACGTGATATTTTGAATAGTTTGCGCTTGGTGCCTAAATTTAGTGAGAAGGACGTTGATGTATTCTTCACTTTGTTTGAGCGTATTGCAGACGCGAGGGGCTGGGTTGATTCAGACCGTATAGTTTTGGTACAGTGTGTGTTAACGGGGCGTGCTCAGGAGGTTTTTTCCTCGTTGTCTTCGGAAGACAGCGGTGATTATGACAAGGTTAAAACGGCTGTACTGAAAGCATACGAGTTAGTCCCTGAAGCATACCGTCAGCGTTTTAGGAGTTGGAAAAATGGAGATAAATCATATCTTGAACTTGCACGTGATTTGGTGATTCACTTTAGTCGATGGTGCTCGGCTTCAGAAGTGAAAGATTTTGATGACTTGTGTAACTTGATGGTCCTTGAACAGTTTAAAAATTCAGTCCCAGAGCGAATTGCCATGTACATAAGTGAACAAAAGGTGAGGACAGCAGGGGAGGCTGCTGCCCTTGCGGATGATTATTTTTTGACCCACAAAAGTAGCGTGGCTGGGGGAAATGTTGCGCCTAATGGAGGGATGTTTTTCTCTAGGGGGTCAGGTGGAGGTTTTCCTCGGGAACAGAGAGTGGATCAAGGAGTCCGTGACTCTGAGTGTCATTTCTGTCATAAATATGGTCACTGGAAGAGAGAATGCATGGCGTTTAAGTCGCGGAATAGGCAAGATGTGATTCATGTAAAGCCGGTGGCTTTAGCGGCGCGGGTTTCCAATGTGCTTTCAGACCAATCGAGTGTTGAGTTACCGGTGGTGGTGTCAAAGCCGGACTTAAACTCATACTTGCCATTTATTTCAAAAGGACATGTGTCTTTGGTTGGAAGTAATGAGAGAGTGCCAGTGACTATCTTGCGGGATACGGGAGCATCTGATTCATTTGTTCTGGGGTCTGTTTTGCCGTTTTCTGAGAAAACGGACGCTGGATTTTTTGTACCCGTTTTGGGCATGGGTATGTCTGTTTTTCATGTTCCTGTACATAAATTTGTGCTCCATTCAGAGTTGTTTGAGGGAGAAGTTAAAATGGGAGTGTGTCCTGCTTTTCCTATAGATGGTGTCACTGTGATTCTAGGAAATGGTGTGGCAGGGACACGTGTTTGGGGAAGTAGATCCGTACATCCAGTGGTGGTCCCAGTACCGCTGGGGAGTAATGGCCCTGATGAGAATGAAAAGCAGTTTCCTGAAGTGTTCACAGCTTGCGCTGTGACACGCGCTATGAAACGGGCCACTGACGATGCAAACTCGGTGGAGGTGGAAAACGTAGAGGGTGAGGCATCTGAGTTGTTTGTGATGACTTTGTCTAACACTCCCTTGTCTGTCTCCCATAGTGAATTGGCGCGTGAGCAAAGAGCAGATGTAACGCTGAAGGAGCTGTTTCAGTCTGTTTTGCGGGTGGATGAGGTGAAAGATCGGGCACATGGTTACTTTGTACAAAATGAGGTACTGGTTCAGAAGTGGGTGCCACATTATGAGGGTTTTGATGGAGATCCTGTGTATCAGATTGTCGTGCCCTCCAAATTTCGTAATTTAGTTTTGCGTAGTGCTCATGATGAGTCGGGACACATGGGGGTTGGTAAAACGTATGATTGTGTCCTTAGACATTTTTTTTGGCCGCGGGTTAAGAAAAGTGTGGCAAGATACATCAAAACGTGCCACACTTGCCAATTAACTGGTAAGCCAAATAGGAAAATTAGCAAAGTTTTGGGCCCTTGCACGGTAGTGAAGAAGTTGTCAGAGCTAAACTACCTGATTGCCACTCCAGAACGTCAGAAAAACCACCAACTTTGTCAGGTCAATCTGTTGAAAGCATATCATGCTCGGGTATCTCAGGATTTGAGTGCACCGGCAGATGATGCTCATCCACTGTGTGTTTGTAACACAGTTTTGTCTGGTAGTGAAGCTGGTTGTGACGATGATTTGCTAGATCATGACTCTGCATTGTTAACTGGTCGGCTTAAAAACTCTGAGATACTGTCAGATTTAAACAGTGTATTGTCTCACTTGTCTGGGCTTCAGCTCACAGAATTAATGGAGGTTATACAGGAGTACCTCCATACGCTTTCTCCAGTCATACAACTTGGACATGCATCATATAAAGGGCAGAGATAACGTTGTTGCAGATGCTTTGTCCAGAGCCCCATGTCAGTGATTGTTCTATGGTTCTTCATTGTGGTGTCTCTATCTCACTCTTAAATCGCTTCCAGGTACCAGTTGCAGAGATGAGTTGTGAGGCTACGGGATGAAGGAGGAATGAGCAAGTACTGTTCGGGTGACTTTGTATTAAGTGCAGTAACAGTTGTGTAAGTATAACTTTGAGAAATAATTTAAGACCTGTACAGTTTGAAAAGTTAAAGTGTTATGAGTTTATAGGGGTGGTTGGTCAGGGTTCCGGTGGGGACCCTGTCTTTATGGGGGGGGGGTGTGACGGCCCCAGGGCCTCGGACAGGGTATTTGTGTGTGTGTCTCTGTCTGTCTTTGGTTACAGGATGAACTTCCGGGTGGAGTGGAGTTGAGGCCATCAGGTAGATTAGAGGCAGCTGGCCACTGTCTCTAGATGGAATAAATCCCGCCCCTTTCTGATTGTTGGCGGGCTTGGCTGTTTGCTTCCTCCTGGTCCCCAGCATGATGGCGTTGTCCTTTGCTGTGTTTTGTTTGTTTAGTGTTTAGTTAATCTGGTATTATGTTTTGCTGGTTACGTTTGTTAAGTGTTAAAAGATATGAGTTGTTGTATTTTCATTCAATTAATTTACTTTTGTGAATAAACACCCTTTCCTGGTTATTTCTTGAGCATGGTTTCCTCTATTTGTTGTGGCTTTTGAGCCGGGCCATAACAGTGAAAAGAAACGTGTGTGTGTTATTTACTCATAAATGTGGGCTTTTCGCTATACTAAACCTGGACTCCTAAAAGTGTCCTCCACGTCAGCAACGAGGCTCTCCATCACTGCCGGGCAGCGGGGATACTGTGCTGGAGATGCTTTGTGCACCGAGGCTCTGGCCGCTTTCAAGCCGGCCTATGGCCTGCCTAGCACGGTGCTCATCCATCGCAATAGCTAACAACAGAGAAAGACCCTGCCTTCGACTCTGAACTCTCTTTGGACAACATCCATCGAGCTGCTGCTAATGCCACATCAACACCCTGGCCTACAACGCTCGATGCCGGGCCACTGCATCTGACAACACAGCGCATCGACTCTTTGCAACCATGACCCAGGTAGAGTGATGGACTGAATAATATTTGTCAGTCAATTAGATGCATTCAATTGGACTAATTTAATAGACAGGAATCAGGTTCTGATAGGCTGTCACACCACTATGACTAATATGGCCAGCTTTACCACCCCTCATAACCACCTGAGCTCCACCTGCTTTCCCTTTCATTCTGGGAAACAGTATCAGCAGTTACTTTTATGACATCTTACTTGCATCGGCTTCTCTCAGGAGAGTGAACTGAACAACAGAGCAAAGTGCGGAAAACCAACAGAAGAGAAGATTTCTTTCTGGTAAAACAACAGATTATATACTTACACTTGCTATCTGACTATCGTTATACAGATGCTTTTCTTTGCATTATATCTGCATTTTATTTATATATGTATTTATTTATTAATAAATTAATTTCTTCTATATTGGTTGGTAGGGCACTTTTGTAGTGTCTTTGGAAAAGAGCATCTGCTAAATGCCTTAAATGTAAATGATGTGGATCAATTTAAACATGAGCTGTTTGTTATATAGTACATTCTCTGTTATTACAGTCTAATTCTAGTTGATGCCAATAATTTAACCAATGGAAATAACTACTATTGACACAATTGCATTCAAAAGTGTTTCAACAACATGAAGACCACGTTTATAATAATAAATATTGTAAGGCCCAGCCAAATGGCCCAACAGCAGTAATCAGTAGAGCGGGTATTGGATACCTGCACATTTGATCTTTTCAGTGTGGCAAAGTAGTTTAATTCCAATTAAAATTTAAAAATAAAACACTTATCTGACTTGATTATTCTATTTAACTCTTTACTTGTTCATTTGGATACCAATGTCGCCGTTTAATGTGGATCCCACAAGTGCCGCTCCCGTGCTTGCTCTCTCTAAAAGTATTTTATTTAGACCCCTTACAGTATATCTGTATACACTCCTCTGTCAGACGTCATGACCACTACTACAGATATAAGCCGACCAACATTACTTTCTCTGATAGTAGCTTTGGTTTGGTCATGCCATGGTTTCCCATGTACACTTAGCTAGAGTAACATTACATTAAACAGAGGTAAGACTCACCCTATTTAGGTTGGTCGAGCAACATTTTATTATCCTGAATGGAAATTCGCTTTATTAGCCTTTACAGTCCAAGTACACTTGAATTAGTGCCAAGTGTTAGCCGGATCTCTGAAATCTCAGTTGGTGTGCCCTATGCTCCACTCAAAGCTGGACTTAAGTCCTGAAGGGTTACAAATTTAAGAATCTATTTCAAATATGTTTTAGATCTGCTTATCCTATTTCCTTACATAACATCACATAAAAAACTAAGGTGAACTATACTGTATTGGGCATTCAAGGTGAACATGAGGGCATCCATTTACTGATTAGATTTAACAGTTTCCTTTGAAGGGGTTTTGTTAGTCTTTGATCTTTCTACTAAGAGTTGAACTATGTGTTAATGTTTATGTTTACCTAGTCTTAGTTCTCGTGACCATGTGTTGTTTATACAATTTGGGGGGTACCATTATCTCAGTTGGGGGTAATTGCCTCTATTGTCTTTAGATGATTAGATTCAGTAGTCATCTCTAAGGCTGTGTGTAAGTTCAGCACCTTTAAGGACAGCCTACTGAATTGCCTATAAGATACCATGTAAAGTTCCCTCAGTCAGATCATGTTGGAAGTACTACAGCAACGTACAGCGGAGTTCTCAATAAAGAATAACTTCCGTTGAACGCGATCCCAACTGTCTCCTGGTCTCTGCTTCGATGAATGAAAACTTTACAACAGTCCGTTACTAACCTGATGCAGATTTGCGGTAACAATGGATACAACGTAATCTACTAGTGTTAATAATTTCAAGTAAGTTGGGCATTAATAATCAGGTAAATGTATCATGCCGATTACATAATCAATTCAAAGATGGTCAATACAAAACATCAAATGCTCAGAAATAAAGAGTAAATGATGCAAACAAAGTTTGTTTATAGAAAATCTATTTTATAATCTAGTCTTGATGTACAATGATTTTGTACAGGTCAATTTCAGATTCAGAAAGAAGAATGTCTCATACTGTCATACCCGTGAACTCAACCACCATCCAGTTTCAACCACCGACACAAACACCAGCAGCTGGAACTGGGACAAATGTTCCTGTGACTGTTTATGGACAACAGCTAGCAGGAGTTTCACCTCTTCATGGACTTCAGACATTTCTGAAAGGCCAACCAAAAGCCCTTGGGGTGAGAAATTGTTTATAAACCCAAATAATTGATTTTTGTGTATATGTGTGAGGTAAGGAAATTACATAAATTCTAAAAAGGAGTTGTACACGCATGAACAAAGCATTTTTATTGAAGAATGACAATGCCTTGGTAATGTAGGAAAGACAGCAATAGAAAACAAGGTTTATCATTACAGTGTAAAATCACAAACAAATTAAAATTATAGTGTATCAGTCACAGAGAAGAATGTTTTAGGAGTTGCAAACTAACAAAAAATGTGAAGTAATGAATAGATTTTGCTAGTCTGCAAATCAGTATGTGATTTCATGCAATGAGAGTACCTAGATATTTTTGTAGAAAAACCATAAGTCCATACTATGGCTGTTATAAATTTATTTTCTACATTTTGTATTGTTCCCCCAAATGTAATATTGTTTTACTTATTAAAAGACTCTCTTGTCCTTCACAGACTGTCCAAATAATGATTGGTCTGTGGACTTTCCTGTTGGGAATCGTGTCTTCAATTCATGCAGAATCCATCTTTGTCTATAGTGGTATTCCTTACTGGGGATCTCTCATCGTAAGAAACAATTATATTACAATTAATTACAATTAATTAGGTGTTGTGTCTTTTATAACACAAGTCACATATTCCAGCAGAAGCCTTGATTTTTGTCTTTCTCTCTGCTCTCAGTACATTTCCGCCGGCTCACTCTGCATTGCTGCAGAAAACAAACTGAATTCACCCTCCATCTTGAGTCTGGTATGTACACTACACTTGATATTAAGCACCAGAGGTACTGGAACCCTATTGTGTTCATAGTAATTTTCTGTACTGATTTCATCTTCCTTAATTTTCTGGCAAAAAAAGTGTATGGGCATCAGTGACTGTAATTCATAGAGACCCCAAACTTGTCTGTGTCACAATCCCATCGATGTGCCTTGTGTTTTGTATGTACTTATGTTAAAGTGTATAGTTTTATCCTATTTTTTCTGTGCAAAAGCCAAAATAGATGAGAAACACACAAGACACACCTGGGAACAACCAGAAACTAATCAGGGTAACTATGGTAACAAACAAGGCAACAAGGGAAACAGGAACTAAACACAGAAACAAATGTGAACAGAGACATTTCAACAGAAAAATCCATACAAAACAAAAGGCACCCCACCAGGATCATGACAGTCAGGAAGGTCTCAAGTGTGCGCATCTACTCAGGTGCATAGACACACATCTGTCTAACACTAGGTGGCGCAATAAAAAATATTTACATTTTCTGAGGGAAAAAAAGCATTTCAAACTCCTAGGATGATGGTCCAATCGTCACTAAATTTTTATTTATCGAAATGTGACAATATAAGTGAATTATACTGTCTGACAATGTTCATTTTTCACAAATTTATCCTTATCTCCAAACTTAATTAAATTTAATAGACATAGGCCTGGTTTCAAAGACAGGTCTTAGATTAAAGCCAGGATTAGGCTTTAGTTCAATTAGGACATGTGCCTTAAAAAGCATTACTGATGTGCACCTTGAGACAAAATAATGGCACTGACATATATAAGATATGTCAGTGCAAGTTGCTTTCAGTTAAAACAGATCAAACATGCATTTTAGTCTGGGACTAGATTTAAGCCTTGTCTGTGAAACTGGGCAATAGACTACATGACATTTTGAGAATTCACACCAAACTGTGTAGTGGCACCTATAGGCTATAACTGAAATTCTTCTTTATTGTTATTAGGATTAACCCCTTGAGATGTACCATCTCGTTTTCGAGGGGGTCCTAGCAAACAACATTTACATAATCAGAATTCAGAACATAACAAAAAC
Organism: Abramis brama; assembly: GCF_963993115.1. Taxonomy (NCBI): domain Eukaryota; kingdom Metazoa; phylum Chordata; class Actinopteri; order Cypriniformes; family Leuciscidae; genus Abramis; species Abramis brama. The sequence continues at coordinate 20,273,712 of NC_139966.1, forward strand.
AAAACAAAATTACAATTAATTTAAAAAAAAAACAATAATGAAAAATTACACCACCTAGTTATCAGAATAGAAAATAATAAATACACAACAAAATATACTGATAAGAAAATACAATTGTAAAAAAGAAAAAAATACATATACACATGTGTATATCATATTTGCACACACCCAGGCCTGAGCGGAGCAAGACCCGCGTTTAGGAAGCCAGCGCGTGGACATCATTCCTTGTTGTTTATATTGCTAAATATACCATACTGCCCTACAAAGCAAAAAGGCAGTAACTACACCGAGTGCAGAACTGAGAAAAATGACTTTAAAGTTATCCTGTCATCCAGCCTAAGTAGCTGTAGGTAGATTATTGGATATGTGGCGGTTATGTTACTTTATATTAGCTTATTCTTTGTACATATCAATCCTCATATTTAATTTGATATTTTACCCCTATTTTGCAGTTACTGTATTCTTGCTTTGTAAACTTTATTTGTATTACTTACCAAAAACGTGGCACCATACCAAGGAAAAAGGCAGTAACTACAGATTCTTCAAACACTATTACCATTTTTCTCCAAAACGACACACATTTGAGATAAGATGTTTCATCACATAACAAAGGATGCCTTGAATATCATGAAAATCATAACTCATTTTTGACCAAAAATGCAGATACTGCCTTTTTGTTTTGTAGGGCAGCGTACTCATCAACCAGATATCTGATATTATCTAATTTTGTCTGTCACATTGATCTGACTTACATGGTAACAGCATTCAAAATAATGAACGTTTAATAAAAATGCATGCTTAAATCACCTTTTGCTCAATCATGCGCTTTAACATGTCCTCTGGCACTCCACGATTGCTAAGGAAGTCATTATCCTCCTCCGCCATGACTGTGATGATCTGTGCCCACTGTTTTCTGCGTTTGCTCCCACCAGCTTTGACCTTCCTGTTCCTGTTGTGATGCGATCAAATCTGGCCGATGTACAAATGGCCTATGGGAAACAACTCTTCTATCTATTCTGCAGTAGGTTTCATAATAGTCTACTCTTAGCACGGACCATACAGCAGCAGCAACAATAATAGTGAAATTATTATTATTAATAATAATACTAGCCACAGTAGTGGTAGGCTAAGGCAGTGCAAGCCAAGTCTGATCTGGCCAATAATGGCCAAGCACATGAAATTCTGTATCTATAGGTGATTATATGAGTTGTGTTAAGTTAACAAATAAACAAAATCTAATAGATAAACTAACATATGTCAAAATATGTCAAAATAACGAGATATTTGTGTCGAAATAACCAGATTGTCAGGTTTGGCATAGACGAAGCAAACAGAATGGTAAGTTAAATGCTTTAATTTGCAGAATGGATCGGTACAGCGAAACAGGTGAGTAAACAGTAAGATGAATTTCAGATGATAGCTTAACTGAAGTGTAACCAAGTCTCTCTCTCTCTTTCTCTTGCAGATGATGATGGAGTTCCTTAGAAGACGGAATGGTGACTGGCTGAGAAGATCTGGATCGAAGGTAGGTGTACAGGTAAGTATGGCAGAGAGTCTTCGTCATGTATAGACGAGATCAGACAATGACTGAATGTTTGTAGCAGGTATATATGGGTGAACTGATGATGAGGTCCAGGTGACGTTAATTAGTAATCAGTTGACAATGAACGTGTGAATGACTGAGTGGGCGGAGTGAGGGAATGAGTGGAAGGAGATGGTGATGGAATCCTGACAGTACCGATAACCACACCTTCTGACCAGGTTGATATTGGGGTGTATCGGCTCGTAGACGATCCGCTTGATCCTTGTGCCTCCGCACTGCCTGTTGTAGATGCACATGAGCTGAGTCCCATACCCCCTCGCTCTGATGGAACCAAAAGTCGACAGCTGGAACCTCCGAGGGCTCACCCGACCAAGGGAAGAGAGGTGGCTGGTATGCACTGAAAGGGGGTGAGCCCGGTGGTATGCTGAGTGAGGGAATTCTGGGTGTATTCCGCCCAGGGGAAGTATCGGTTCCAGCTGTCTTGGTACTGGTGGCAATAAGTTCGCAGATAACGTCCAATCTCCTGAATCTTCCGCTCAGTCTGGCCGTTGGTCTGCGGATGATATCCTGAAGAGAGGCTGACAGTGACCCCGAGGAGCCTGAAGAAGGCGTGCCACACCCGGGAGATGAATTGGGGTCCCCTGTCCGAAACAATGTCTTCTGGAATGCCAAAATTTCTGAATACGTGATGAAACAGTGCTTCAGCTGTTTCTAAAGCCGTGGGTAAACCAGGTAAAGGTATCAGCTTGCAGCCTTTGGAAAATCTATCCACAACGACGAGCACACAGGTAAATCCACCGGATCTAGGAAGGTCAGTCATGAAGTCCACTCCGATGTGTGACCAAGGGCGTCTGGGTATAGGTAGTGGCACAAGTTTACCCTCAGGTAGCTTTCTGGGAGTGTTGGTGATGGCGCAGACTGAGCAGCCGCGGACGAACCTGGAGACATCTTGGGAGATGGACGGCCACCAGTACCGCTGACTGAGGAGCGAGAGGGTACGCTTGCTACCTGGATGTCCAGAGCCCGGAACCGTGTGAGCAGAGTCCAGAAAGGGAGTACGAAGATGTTGAGGTACGAAAGTACGCCCTTCTGGACCTCCCGGCGGAGCAGGATGGCGAGAATTTTCCTGAGAGATTTGCTGGTCGATGTCCCAGAGAATGGGACTGAGGATTAAGGCTGGAGGGAGGATGGTTTCAGTACTGTGGTCCTCTGAAGATGAATGATGGAGTCTGGAAAGAGCGTCTGCCTTGCAATTCTTACTTCCTGGACGGTAAGTAACGACGAAGTTGAATCGAGTGAAGAAGAGTGCCCAGCGGGCCTGGCAAGGATTCAATCTTCTTGCCTCACGAAGATATTCCAAGTTGCGATGATCTGTAATTACTTCGAACTGGTGATTTGCTCCCTCCAGCCAATGTCTCCATTCTTCTAAAGCCAGTTTTATAGCTAGGAGTTCCCGGTTGCCGATGTCGTAGTTTTGCTCCGCCGGGGACAGCTTTTTGGAAAAGAAGGCACATGGATGGAGTCTGGGAGGCTCACCCTGCCGCTGTGACAGCACTGCTCCAACCCCAGTGGAAGATGCATCGACCTCAACGATGAAAGGAAGTTCAGGATTGGGATGGATGAGGATTGGTGCTGTCGTGAATACTTCTTTGAGGCGATGGAAGGCTTGGATAGCTGTGGGATTCAAGGACAGAGACTTGGGTCGATTCTTTAATGAAGATGTGAGAGGAGCACTGATGAGACTGTAGTTCTTGATGAATCTTCTATAGAAGTTTGCAAAACCGAGGAATCTTTGAAGTTCTTTGACAGATGTGGGTAATGGCCAGTCTTGGATTGTTTCCACCTTCCTCTGGTCCATCTGGATACCATGCTGATCTATGATGTAACCCAGGAACTGAACAGAGGTGATATGGAACTCACACTTCTCCAATTTCAGGTAAAGCTTGTGTTCTCTCAGTTTCTCTAGTACTTGAATGACATGACGATGGTGTTCAGCAATTGAAGATGAATAGATGAGGATATCGTCAATGTAGACAATCACAAAGCAGTTGAGGTACTCACGGAACACTTCGTTCATGTACCCTTGGAAGACCGCTGGAGCGTTGGACAGCCCGAAGGGCATAACCTGATATTCATAATGGCCAGATGGGGTGACGAACGCTGTCTTCCACTCATCTCCATGCCGTATACGGATCAAGTTGTATGCACTCCGAAGGTCCAGTTTCGAAAATATGCGAGCCCCACGCACCTGCTCCAAGGCAGCTGGGACCAGAGGAAGGGGATAGCTGTATTTGACGGTTTGAGAGTTGAGATGACGATAATCGATGCAGGGCCTCAAGCCTCCGTCCTTCTTACCCACAAAGAAGAAACTTGAAGCGGCAGGGGAGGTCGATGTGTGGATGAACTGTTGTTGTAAAGCCTCCTCCACATACTCCTCCATGGCCTTCTACTCCGGGATGGACAGTGGATAGATACGACCTTTAGGTAGAGTGGCTCCAGGTAGCAAGTCGATTGCGCAGTCCCATGGCCGATGAGGTGGTAGTTTAGTAGCCAGTTTCTTGCTGAACACATCCTGGTATGCCTGGTACTCCACTGGAATCTCTACTTGATGCTCTACTTCAGGGCTTTCAACCGAGGTGGAACAAACAGGAACTTTGGACCTCTTCTGAGGCGTCGATGATGAAGGGATTTTCTTGATAGATGATAGACAGGACAAATGGCAAGACTCACCCCAACGCAATACTTTACCAGTTTTCCAGTGGAGCGTCGGCTGATGTTGAACTAACCAGGGGCGTCCCAGGATGAGCTCAGCGGTGGACTCCTCCAGCACCATAAAATAAATCTCCTCAGAATGAAGACAACCAATGCGCAGGGTCAGAGTAGGTGAACAATGACGAATTCGACCTCGACCCAGCGGTTTTCCCTGGATAGTTTGTACATGGAGGTCTTGAGAATTGCGATGTTTGCGAATGTTCAATTTTTGGAGAAGTTGTGTGGAGATGAAATTCCCTGCCGAACCAGAGTCAATAAGGGCTTGCGCTGAGACACAAATACGAGAAGTTAATACATGCACTGTGGTGCGATTTAAAGCTTCAATTTTAGGTGAGACTTGAATTGTGCTTACCGCTGGGCTTGGATGTCGAACAGGGCAAGAGCTGAGAAGATGATTATCAGATGCACAATAGAGACAGAGTTTATGAAGAATTCGTCGTTGACGCTCTGAAGCTGGAAGATGGGTTGAGCCGAGATCCATAGGCTCTGGTGCTGGAGGAGTGACTGATGGAACCGTAGGCGGAGGACATACAGTGGGAATCGGAGAATCACAGGCTGATAGTCTTTGCGAAACTCAAATGGATTTTTTAATTAATTTCTCAATTCCCATGCTGCCGTCGTAAACCACCATCAACTGACGAATGTTAGGGTTCAACCCATGACGAAAAGCTGTGATCAATGCTGCCTCATTCCAACCACTGGATGCCGCTAAAGTGCGGAATTGTAAGGAGAAAGTACTCACGGAAGATTGCCCTTGACGAAGATTGTAGAGTTGATCATGTACTGATAGATCGGCAGCTGTTTGACCAAAAACTTCTTTGAAGTGTTGTATGAAACCGGAGAGGGATTTGACGACTTCCGAATCTGAATTCCACAGAGACTGTGCCCACTGAAGTGCTTGCCCAGACAGAAGTGAAATGTTGAAAGCAACACGAGCTGAATCGTTAATGAATTGATGTTCTTGCATGGAGAAATACAAAGATACCTGAAGTAGAAACCCACTGCAGTCCTCCGCCTCACCGGAGAATGTCGCTGGTCGGGCCATGGGACACGCTGAGGCAGTGAACGAAGCAACGGGCGCTTGAGGAAGTGAAGCTGAAGAGGTGTGTTGATGAATGGCGATCGGATTGACAAATGAATTCGCTGTGGATTCCGAAGGATTCTGCATGGTGGTCTGATCTTCTGTCAGGTTTGGCATAGACGAAGCAGACAGAATGGTAAGTTAAATGCTTTAATTTGCAGAATGGATCGGTACAGCGAAACAGGTGAGTAAACAGTAAGATGAATTTCAGATGATAGCTTAACTGAAGTGTAACCAAGTCTCTCTCTCTCTTTCTCTTGCAGATGATGATGAAGGAGTTCCTTAGAAGACGGAATGGTGACTGGCTGAGAAGATCTGGATCGAAGGTAGGTGTACAGGTAAGTATGGCAGAGAGTCTGTGTCATGTATAGACGAGATCAGACAATGACTGAATGTTTGTAGCAGGTATATATGGGTGAACTGATGATGAGGTCCAGGTGACATTAATTAGTAATCAGGTGACAATGAACGTGTGAATGACTGAGTGGGCGGAGTGAGGGAATGAGTGGAAGGAGATGGTGATGGAATCCTGACAGAGATATGTCGAAATAACAAGATATTTTTTCTTTTTTTTCCACATTGCGGTTCAGGGCTTCCGTAGTTTTTTGCACAAGGATTTAGAAAATAAGTATGGGCAGAATGCCTATCTTGGTAAGGGACTGTTCGTTTTTTATTTAAGGGGCCACCGGAGGAGTTTTGAGATCTGTTGTCAAAAAAGACATGACCCTCCCTTCGCCAGCAATACATTTTTCTATGACCCTCCAAAATGATTGTGAAAAAAGGCATGACCCTCCCCGATAATTTATTGATTAGCCTACTTCTGTACTGGTTTGCGCTTGGCAAAGATGTTCAGATAGCCATTGTTTGTTTGTTTTTAAACCATAAACTCTTGCTTTCTCATCTTGGGCTGTAACGATAGACCAAACCTACGATTCGGTTCGTATCACGATTTTTGATTTTAGATTTGAAAAAAATCATGTTTCCGGTGCTGATGCGGTGTGACTCGTTCAACATGTGGGTGGCGCTGCTAACAAAGCATCTAAAAGCTGTCACAAAGAACCGGCAAAAGTAATGATTATTAATATGTCAAATATAGCAAGGAGACATTTTAATATTAATAAACAAGTGTTTTCTGTGTCGACCGCAAAGATAAAGTTGACGATGCGTCGCGATCTTCTCAGAACGCGCCAGAGAGAAATGCACATTTCATAAGCAGAAAGCAGTCTGTTTTCCTTCGTTTTGAATTGTTCGTTTTAAAAGTAGACATTTCCAGCTTTCTATATATTTCTCAGGTCTGTGAGGCAAGTAGCATACCTTACGCTGAGTTTCGGTTCATTTATGAGACAAGAGTCCAGTTCACTCGCCCGCGCCTGTGTCATGATTATCAATTTTCTACTATATGCTTCTTATTTATTAAATCCAGATGAAACATTGATTAAAATTAAGATACAATTAATAAAAAAACGAAATTCACTTTAAAGAAAGGCTTTGTGCTTTCTGTTTGAGGTCTCTGTGAAATTTTTAAAGTTGCTTTCAGAGCAGTCATGTCCGTAATGGAGAACTGTCACGCCCGTAACATTGTTTTTTTTCTTATTTTTTTTTCACATAAATGCGAACACGAAAAATAAAATAAAAATAATATTTTATGTTCTATGGAGGCCGATCTTTATTCATCCGGTGGGTATATATCTTTTGGTTTGCACAGTGTAATTTATAGAATTACTAAAAAATATTTTGCCACCTAAAAGTTTTTTTGTGTCACGTCACGTGTATTTCCCTCATATTAAATATAAAACGCATGTGTAGACTGATATTTTTCTAATGTCTTGACTCCTTTCAGACGTTTCAAAATATTGGTAGGCTATTAAATGCATTTTCTGAGAATTTATATTTCAAGTTTTGACTGCAAATGTCACGTCCATTACACTGGAATCGCCCAATTTTAACGAATTTATCCTCATTTTATTGACTAAAAATGCGTTAGAAAACGTTAATCTCAAAGACGAGTTCATTCAGAATCATAGTTTTTGTGGTGTAGGTGTAGGTCTACGTATTTTATTATGTTAACTTAAATAATACTAACAGTAATTTAAAGATGTGGTAGCCCTACATCTTACACATTGTGGAAACAAAATAAGAATGGAAACTAAAATATGGTAGTATCGCGCACAGCGCACATTCTATCAGCAGTTCTGGCGCCTCTGTCCCAATCAGGGCTGGAATGGGAGAAAAAATTCCATAGGCTACTGGCCCACTACATATGATCATAAACACCCCACCCATCTTTGCACGCCATTGAATATGTATACCAACTCTTTTTCCTTAAAACCACTAATGCCATGTAGCCTAATTAGGAACGAGCGAGAGTTAACAGATTAAATAACAACAACAAAAAAAACATTATTATTAAAACAATTTACTATAAAAAAATAAATAAAAAAAATACTCCAGAGTGATTAATCCTAAAACAAGCTATAAGCTGCATTGGCGTAGCAACACCAGTGTTTCTCACAGGATTTTTGGTAAAACTGTGGTGGGTGGACCTCGGGTCCTCTAGGGGGATTGGGGGGCATGCCCCCCCCGTAAGAAAATTTTGTGCATTTTAATGTTAAATTCATCAATCTGGAGCACTTTGAGAGTTCACAATTAAAAGCTCCAACCCATATTCACTGTGCAAATTGAACAAAGAAAAACTCAATCCTCTTTTAGTTAGTGTCTGTCTACATTACACTAATGATAGTTATAATATTAATCCCATGGCAGTAATAGCCATAAACAAATGCACTGAGAAATAAAGGAAACTTTCATAATTAATTTTGTACTAATTTCTATACTTGAAAGTGATAAGCACATGATCTTTTATTTTGATGGAAACTGCATCGAGCTTTTATTTTATTTTTTTATTATTTTTTTATTTTATTTTCAAACGCGTCTCATTACAATTCTAGTAAACTTCGGTAATCGTTTAGGCGGCAGGTATAAGGCTGCTGCGGCGCTGACTGTCACTTTAAGGGATTTTTTTCTCGACTGATTACATTCACTTATTCTCACCAAGAAAGTTATTTTGACAATTGTGTGTGAATGTATCTATTCGGGCGCAAAGAAGATGCAAAAGATAACTCACGCACTCACGTTTCATGCGCACGAAAACTAGTGGAGTGAACATGTGATGTGCTCATCACACGTTTAACCAATCTGACAGTCTCGCAGCTCGCATCAGCTTCATGCGACCAATGAGAGAGACAAGTAAACCCTGAATTGGACTATACAACAACATACTTACGAACAGGGGTTAAATTGGGATTTATTATGTGGGGGGGCTCTCCCTAGGGGGGTCCGGGGGTTCACTCGCCGGCGCGTCCGTAGCCGCGTTTCCATTACAGATTTGCGCAATTATCTAAATATCGATAAAAAAAACTATTGTGAAATGACGGCGTTTCCATTAACCGATGTTATGCGACTAAAACGTCCTTTTTTCTCTCGCGATAAGTCATTCCAAAAATCACGGCAACGGACGTTGGTTTATATAATATCACAGCCACCGCATTAGACATTATTATTATTATTAATGGAAGGAGACGTGGCATGTTATCCAAGCATTAATGGCAGGGAAAGACCCTTATACTGCGAACGACACATAAAGCCTAAGGAGTTTCTGGGTGTTTCGCCCTCATTTCTGCTCCGAGGTTTTTATTGTGGCATTTATTTGAGATTTAGAATCCAGTATTCCTATAGAGCTCGGGCGTAGACGTTATGGAATGATGCATTGTGGGTAACGGCGGCCATTTTAGAGGCAACGCAGAAGCGTTCAGAATAAAGTAATAGCGTAGCCGACCGGTCTCCACCGGCACCGAGAAAGAAAGAGAAAAAGTTATGGGCCGTGACAAAAAAAGTTGGCTATACCGTGTACTTACAAACTTAATAATGAAGCCAAACAACGCTACTTAAAAAACAAATTAGATTATAGGCGAATCGATCCCTATGAATAAAGTCTGGAGTAGGCTAATACCAAGCCTCAGTTTCCCTGATATTTTCCTACCTGGTCTGTGGAGTGAGCGCTTACACCTCCGATCCAGAGCCGGATTTACAATTTCCTGTGCCCTCGGCAACAACATTCACACACACATTTTAATTGTTTAATAAACAAATGGGTTTTTTTTTGTCACAGTCGGCTGCAAAGATGAGGTTGACGATGCTGATTGGCGATCTTCGCTGTAAGTTAAGTGAACGCGCCAGAGAGAAATGCAAATTGATTAACTTACATAAGCAGAGAGCTGTCTGTTTTCTTTCGTTTTGAATTGTTTGTTTAAAAGTAGACACTTTTAGAAAAGTAGAACCTGTCACTGGAGGCTTGCAGTTCACAAATGGATGAGTGCAAGATCTGCAGATCTACAAAGTAAACGCGGAGAAAACAATCGTTCGCACCGTGAACCAAGCATCAGTGGTGACACACACACACACACACACACTTGTCAGATTCTGTGAGCTACGAAGCTTGTCTATGTGGGTTTGTTACACTTCAGGAGTTATTTATTATACGTGCAATAATCCACTGTTTTCGTCCGGTTGACGACCAGCGGCGACCCAAGCCATATAGGGAAAACTAATATGATTTATGAGGCGTTTGCCCTGTCGATCATGAGACCGATTACAGCAGTTCACAATACAGCAATACTGAACCATTTTCCAAAAAATAACCTAAATTAATGACCAAATGATCAACGTTACCTACTGCCTACTATACGCTACTACATCTACTTCCATACCGTGATTCCCACAATGCATTGCAGCGTGACGCAACGATCCCGAGCTCTATAGATAGATTTCCGATGACGTCACATTTCTCCCGCAACTCCTTACGGCGCCATCTTGTGTGTCAAGTGGGTCAAGCGTTTGTGTTACGGAACATGATAATATCCTGAATCGGCATTATTCTGAACATAAAAATCATACGATTATTCTCCGTTTGGCTGGAGTTAATGTTCAGTGCTTCTCTTGTGAACATTTAGAGGTTTTGTGCTCTGGAGATGTGACACTTTATCTAATCATTTCCAAGATGGGCTAGCTAAATGCGCTAGCTCTCATCGGCTGTCAAATCGCTGTACCCAGGCGGCTACTATCGACACAGCCCTTGAGAGGTGTTGGCTGGGCAGAAGCACACTCTGACGATTGTCCACCTTCATCACTTTCTCTGTGGCCACATCAGCTGGTCGAGCCAGAGGCAGAGGCTACACCTGGAGCACATCGCTCCGTGCCTCTGCTCTCCATCTCTCTCCTAAGTTATATTACACTAAATTAGTTCGGAGCGTTGTGTTGTTGTTGTTGTTTTTTTACCCAGATGGTGTTGTCTTGACACTGAGTCTAAATGTACCATATAATAAGGGCTGTGCAGATATCAGCCGCCTGGCTACAGCGATGTGAACCGTCAATGCTGTTAAGCAGACGGATTACATAATCAGAAGGTATTAGCCTTCGATTCGAATTTGTTTGTTTTAAAGTGGACATTTCAAGCTTTAGCCTACATAGGCTATATTTTGTTTCAGTTCTCGCGTTCCAGTTTACGGAGATCATGAAAGTGCGTCTGATTGTTTTATTTTATTTTACAAAAGCACAACGTTTTCTTGTTATTGTTTACACAAATAAAAGTAGTTGAGAATAATGTATTATTATTTTCTGTATGACCAGAAATGATAGAGTATTTTAAGTTGTTTCCACTGTTGATAGGAAAATGCAAGTGTTCGCGCTCGCGCCTCCGTGTCATGCAGTGCGCGCTCCACACTCAGCTTCCTTTTTTTGCATAAAAGCGTCTTCTAAATATAGCCTATTAAATGTTATAATAAAATAATATAAAATTATTATTATTTGCGTAGCTATGGACCTCAAACACACCGCGACTTCTAAGTCAGGTGACTGTAAATGCGCAAAAACTGTTTCCATTGCAGTTTTGCGAAATATTCCTTTTTCGAATTGCCTGAAAAACCACCTCATGAGAGCTTAAAAACTTTTTTGCGATAAATGGGAGTTTTTGCGAAATTGACGTGGTTCCATTGTGCGTATTTTCAATTCGCAATTTCAATTTGCGCAATTTGAAGGGTAATGGAAACGCGGCTCGTGTCGTGATTATCTATTGTCTATATACTATATTTATTTATTTACTTCTTATTTATTAAAAACATTGATTAAAATTAAGATACAATTAATACAAAACGAAATTCATTTTAAAGAAAGGCTTTGTGCTTTCTGTTTGAGGTCTTAGTGAAAGTTTTGAAACAGTCTTTTAGTGCTGCTTTCAGAGCGGTCCGTCCGTAACATTGTTTTTTCCTCATATGCCAACATGAAAAATAAAATAAAATGAATATGTTATGTTCTGTGGAGAGCCAACCCTTCTTCATCCGGAGGTTACTTTGGTTTGCAGTGTAATTCATAGAATTACAAAAAAAATATTTCGCCACCTAAAAGTTGAAGATTTTTTGTGTCACGTCCACGGCATGTGTAGCCTATTTTCCTCATATTAAATATAAAACGCTTGATTACACATTGTATTACCTTGTTGTTATGATATAGTGACCCATACAATGTGCCAAATATATTTTCCTTACCTTGTCATTCAAGGCAGGGCACTGTTTATACAACCAACGTTGTGCTGAACTTGACAAAATTGATCTGCTGCTGCAGCGGCGGCCAGCAGCTCGTGGGATTTTTTTTCTTTTTTTTTTTCAAGGCAATAGAAGGTTCTGGAACTTTTGCGTGCTTCCACATCCCGCGCAACTACGGATCTCCCAGGAACATTCATTATTGCTGCGTACATTTATCCGTGTCGGAGTTCTGAGAAGTAGCCTACCTAGATGTGCATGGCATGCGCGAGCGGTGCGCGATCATGGTCGACTGACAACGAGATTAAGCAACTGAACAAGAATACGGCCGTGTCCCGATTGTTCTCATCTCAGCTCCGCCGAGACTAAATAGACATGCCATTTCAAAATCTTTCATTTATAATCAGAAATATGTTTTCAAAAGCATCACTTTGATCAAATTTTATGTGACATAATTTCCAGTAAGCAACTGACTGCAAACGAGCAGGCTTATGTGCCGGGGCTGAGCCCCGGAGAGCCCCGGCCCAATTTAACCACTGCTTACGAATATATTGACGATTAATAATGATTTAAAAACAAAATAAATAATGCACCGGCCCACAGAGACCGCGGCCCACCGGGAATCTCCCGGTAGTCCCGATGGCCAGTAGCCTACATGCCTGGTCCCAATACTGTAAAACTCGACGTACGTTCACATCACATGTTAATGCAGCGGTAGAGTTACACTCACAGGACACTGTGCACTTATTCGCAATCACAAAAGTTCATTATTTGCTCGTGCTTTAAAGCTTTGCCGGGTAAACATTTCTTTGGCATTCTGTTCTGACATGATGCACTTTTTCTAAGCGCGAACTGAAGTGCGCACGCACTGTCAAACAGCGCCAAACTGGATTTTTGTTGGGTCAGACCCATCTGATATCGAAGGGGGACTGATAACGCGAGATCAACATGGAGTTAAATGGAAAAAAATAGCACCAAACAAGCCACTTTGAAATGTTGCTGTTTTCATGAATATAAAAGTTGGGTGATCCTCCCCCCTAGACTAAAAAAAGTTGGATGACCCTCCCCTCAACAAAGAATAAAAAGACATGACCCTCCCCTATTTTCCTCCGGTGGCCCCTTCCATAAATACCGAACGGTCCCTAATTTAAAGAAAAAGGTACAAGGTATTGTTGTAAGTAACTGAGATAGTTTAAATTAATACATTTAAATATAAATTGAAGCCATGCAAAGATGACCATTGGAGTGTGACCACCATCATGCATTGTACAGTGATGAGTAAAAAAAAAACAAATCCCAAAACAAATCTACAAAGTCTATGATATGCTGTATAAAGCAGGGCAAGATCTGATTTTGATACCGTTTCATAAACCACATCACAATAATCAAAGTATGGAAGTATTAATTGAGAAACAAATTTCTTACAAACACTATATGAAAAACAATTCAGAAATCGATGTAACATTCTAATTCCAATGTTAACTTTGCGTAAATTATGGTTAATGTGAGATTTGAAAAAAAGTTCAGAATCAAGCCATACCCCGAGATATGTAATAGTATCAACTTTATGCAATAAGGAGTACTGTACCTTATTTACGTGATACAATTTAAGTTTCTGTCTAGAACCAAAAATCATTACATGTGACTTAGTTTTATTAAGCACACTTTTTTGTTGTTGTAGCCAAAAGCCAATCTTGTAACATATTAAAATCAGACTGAAGAGATAGTTGAATTTGTTTAGAAAGAGAATTTGACGCATATATAACAGTATCATCAGCATAAAGTTGAACCTGACAGCTTTTGAGAATTAATGGTAAATTACTAACACAAATAGAAAAAAAGAAGTGGCCCCAGTATTGAACCTTGAGGGAAATAACTGAAGATAACTGAACTGAACATAACTGAAGGATCAGTAAAGTTGAAAATAAAATATGAATCTTTTTGGGTGGACTGGTCCAACTCAATTGAGCGCCTATGTTTTTATACACATTTTTAGAATTTATGCGCATCTTGGCATTTCCATCCACTGTTTTTTTGTGATATCCCAAAATGCACATAATACTTGGCAGATGGAACCATGACTAATGAAGATTGACTGGACTATGTTGTAAAAAACATTATTTCTTAAACGGATACATTTCAATCATATCTCTTAATCATCCACACGAGACATTGGTGCTTAGACCCTGATAAATGATGCTTGTGGGTATATTTTATTTGTTTGTTTATTTTTATCACACTCCATATACCTTTCCATCTACGCTAACAAGTTAAAGTTATAGTTCATTTATTAATCTATTTTTATGTTTTTTTTTTTCTACCTACAGGTGAAAGGTTCACTTGGAATGAACATTTCCAGTGCTATAACTGCAGGCATCTCCTTTATCATACTTTCAAAGGATTTGACTCTAGGGCCATTTAACACTTACTGCGACAACAATAATTATTATTGTTATGAAATTGCGGGCAAGTATAAGGTATGTTACCAACTTTTATATTCACATTTACTTAGTAATTACAATAAAATCACTCTGCTCAGTAAAGTTGTCAAAAGTCAAGCCTTAATCTGCTCTCATTTATCTAGTCTTTTTACAAACATTTCAGAAGTAGTTTATAGATCTCTTGCTATTACTGATAATTTGCAATGCAAGAAGGCATTATACATTAATTTTAAACTCAGTCCAGTTTGACCTATAAATATGTTGTATTATTATATGAACCTCAAGGATGATAGATTCTGAACTTCTGAACAGCTTGTGTACTGATGTGAGTGCTAATCATCAATTATTTTGTCATTATTATTTGTGCTAATATTGAATTCTCTCTCAGACTCTCTTCTTGGGAATCAGTGGTGTATCATTGATATTCGCCTCCCTTCAGTTTATCATCTCCATCTGTCTGTCAGTGTTTGCCTGTAAAGCCACCTCCTGCTGTTCTCCACAGGTGAGTGATGCGCGAGTCTTTCAGTTGCAAAATTACTTTAAGATATCCAAATGAAAGCATAAGTTTCCACACCAGGACATTTCAGAAGGATTTCAGTCTTTTACTTTTCCATTTGAAGTACATTGATGTCTATAATCCTGAAATACTGAAACTGTCTGCCAGTGTCTTTGCATGTAAGAAGACATAAAACAATTTGTGTGCATTTTTCCAAAGGTGCCGTTTGTTCCACAAGTTTTAACTCAACAACCCTGTTGTTTTGGGCACAATCACTTCCATGATCTGAACAACTCAGAGGTAAGAGAAGCTTGTAACCCTAGTTTAATTAGACTTTGAGTAAAACGGTACTAAAAAAAAAACAGTTCCACAAAGCAAATGTATTATTTGAACTTAGTGTCACTATATGTGAACTGGAAGTGTGTGGATGTAATGGGTGCATTAATTGTTTAATAGCATCAATAAATAAGTGATCTGTAAGCAAGGAAGCGGATCATATAGCTCATATATACTTTTTTTTCTTTTAGATATCTGTGGTCAGCAACCCTGCCATGCATCACCTTCCTGTAGAAAATCCTCCACAATACAGTGAATTTAAAGTATAAATATTAAAACAGAGTCGACAGAGTTGAGGTGGGACACAGTGATTTCCTATGATGATTTGTCTTTCATTTAAAAAAAGAGAACATTATAGAAAAGAAAAAATTATAATAATTACAGAATTTATAAGACACAATAGGGGTATAACAGTACACAGAAGTCACGGTTTGGTAGAATTTCGAAACAGTAAGAAAAATGGTCACACTTTAGTTTTAGGGTCCAATTCTCACTATTAACTAACTGTCAACTTTTGTTACTAATTATTGCTTAGTAAACACCGTTGCATTACAGTGTCCCTTCTTCTGAATTGGAGTGTGGATCATCTGTGGCTGACTGTATTTGTCATCTGACTGCATGCACCGAACTGTGACTGTTCAGGATGAATACATGTACCGTTACACCCTTAGTAAATAATTACTATTCAAGACTAGATACTATTTCATGATTTCTTACGTTTTAAGTCAAGAACTTTACCTAATCATCAGTGAAACTGGATAGATTGTTTTGAACAACTAATTGCTTAATACAATATAAACTGTAAGAATAAAGTATACAGAATGAAAAAATGGTCTTTTTGTGCGTGTTCCCTTTCACCTTTATTTAACCAGGCAAGAGACTTAAGAAAGAATTCTTATTTAGAACAACAGCCTGGCAGGAGAATATCAATATCCTGGAGGAAACACATACATATTTATCATTAAAACTTGATTAAAACAAGGGTGATGGACTGAGTCATGTCACAAAATAGCCTTCCTTTTTTCTTTAAAAATTGTAAACAGATCTAAATATAGATATTAGTCCCATGCCAATCTTAAATTATCATGGCCGATCAAGGTTTTTTTAAACTGTTCGTATCAGCTCTATCAAGCCTGATCCTTTATTTTACGGCAGTCATCGTGCAAGTGGCAGAAATACACGGATAAAAATCTGCAGTGTGGAATTATTTTCAGGCGGAATATGAAAGCAGTGCAACAGCCACTTGCAATATCAATGCGAGCATTTTCAACAATTCTGCGTTCAGTACTACCAGTTTGATACGACACCTCAAAACAACAAAAACTCAGCGGAAAATAGCACACTTGGGAAATAGACAAGCAATGGGTCCATGTCATTTTGCGGGACAATGCACGAAATATGAAAAAAGCAATGGATGGTATGTTGGTAATGAACATCCCTTGTGAAAAAAAAGTGCACTTAAGTGTACTTTTATAAAGTGTACTTATTACATAAATAATATACTTTAAATATATACACTTAAGTGTGAATTAAATGCAATCTTTTCGGCGCACTTAATGCACATTAAGTGTAATTAATTTCAAATATATCAAATATTAAGTTGAAATAAAATGTAATAAGTTGCCATTAAGAGTGATTTTTTGGAACAACTTAATTGGTACTTTATTACAACTTTATATATACTTTCATAATTGCTTCTATTGTTTTTAAAATATACTTAAAGTGCACTACAAAATGTAATGACACGCAATTAATGTGATATAAAATATACTTTAATGTCAGTTAACAATACACTTAAGTGTGAATTAAATGCAATGTTTTCGACAAACTGAATGCACATTAAGTGCAATTAATTTCAAATATATCACATATTAAGTTGAAATAAAATGCAATAAGTTGCCATTAAGAGTGATTTTTTGGAACAACTTAATTGGTACTTTAATACAACTTTATATCTACTTTCATAATTGCTTCTAATATCTTCAAAATATAGTTAAAGTGCACTACACAATATAATGACACGAAATTAATGTGATTTAAAATATACTTTAATGTCAGTTAACAATACACTTAAGTGTGAATTAAATGCAATGTTACAATCAACAAAACTAAATGTAAAACCCTCTAAATTTACTGACAAAATAATCTCTAAAAGAAGTACATAAAAACCTTTCTGTTGATGCACAAGAAAACCCCAAGAAACACTATGCATAAACACAAACAGTTTTGGAAAGAGACCTTTGGGTAATGCTTTACAAAAATATATTAGTTACCTACTTCAGTTAACATGAACTAAGAATGAATAATACTTTAAGCATTTATTAGTCTACAATGTTAACAAGATAATATAATGTTAAAAGATAATATTAGTCTTGGTTAGATCATGTTGGCTAAAAAATAAACTAATATTAACAAATGAGACCTAATTAAAAGTTACCGAACCTTGTTATTTAGCTCTTAAAGGGATGTTCAGCAGAAGAAAGAAATTCATACAGGTTTGAAACAACATGAGGGTGAGTATATGATGACAGAATTTTAAAGTGGAGTATCCCTTTAAACCTTTACCAGCACCAACATTAAACAGGACCAAATGCTTACTCCAGCATTACAGTGAATCTAAGTTTGTCTAAAAAAAAAAAAAAAAAAAACACTTAAGAACTCCAAAAGCACAAAAAAAAAAAGATTTGTCACCCAATTTTTTAAGTTGTTGGAAAGTGCTGTTTATGTCAATGTCCCAGATGCTCTCCAGAGTATATGTGAATGGAAATGTTTCAAAGATGCAGGAAAGTCAGAAAAAATGCCTTGAGGAAAAAAAACAAAAAAACAGAAAATTTGTTTAGAATACTCTATCCAGTCCATTATTATATTTGGCTCAATTGAATGAAAAAGACAGATATACAGTTGCACTTCAAAGTTGATATACACCTTGCAGTATCTGCAAAATGTTAACAATTTTATCAATAATAGGGATCACAAAAATGTATGTTTTATCTTTATTTAGTACTACCCTGATGAAGCAGTTTATTCTGCAAGGTGTATGTAAACTTTTGACTGTTAACTGTTGATGAATGTGTGATGTGATTGATTACAGGGCCACATCGTAGTAGAAAGCTGGGCAAGGTTCCTTCTATTTCCCACAAACACCAGGATTCCACAGACTACGCCATCTTTACTGACACTGGGCTTAAAGTGATTAAAAATAGATAACCTTTTTATTGCTACTTTACAGGGAATTAAGCATAACTTTATCAATTACACAAATATAGATATATGACCCATGCAAACCCAGGACCAATGCAAATTAAGAAAGGTATTCTTACATTTTAAGCTTGCCCCACATAGCTATCTTCATGAAGGATGTTCCTGTTCCTGTATTTACCACGGTTGTCACAGCAATGCTGCAAGCCTTCTTCCTTTGGTTTGTTACCTATAAAATACAGTATATGATGATTATAGGTGCATGTGTAAATGCACAGGTGGGAATGTATTACTTGCACATGCAAAAGATTCAAAGCATTTAAAAGCTATAGGGATAACGTTAGTTAGTGACTTGAAAGTAGTGTTTTAGCTTGATCAGGATGTGCTGTCATGATAAATCTTGTAACATCACCTCATCAATACAGGTCTGTGATTCCACACCACTTGCACTGTATCTCCAATAACAAATATGAACTGATCCTGCAAAATGAATGTTTAAATCCAGATAAACACAAAAATATTACATATTCCAAAACAAATAGTAATTGAACAACTCTTTAAATACAAAATGAAATTGAACACATTACAAGCATTTTTTCTAGAGGTGGGTAATATATTAAATATTTATGGTGGTTATAAGATTGATTATTTGTATTAAATGTATATAAACGTCTTCGAGTGTTACAATATTGGATCAGCATTCAGCAAATGTTTAGTAGCTTGTTTAAAATAATTTAAAAAGTCGGTTTAGTTTAAAAAAAAATCAGCAACCAAATTCCTCGAACACGACCACACATGCCTTCCTCACATTACAGTGTAAGACATTATTAGAACGCAATCATATATAAATTATTGAAAACATGATTAATTCACCTCCCGAGTCTATTGAGTTTATATATCTGCGATTAAAATGCACTCAGCAACTGACATGTTACGGTGAAAAAAAAAATTAACTAAAGAAACTTACTTGACTTATTATTTGCAGCATAATGTCTCATCTGCAAACAAACATCCAAACGTGGTGCTCCTTTTGTTCTCTTGTTTGGCTAGCTTCAGTATCATCACGCATCGCAAACGGATCGCAAAACATAGCGCATTTTTCAAACTCTAGTGAAGTAGAGCGTCATAATGACGTAGTATTTTTCGCGCATGCGCATTAAACAACATATTCATATATCATGCATGGTTAAATGTTATTGCAGCTTTTCTGTTTAAGTTGAAGTTGTTCTAACTCATTGTGTTGTTAAACTCTGTAAGTTCACAACTTTACTCATTAACCTAACTAAAAGTCAATCTTTTTTTTTCAATGTAGTCTAGTGTGATTACAATTAAATGTATTTTAACTTAATTTAAATGCAAATTAATTTTGTTTACATTTGTTTAACTTTTGCTTGCAATTAATACAATTTTAAATGTGTGTTTAATTGACTTAGAACAACATAATGATATTGAAAGTATTATGTTCACAGATGTAAAGTAGCTACAACACATTACTATTAGACTCCTCTCATATATTACATTTTATTTTCAAATATTATGTAGAAAGCTGACACTAGTTGAGTTCATAGAGCAAGGGCTGGTGATAAAAATGTCAACAATAAGTTGTACTGGATTATACTGTATAAGCATATGTATTGGAAAAATACATTTCAACTGCATAATGCACACAGTATATATTATAGACAAAACACATTTAAAATACATGAACAAATTAATTTTGGACAACACACTTGAATTGGAATTAAAATCAATTATTTTCCATGTTTTCCATTAAAACTGTTATTTTATATTTTAGTCAATACATCAAAATAAATTCCCTTTAATAACTTATAACTTTAATACATTTAAAACACTATAAATCATAATTATTTAAAATGTATTTTTAAGTAAAACTTAGTAGACATTGCAAAGTGCATTTTTTAAAACATGCACTTAAGTGTGTTTATAAATATTGTCATGAAAGTGTTCTTTCTTTAAGTTAAGCTTAATTAGACATTATTACAAAGTGCATTTTTAAAAAGTGTACTTAAGTGTGTTAATAAATATTGTGATGAAAGTGTACTTACTTTAAATTAAACTTAATTAAATATTATTACAAAGTGCATTTGTAAAAAGTGCACTTAAGTGTGTTTATAAATATTGTGATGAAAGTGTATTTTCTTTAAGTTAAGCTTAATTAGACATTATTACAAAGTGCATTTTTAAAAATGCACTTAAGTGTGTTTATAAATATTGTGATGAAACACAAGGATAAAAATTACCCCATGTGTACAGTGTTGTATAAAGTACTAGAAAGCAATACTTGAGTAAAAGTACAAGTATCGTACTAGAAAAAGACTTTGATAGAAGTGAAAGTTACCTTTTAGAATATTACTTAAGTAAAAGTCTTAAAGTATCTGATATATACAGTACTTAAGTAGCAAAAGTTGTTTTCCGATATTTAATGTACTTAAGTAATTGAAGTAAAAGTAAAAAAAATCTTTTTTTTTTAAAAAAAGCAAGCAGTTAGAACTTTGATTGTGAACTTTATTGTGGCTTTCTTATAGTAAAGCATATTCAGGGTTCCAACTTCCCATATCTTCTTAATCTCACTCATCAAATCAAAATTACAGTCTTTTCCAGGACTTTTCAGGCACAATTCTCTTAAATTCAAAGAACAAACAGCATATTTTTAGAGCTGACTTCAAAGAAAAAAAAAACAGAAACAGAAATTTCACTTTTGTATTAACTTATAAAAATAAATAACTTATTTCTTTCAAAAAAAAAAAAAAAAGACCTGCTGGTAGGGAGAACATTTTGGTCATGTGGTATGAGCATTTGTAGGGCTTACTCCCCAGGTCACCATCTCACACACACACACATTATTTGAAACTGAAAAGGTGTTTGTTCATCTTCAAAAGAAGCTGGTTCTCAAAGTTGGCAGAATTCAGTCTTACTCTTCTTGGACTGAAGACAAGTCCTGCGATGCTAAATAGCCTTTCACAGGCTGCTGAGGCAGGTAGAGGAGTGTTCAGCTTCACAGAAAGCTTGCAAACTGCTGGGAAGGACTTCAGCAAGTCCATGTGATCTGATGAACAGGCCAAGTACCCATCCAGCTGTTTGGCGCCATCTTGTATTTGAGACGACTGCGGGGCAGAGAAAAAGTCATCATCTTCAGACGAAGTGGACCTGCTGGCATCGCCTATCTGCAGTGAGGGCTCTTCCAGATGCTGCCTGATGTAGTCAGTTCCTGAAATAGTGTGGATAAAAATATAATTTATACAACTAATGCAACTGTCTAATCTGCCATGACCCCAACACAAACTTTTGATTTAAGATTTGTTATTTTAGTTTGATGTACTATCCATGCACCTATAATTCAAGGTTTCTTATTAGTACCGAGGGTAAATTTTTATTGTGCAGCAATCATAATCTTGATTTGTGAATTGCCAGTATGACAAATTGTGAAAATATATACAACTAATTTTTCACTATACCCATGATATCTTAACCGTTTTGATTGTGGCTTCATCCTTTGTCCACATCGTGCGGAATTTCGGAAGCAGAATCGCAGCAGCGATCAACTCTGGTTCTCCTGACATGTGGCCAAAACGGTTCATGATTCCCATCTGCAAGGCAGGTTATTTATAGCACATTTCAGCAACAAGGCAATTCAAATTGTACTTTACATAAAACATTTAAGCATTGAGACAAAGTACCAAAGAAACTTAAATATAATTAAAATTAATCATTGAAGAGTTAAGACAATAGAAAATAAATACAATAATAAAAGTTACCTGTAGAGCATCCACCAAAGGCTTGCAGTACTTCAGTGGCAACTTGACTCGGTCAAGTTTGACAGTGAGCAGGTTGATGGTTGGAAGTAGCCACCCCATCATGGCATTTGCTTCTGCTTGCAAGATGTTGGTAGCCTGGGCGACAGGGCTCATGACAGTGGCATACTCTGCGAGAAAGGCGAGTTCAGCTGGATTAAACCTGTTGAAAACAAAACACAACAACATTGTTTTTATAACACTGTAACCATTTCATTGGATTCATCAAAATAACTGCTGGAAGAGTAATTCCGTAAAACTGACCAATAATAAGTGGAAGTTGGGATACAATGTGATGTAATGTAAAGTTATTAGTGTCCACGAAAGAATGGTACAAAGAAAGACATTCCAGATGTTTGATTATGATGAAATAAAACAAAATAAAACACATAATTCCTACTTACATTGGAAGCTTTAAGTCAGTGCAGATGACTCTGATGGTCCCCTCTCCCTTTTCTTTAATTATTCTCAGCAGTCTTTCCACTGCCAGGAACAGGGAGTTCCACCTGGTGGAATTCGGGCGCAGCAGCTGGAGGGAGCAAGCATCTTCAACCATTTCGGCTGCAAGGGTGGATTTTCCACATTTGTTCCAAAGTGCACTACACTTGCCAAATGTTGAACGATACACTTTCTTGTACCCCTCATTGGATGTGGCTTTCATGGCATCAACAGTAGCTATTAGGTTGAGTAGATGACAAGCACAGCGCTGGTGCTTTGGGAGCTGGAACTCTAAACCATCATCTTCAGTCAGAAGTGCTGACACATCAACACACTCCACTTCTTCATCCCCTTCTTGATCTTCTTCTTCCTCTCCTGGTTGAGATGCACTGTCATGATCACCATCACTTCCAATGGCATTATTGTTCTCATCTTCACCAAAAACGTTGAACGCTTTTATGAAGTTAGAGCCATTGTCTGTTGTTGTTC
The DNA here is from genome assembly GCF_963993115.1 of Abramis brama. Classification (NCBI taxonomy): domain Eukaryota; kingdom Metazoa; phylum Chordata; class Actinopteri; order Cypriniformes; family Leuciscidae; genus Abramis; species Abramis brama. The sequence continues at coordinate 20,296,911 of NC_139966.1, forward strand.
GCACAATCTTCCGCCGAATTTCAAATTCAGAGTGGATGTCATTCAGGGCACTTGCCAAAACATCAAATGTGTGCGAACCTCTCAGCTGTTTACAGGCTAGGGCTGCTGAGCATCTTTTGAGACTGTTGGGGTCAATCCAATGGGCAGTAACACCAATGAAGCTCCGCCTTCTGACAGACCAGCAGTCGGTGGTGGTGGCGATATGGTCAACTCTCCTCATGGCCTCAGTCACAGCCCTCTTCATTCCCCTGAAGGCATCATCAATCATGGAGCGCAGAGTCAGACGTGACATAATTTTTGCATTAGGCTGCAGTTCCTTCACAAAATCTTGAAATGGTTGTTCTTCAACAACATGGAATGGCCGGAGTCCTTGGACCACATAAGTCACTATAGCTTTGTCAATGGACCTCTGAGACACAGTCCTGGTGTTCACCAATGTGGTCTGCTTGATGCTGGTGGTGGGAGTCTCAGGAACCCTTTTTCTCTTTGTTGATGTAAGCTCTTCATACTTTTTGAGGTGGTGTACATGCTTTCTCTGTTTCAGAGGGAGAGACATTTAATGAGCAACTTTAGCTACAAAATTTAAAAGTCACACAACACAAACAATTGTCATTTGACTGTTAAACATTATCTAACTCGTTGTGTGGCAATATAAAAGCACTGTGACTTTGCAAGTGTACATTCACAATTTATAACATTAGCCCAACATTATCCTATAACCACTGAGTTTTGATTTAATTAACATAAAAAGAAATCTCAAGTTTGACAAAACGTTTGACAGTCCCTCTGAATACAACGCAAAATTAACAAAATATTAAAATTTTTTGCGATCCTGCATAATTTAATCCTAATTTAACCCCAAAATAATCACAAAAATGAAAAAGACCTCACAAAACATTAAATTATAATCACCCAATTGAAATATCTCTAGTTTAATTAAAATTTTCAATGCATTTTTGCGTGGATACAGATGTTGCGAAAAAGGGGAAACTCTTTTTCCTCGATTTACTGAAGCCTATAATGTAAAACGTATTTTGCAGCTGCACAGCTGGCAGTGAGTGTCTGGCTCACTCATTGGCTGTGCTGCGGCAACTACACGTCACGCCATTACACGTCAGAGCCCGCTATTACACGTCAGAGCCCGCCATTACACGTCAGAGCCCGCCAAGGGGGCGCGGCCTTAGCTTTTTACGGTCTAATATTAGTCCCCGAAAAATGCCATTTTAGCAGGTTTAACGACCGAAGCGACAACTTGCCAGGTTACTATAGTGCGGCCGGCTACGCAATACTCGTTCCCTAGTCTCAGGGAACTGAGGTCACGATAGTAACCGAGTATTTACACAGATATGTACATCCTCTTCGAATGGTCACTTCGTAGTAGCTATACGCAGTGGGGACGCCATGCAAAACGCCGCACTATAAGTAACTGGTTGCCTTCTGCAGCTCAGGACCCCTCAACTCAGGATTTACACACAGTTCTACAGTATAAATTACTACACCTGCTGTTAATATTTGCGTAGGTCAGGTAGAAAAATTGCCCATAGGTTGTCCTGATTATAAAATATAAAAATCGCACATTTTTTTTTAACAATTTTCTGGAAATTACCACCACAAAATCAGTAATTTTGATCGCAAAAATCACAAAAACAAATCGTGAAATCCTGGAGGGACTGGTATGATGCTTTTGAAGACATTAATAGCCCTTAACACTTTCTTTCTAACCTGCCACTGATTAATGTAGCAGTTTTCAAAAAATATTTCTCAATCTAACATTAGCCTAACGTTACCTGAGGAAATATTCGGCCTGGCAGTTATGCTATACCATAAACAGTTAAGCGCAGGAGAAAATCAGCGGTGTAACGTTAACATTAAAGTTGACGTTAGTTAAACATGTGCGCCATGTAAGCTAAATAATTAGCAATAGCAACGTTAACAAGCAGACGTTAGCCTGGCCACCACGTTAGCCAGATATCATACGGCTTATGATAACTTATGTTGAATCACATTGACATTGTGGATTAACTGAATAACTATTAAATTAACCTACCTCAATGTGCTTCTTCAGGTTGGACGGTGAGTTTTTGAATACCAAAATTTCAGTGACTTTCGGTAGGCATAAGAGGCACTTCATCCGGTAGGAAGAATCTTTCATTCCAATGTACATAAACATTTCTTGCAAATACGGCCACGGGTGTATTATAACGTTATCTTCTTCACCACTATCGTCAGGGTGGTCGTCTATGATAACAGGAGGTCCTCCAGTAGGTGCTCGTGCTTCCATGGCGGTTTCAGTTGTGCTTCCTCCTCCTTTGGCATGGCAAGAAACAAGCATTACGCTGAAATAGAGCGCGCGCCGTGCGGAGCGTGCATAATGTAATCTAGGAGCAGTGATTCGCCAGACCTCCCTTATTGCAGTTGCACACATTTCTTTTTATTTTTTTATTTTGTAGTAACGAGTAACGGAGATGCTTAGTGGAAATATAACGGAGTAAAAGTATAAATTTTGTCTAGGAAATGTAGTGGAGTAAAAGTGAAAGTTGACATAAATTTAAATAGCGAAGTAAAGTACAGATACGTGAAATTTCTACTTAAGTACAATAACGAAGTATTTGTACTCCGTTACATTACAACACTGGTGTTCACCAAGCCCATCTAGCGTGTTTGCTGCCAAAAAGCAATTTTTTTAGTCTCATCTGACCACAGAACCCTGTGCCGTTTGAAGTTCCAGTCGTGTCTGACAACTGAATATGCTGGAGTTTGTTTCTGGAGGAGTGAGGAGGATTTTTCTTGAAACCCTCCCAAACAACATGTGGGGATGTAGGGGTTTTTTTAGTTTTTTTTTTTTTGGCTTTCTGACCCCAAGACTCAACTAATCTCTGCAATTTTCCATCTGTGATCCTTGAAGAGTCTTTGGCCACTCAAACTTTCATCCTCGCCGTGCATTAAGACAGAATAGACACACGTCCTCTTCCTGGCAGATTCGTAACATCTTCAGTTGATTATAAATTCTTAATTATTGCCCTGATGGTCAAAATGGGGATTTTCAATTCTTTAGCTATTGTCTTACAGCCACTTTCTATTTTGTGATGGTCAACAATCTTTTGCTGCGCATCAGAACTATATTCTGTGGTTTTACTCATTGTGATGGATGATTAAGGGGATTTGGCCTTTGTGTTTCCTCATATTTAAACTCCTGTGAAACACGAAGTCATAGCTGGACAGTTTCATGTTCCTAGTCACCCTGGTGTACTAAAAAAGGTCAATATTAATGGGAATATACTTCAGAGATATTTTAGTCGTAAAAAATTCTAGGGGTGCCAATAATTGTGGCCAACGTGTTTTGGAGAAAAACATTTATTTCATAACGTGATTTCCCCCCCACTTTCAATTCTTTTACTTCAATGAAAGGTTAGAATTTTGCACATTTTTTGAATGAAAGATCAAAAGGATAAACGATGCAGATTTATTTTTTACAGCCAGTTTTGATCATATTTACCAGGGGTGCCAATAATTGTGGAGGGCACTGTATATAGAAGACATCCAGATGGAAATGAAAATGCCAACCAAGCGCCTAAAGCAAGATGTGCAAGTTAGATGGAACAGAAGTCACTACATGATGCAGAACCTTCTAGAGCAACTGTGTCTGTGCAGCTGACCACAACCTTCCAGCTACCAGCTTTAAACATAAAGGAAAGAGGTCCATCAGTGAAGGAAAGCGGTCAGGCAAGTTTTTTCCTCCAGTGAACACTTGGACCCCCAGATAGTGCTCTGAATCCCTGCGCAATTCAGAGTTCCTTTGGCACCACTGGATAGGATACAGCGCTTCAAAAGAGTTGGTAGCCAGCATCTGATCAAATGAGGACCCGAGCGGTACACTTATCACACTTACAGCCTCAGTGACAACGGGATAGGGGTATCTTGAGTTGTCTTGTTTTGCTTGTTAGAGTAAAGAGGCCAGTTTGTGTTTTATTCGGCCACTACTCACCCTAGCAACAAATCAGGCCTGCAAAGGTGGAGTTTATAAACTATACCCTAGTGTGTTTGGGTCCACAACCTCTAGTTCTGTCAGGACCACTACCGTCAAATACAATTGACAATTTGCATACAGTTTGGATTGGCGGTATGGTTCCGTTCTGGGCGAGAACTCCCTGCGCATCCATGCAGCCTAGCATGGATAAGAGCAGGGAGAGCAGCAATAATCCCCCTTGGGGTACACAGAACAGAACCAACATGAAAGTTTGCAAATATATTTAATTCCAATTTTTAAAGTACAACATATTTCGAGAATTTATTCTGATTCAAGGGGAATCAGAATGCCAAATCCTGACTGGGCGAGAGGAGGAGCTGGGGGGTAATTAGCTCCTGAGAAACGCGATAGTTGCTGATAATACTGAAGGAGCTTATATATGTATACAGTGATAGGCGTCGTATTACTATAGGTAGATGTGGATCAGCTAAGGGTCAGCTGATGCGGGCTTGACTAACGTGACCTGACAGAACTAACGCTACGCTTGATTTTCACAAATTTCATAAGCACCATAAAGCGGTGAAACGAATTTCAAACACATTCAGACGTGCTTATGAAATTTGTACACAAGACAGATTTCCCTGACCATAGAAAGTTACTGATTTATAGACCTGGCAAAATAAGGGTTTATGTAGAGAAATCCATAATAGTAAGTTTAATTGAATTTGTTTCACTTGGCACCAGACATTGATTTTCATTAAATGGTTATTTGTACTTGAAATAATTTATTCAGAGAAAATTAGTCAACAGTTTCTATGTTCATGTGAGTAGTACTTATGGAACACATTGTGTCAAAATGATTTACGACTTTGACCTTTGACCTTTTGGCAGGTTGAACTTCCTGTGACCTTTTATGATTGATGGGTTGAACTTCCCGAATGAGGTCATGGGATTAACCTTTGCCCTATCGATCATGTAGTGTGACAGTTAGTTTTTGCCCTATGACCTAGCTAGGACTAAATCATAGTTTTGACAGGTTTGTCCTATTTGAACAGAACAGATGTTGTTTTGCCGGATAGTTTTGTAATTGGGTTGTAGGCGTTCCCTATGTTTGTGAAGACGTTCTTATAGGTTAGTGTGATTTCAGTGGTAAAAGGACCAATATCTCCACTGCTAGATTGCATCAGTGCAGCTGAAAAAGCTATTTCTCTGTCTGATATTGAAAAACATAAGCAATATTGTGATATATATTACACTATTACACTGAGAATGTATACACTGAAATTAACATCATTCAAGCACACTTTCACCTCTATTTTCCTTTCTCAACTCCACTTGACCCAGAGTAAGATTTGATATTTCTGTGAAGGAATAAAGATTCTGTTAAATGACATTCACACTGATTATTGTAATAGATAAAAACAATTTACACATTATACACTAAATTTTACACTAACATTAACACTATGCAATGTATTGCATTGTTATTTTACTTTGAGGATCATTGATAAAAGTGTGAATGTTTTGGTGAGATACCATCATTTTTCTTGTTCATCTCTTCCAGGATAAACGTCTGTTGTTCCATCAGTCGCGTCTCTAAAGCTCTGATGTTTGTTTTCTGCTCTGTAACGGTGGCGGTCAGTTCTCTGATGTTCACTTTCTGCTCTGTAACGGTGGCGGTCAGTTCTCTCAGCGCTGCATGGATGTCAGTGAAGAACAGATGGTAGTTTTGTTGGCTGTCAGTTGAAGCTTCATCTCTCAAAGTGTCTGTTTGAGGTGGATTCTGTCTTCCGTCCTCAGATCTGAGCTGTTGACTGATCTCATTCTCATTGAGTCCTCCATCTACCTGATGCTGTACTAAATCCATCATTCTTCACTGATGTTTGTTTCTAACTCTTGCTCTGTCATCCTCACAGTCTCTCATGTTCCTCTTATAGTGTCCTGATTTACTGTCTTTTGTACTTTATCTATATTGCTTCAGATAAATAAGTAGTTCAAGTTAATTGTTAATCATAATCAAAGGGATGTTCCGGGTTCAGTAGATGTTTATCTCTATTCACAACATTTGTTGATCTCAACAGAAAATAACTTTAAGTCGTCTCTGTTTTTTTATATATATATTTTTTAAGATCAGTTGAGGGACTTATCCTAAAGGGATAATCACAGAAATGTGCACCTCTGGTCGAGTGAATGGATTGTCAAATCTGCACGCTAACGCAGGTTAAAATCTCACACTTTAACAGTATTTATAGCACCTAACTTAATAAAACAGGCTGTGACTGTGAGGAGTGATTACCTCAAAATATACATCCATATGCAAGTTTGAGTGACTTTATTTAAGCTATTGTCACGTGCCAGTGATTATCCTGACCGCTGATATATTTCTGACCTCTGATATAGTTGGTCACATGACTCTCTGGTATCTATGTTGTAACAGTCACTGTCTGTCACATGGTTTACTTGTTCTAATTGTCAGTGCTATGTTCATCCCATCCACTAGGGGAAACCAGTAGCACCTATTCATTATGGATAAAAGAGGAAGTAGAAGAGAAAGGGGTAGATTCAGTTTGAGTAACCACATGTGCTGCGTTCCAGTCCACTTTTAGACACGCACTTGCGAACTTCCCTAAGCACTTCCCCTCGGGGGAATCCCCAACGCCATTTTGAAGTGTGTTCCACTTCGTGAAGTGGACGAGGGAAGTTTAGATGGACAGACCCTCGTTCCCTTGATTTTGACTGAGGGAGCAAGTCTACTTCATATGTACACTTCATGCACCTATATGTCCCACAATGCAGTATGACTGTGACGTCACCATATATCTCGTCTAATCATCACCACAACAAACAACTCTATGATATATTAATCCAATTTTTTTTTATTGAAAACAACCCAAACACCATATATACATTTGGATGCTGCATTGAACAAATTCTTAAAGGGAAAACAAATGTAAATAATAAATCAATTACATAGCTGATTCCAAGTGATCAAGGACTTAGGACGTTCCAATTCATCTCATTGCAGGTTCCGCCAGTAGTGGGCACTCGCAATGACGTACATCCGAGTAAACGAGACGGAGGGAAGTTAGCAAGTGAAGGGCATGACAATTTTGGACTGGAACGCAGCCATGGTATCTGCTGAAGAAAGGGGTAGATTCAGTTTGAGTAACCACATGGTATCTGCTGTTCTCACTAATAATCCTGGCTTGAGAAACGTTTAGTTTGCTGCTCAGCCGTGAGTTTGTAGTTCTTATATTTCATCTTTTGTGTATGATTTGTTGAAAAATTTGTAAAAAAGTTGAGTTGTTTTCTTTTGTTGAGGAGTTTTGTATTACACGTGACTTACATTGCCCTTGAGTGCTGGATTGGGAGTTTGCTTGGGTGCAACTGCCCAAGGATTTCATTCAAAGACTCCCGGGCTACAACCAGAAGGACAAATACTTCCTTTCATCAATTCCTACCATTTGCTGATAAGACTGTTCATTCTAAAGACTGCCCACTTTATTCATCAACATGTTTACGGGACGTTTCACACTCATCCACTCACACCATTTCTTTTTGTGTGATGTATTTATTGTTTGAGTTTGTTTGTTTGGTGTTTATGGTGAATTGTTTTATGTAAAAATTCAATATATGCTGAGAAAAGATTTTTTGTCTTTTGTTGATTCATGCATATGTCACAGGCAGGGGGCGCTAGCCGCCTCTCCTAACTTGCGTACCACCCTGAGGAGCAAACCGTATTCCCACAAAGTCAGAACGACACAAAATAGCTTCAAAAGGTTTTATGTTTATTAAATTATTAAAAGAGTCTTTAAAGTGAGCAATTACTCCCAGGAGGATTCGACCAGCAGTTCCTCGTTCCCTCCAGCAGAGGCGCAGACAGTAGAAGGGTCGCGTCAGCACAGCAGTTTCTCGTTCCCTCCAGCAGAGGCTCAGACAGTAGAAGGATAGCGTCAGCGCAGCAGTTTCTCGTTCCCTCCAGCAGAGGTGCAGACGGTGAAGGAGAGCGTCAGCGCAGCAGTTTCTCGTTCTCTCCAGCAGAGGCTCAGACAGTAGAAGGATCGCGTCAGCGCAGCAGTTTCTCGTTCTCTCCAGCAGAGGCTCAGACAGTAGAAGGATCGCGTCAGCGCAGCAGTTTCTCGTTCTCTCCAGCAGAGGCTCAGACAGTAGAAGGATCGCGTCAGCGCAGCAGTTTCTCGTTCTCTCCAGCAGAGGCTCAGACACTAGGAAGCTAGCGTCAGCGCAGCAGTTTCTCGTTCCCTCCAGCAGAGGCGCAGACAGTAGAAGGATCCCGTCAGTGCAGCAGTTTCTCGTTCCCTCCAGCAGAGGCTCAGACAGTAGAAGGAGAGCGTCAGCGCAGCAGTTTCTCGTTCTCTCCAGCAGAGGCTCAGACACTAGGAAGCTAGCGTCAGCGCAGCAGTTTCTCGTTCCCTCCAGCAGAGGCTCAGACAGTAGAAGGATCCCGTCAGTGCAGCAGTTTCTCGTTCCCTCCAGCAGAGGCTCAGACAGTAGAAGGAGAGCGTCAGCGCAGCAGTTTCTCGTTCCCTCCAGCAGAGGCGCAGACAGTAGAAGGATCGCGTCAGCGCAGCAGTTTCTTGTTCCCTCCAGCAGAGGCTAAGACAGTAGAAGGATAGCGTCAGCGCAGCAGTTTCTCGTTCCCTCCAGCAGAGGCTCAGACAGTAGGAAGCTAGCGTCAGCACAGCAGTTTCTCGTTCTCTCCAGCAGAGGCTCAGACACTAGGAAGCTAGCGTCAGCGCAGCAGTTTCTCGTTCCCTCCAGCAGAGGTGCAGACAGTAGAAGGATAGCGTCAGCGCAGCAGTTTCTCGTTTCCTCCAGCAGAGGCTCAGACAGTAGAAGGATAGCGTCAGCACAACAGTTTCTTGTTCCCTCCAGCAGAGGCACAGACAGTAGAAGGATTGCGTCAGCACAGCAGTTTCTCGTTCTCTCCAGCAGAGGCGCAGACAGTAGAAGGATAGCATCAGCACAGCAGTTTCTCGTTCTCTCCAGCAGAGGCTCAGACAGTAGAAGGATCGCGTCAGCGCAGCAGTTTCTCGTTCCCTCCAGCAGAGGCTCAGACAGTAGAAGGATAGCGTCAGCTAGAGGTCTTCACAGTGAACCCGAGACCCGTTGACCCGGGGCCCGACTCGGGACCCGTACGGTTTCGGGTCTATATTTTAAATGATCAGCCGGGTCCGGGTCGGGTCCGAATCTATTACGTCGGGTCCCGGGTCTGTTTAATTGTGTGTATACCCGTGCGATCGGAGTCATTAGATCAGACTCGGAGAAAACCCGGTCGTGATTAGACACGGCTTGTGTTTTTTTGTAACTTGCAACTTGTAAAATTAGGACACTCAAAATAAATTGCGTTAAAAAGCATATTTTAGGTTGATCCAGCTAGCGTGCATGTGCAGTCTCAAGCGCGTCATGTTTCTATGGCAACCAGTTACCAGAGCTTCAGTGAGGGACCGCCAAACCGTGCTTTAGATTTTACAATCTTGTTTAATCTTAAAGTTTTAGTGGTCAGATTCAGACTCGATGCAGAGCAGAGAGCACGGAGATGATAGCAAATAAATAATGTCAGCGGCCAGGGCACTGAACGAGCAATCGTTATTATAACGTTAGTTCAAAAGGGCAAACAGTCAAAGTTATTATGCGAGTTAACTCGAGTCGAGTCAGAATGTAAGTTACATGTGCAAAGTTGCATTTGTCATCCGTCACCGTGACATCAAGTGGACTTTTGAAGCTGAAATAATGAGTGGATTAAGCTTGGACTTGGAATAACGAGAGGAATAACATGATTGTCGGAGGATTGTAATGCATGATCACAGCCAGTCAGGTAACGTTAACGTTACAAGGAAGGGAGAGGAGACTACTACGCTACCACGGCTCCTTAAATTAGGTAAGACAAAAAGTTGTATTTTTCGCAACAGGTTTATTGACTTGTAATAGCAGTTTAAGGTGGAATATGTGACAATCGGGTCCAGTCGGGTCTGTGTCTTCCCGATGGTTTCGGGTCCAGCTTTCAAATAACGGGTCCAGGTCGGGTCCGGTTAGGCATTTCTCGGATCTGCACGGGTCCGGGTCCAGCTTTTGAAATAATAGACGGGTCCGGGTCGGTTCGGTTTAGCACATTACGGGTCTCTTTCGGGTTCGGGCACGAATTTTTGGACCCGTGAAGACCTCTAGCGTCAGCACAACAGTTTCTCGTTCGGGTTCGGGCACGAATTTTTGGACCCGTGAAGACCTCTAGCGTCAGCACAACAGTTTCTCGTTCTCTCCAGCAGAGGCTCAGACAGTAGAAGGATCGCGTCAGCGCAGCAGTTTCTCGTTCCCTCCAGCAGAGGCTCAGACAGTAGAAGGATAGCGTCAGCACAGCAGTTTCTCGTTCTCTCCAGCAGAGGCGCAGACAGTAGGAAGCTAGCGTCAGCGCAGCAGTTTCTCGTTCTCTCCAGCAGAGGCTCAGACACTAGGAAGCTAGCGTCAGCACAGCAGTTTCTCGTTCTCTACAGCAGAGGCGCAGACAGTAGAAGGAGAGCGTCAGCGCAGCAGTTTCTCGTTCTCTCCAGCAGAGGCGCAGACAGTAGAAGGATCGCGTCAGCGCAGCAGTTTCTCGTTCTCTCCAGCAGAGGCTCAGACACTAGGAAGCTAGCGTCAGCACAGCAGTTTCTCGTTCTCTCCAGCAGAGGCTCAGACACTAGGAAGCTAGCGTCAGCACAGCAGTTTCTCGTTCTCTCCAGCAGAGGCTCAGACAGTAGAAGGAGAGCGTCAGCGCAGCAGTTTCTCGTTCTCTCCAGCAGAGGCGCAGACAGTAGAAGGATCGCGTCAGCGCAGCAGTTTCTCGTTCTCTCCAGCAGAGGCTCAGACAGTAGAAGGATCGCGTCAGCACAGCAGTTTCTCGTTCTCTCCAGCAGAGGCTCAGACAGTAGGAAGCTAGCGTCAGCACAGCAGTTTTTCGTTCTCTCCAGCAGAGGCTCAGACAGTAGAAGGATCGCGTCAGCACAGCAGTTTCTCGTTCTCTCCAGCAGAGGCTCAGACAGTAGGATGCTAGCGTCAGCACAGCAGTTTCTCGTTCTCTCCAGCAGAGGCTCAGACAGTAGGAGGATAGCGTCAGCACAGCAGTTTCTCGTTCTCTACAGCAGAGGCTAAGACAGTAGAAGGATAGCGTCAGCACAACAGTTTCTCGTTCTCTCCAGCAGAGGCTCAGACAGTAGAAGGATAGCGTCAGCACAACAGTTTCTCGTTCCCTCCAGCAGAGGCTCAGACAGTAGAAGGATAATTAGCGTCAGCGCAGCAGTTTCTCGTTCTCTCCAGCAGAGGCTTAGACAGTAGAAGGATCGCGTCAGCACAGCAGTTTCTTGTTCTCTCCAGCAGAGGCGCAGACAGTAGGAAGCTAGCGTCAGCGCAGCAGTTTCTCGTTCTCTCCAGCAGAGGCTCAGACAGTAGAAGGATAGGGTCAGCGCAGCAGTTTCTCGTTCTCTCCAGCAGAGGCTCAGACAGTAGAAGGATAGCGTCAGCGCAGCAGTTTCTCGTTCTCTCCAGCAGAGGCTCAGACAGTAGAAGGATCGCGTCAGCACAGCAGTTTCTCGTTCTCTCCAGCAGAGGCGCAGACAGTAGAAGGATAGCATCAGCGCAGCAGTTTCTCGTTCTCTCCAGCAGAGGCTCAGACAGTAGAAGGATCGCGTCAGCACAGCAGTTTCTCGTTCTCTCCAGCAGAGGCTCAGACAGTAGAAGGATCGCGTCAGCACAGCAGTTTCTCGTTCTCTCCAGCAGAGGCTCAGACAGTAGGAAGATAATGACTTTTATGTGTGGTTTTTGAAAAAACAAACAAAAAATGTCACTGAAAATAGGCCATGAAACCCATACTGATTACAGGGAGTGCAGAATTATTAGGCAAATGAGTATTTTGTCCGCATCATCCTCTTCATGCATGTTGTCTCACTCCAAGCTGTATAGGCTCGAAAGCCTACTACCAATTAAGCATATTAGGTGCCAAGATGCCACTTGCCACCAGTTTGGCCATATTTCAGAGCTGCAACATCACTGGAGTGCCCAAAAGCACAAGGTGTGCAATACTCAGAGACATGGCCAAGGTAAGAAAGGCTGAAAGACGACCACCACTGAACAAGACACACAAGCTGAAACGTCAAGACTGGGCCAAGAAATATCTCAAGACTGATTTTTCTAAGGTTTTATGGACTGATGAAATGAGAGTGAGTCTTGATGGGCCAGATGGATGGGCCCGTGGCTGGATTGGTAAAGGGCAGAGAACTCCAGTCCGACTCAGACGCCAGCAAGGTGAAGGTGGAGTACTGGTTTGGGCTGGTATCATCAAAGATGAGCTTGTGGGGCCTTTTCGGGTTGAGGATGGAGTCAAGCTCAACTCCCAGTCCTACTGCCAGTTTCTGGAAGACACCTTCTTCAAGCAGTGGTACAGGAAGAAGTCTGCATCCTTCAAGAAAAACATGATTTTCATGCAGGACAATGCTCCATCACACGCGTCCAAGTACTCCACAGCGTGGCTGGCAAGGAAGGGTATAAAAGAAGAAAAACTAATGACATGGCCTCCTTGTTCACCTGATCTGAACCCCATTGAGAACCTGTGGTCCATCATCAAATGTGAGATTTACAAGGAGGGAAAACAGTACACCTCTCTGAACAGTGTCTGGGAGGCTGTGGTTGCTGCTGCACGCAATGTTGATGGTGAACAGATCAAAACACTGACAGAATCCATGGATGGCAGGCTTTTGAGTGTCCTTGCAAAGAAAGGTGGCTATATTGGTCGCTGATTTGTTTTTGTTTTGTTTTTGAATGTCAGAAATGTATATTTGTGAATGTGGAGATGTTATATTGGTTTCACTGGTAAAAATAAATAATTGAAATGGGTATATATTTGTTTTTTGTTAAGTTGCCTAATAATTATGCACAGTAATAGTCACCTGCACACACAGATATCCCCCTAAAATAGCTAAAACTAATAATAAACTAAAAACTACTTCCAAAAACATTCAGCTTTGATATTGAGTTTTTTGGGTTCATTGAGAACATGGTTGCTGTTCAATAATAAAATTATTCCTCAAAAATACAACTTGCCTAATAATTCTGCACTCCCTGTATTTCTTCACAAGACTTTTGAAAATTGTATCACGTAGCCTAGAATATTTGCTTCAAAACTATGTGAAAATCATCCTGCACACTCATTCAGATAATACATAAATGCTTTATGCAAGGAGGTGTGATTCATTATGAATATTGATGTGTTGATGTGTATAAAAACAAAGACCCTCACATAATGGCCTATCAGGTGGGACCGTGAGGGAACTAAAACAAACTGAGGAGAGATTTAATTTAGTTTGTATTTATTTACAACAACATAAGCCAAAGATACACAGCACATGACAAAAAAAGCACATGATTGAACACACTGATCAAAGACAGAGACTTAACCCCTTACCAGACACCCCCCATTTTGGCAAGCAGGGCATAAATGACATACCCAAAATAAAAAGGTTGCTGCTCATAAGTCATTCTGAATAGACACATAATCAACATATATTTATAAAACCAACACTTGAGAGTTTACAGTTCAAGAATTACTCAGACTGTTATTAATATGGAGATATATAAGCTCAAACATAAAAAAAAAAATTAAAATAATAATAAAGTTAACAGGGTTCAAGCGTTTTAAGATCTTCATGCCAACTATGCTGTTAAGATTTAGGCCAACCCGAAATGTAGGGCTGACAGCCTGACACCATAAAATATCCATGATGGAGAATATGCTAAAACACATTCACAAAAGAATGAAAGGCTTTTAAACAATGATATTTAATATAGACTAAGCATGCTTATACACTGTCACGATTAACAGTTGGATTGCCCTTGATAGCTACCAGAGGGCACTCCACCCCGGACTATTGCCACACCATCTCAGACTACATTACCCATAACTCACTGCCCGGACTAATCAACCATGATTGTCATCAGCTGTTCCTCATAGCCTTTTTAACTATGTGTATATGAGCCTGGTTCACTCTTTCATTCACTGTGAGGTTTTCTTAGCTGTTTACACTGCATCTTTGAGTATTCTCCCTGGTTTCATTCGTCTAAATATGAATTATAGAAACACAGTGAGTAGTAAGAAAAAAAGAATATTATAACCAGCAGAGGAAAACTCATTAGCTTGCTTTCATTTAAAAGTGTCTGTTTTAAAAGTGTCAGTTTTTCTCCACTAAAGCAAGGCACATTTTCCTCCACTAAAGCAAGGCACATTTTCCATGTTAACCCTCTGAGGTCGACAAACGCGCGGGCGCGTTTTGCTGGATTTCCTCCACATTGTAGCACTATAAACTTAAATTACTCCGTCATTTATGGTCATACAGAAAAAAGAAATATAAAAAAAGAATCTGTGATATTTCTCCTTTTGTATGTGTCCACTTACAATCAAATCAAAACATTATGCTTTTGTAAAATAAAGAAAATAAACAGGGTGTGCTTTCTGCCTCTCCGTCGCGGTGAACTTTTTTTTCTTGAGCACGTCTATAAACTGAAACAAAACTCAGTGAATACTTGTCACACATTTATGAGCCATATACCTTTATAAACATTTAAGTGTGTACTTTTAAATGATCGGATTCAAAACGAAAACAAATATTCTCTGTTTAAGTAATTTGTATAAAACCAACAAGATGTCCGGCTTCTCAAACGCTTGCTCATTACAGTTAATTTGGCCACGCCCACTCGCGCAAAAGATATTCACATGCAAATCTCCACATGGAACGCAAACTCGTTAATTACCTCAACAACAAAACACTTCACTTCACTTTACGTCGAGTTTGAAAGACGTGCCTGAGCTTACATTGGATTTAGGCTACCTCAGAAGAAGAAGAACGCGATTTGAAGACAAGAAAGATGTAAGGTAAGAAATTCTTACATATTAGTTTGTTATTGTTGCATAAATGTAACGTTGCAGTTGAACTGTTGCTAGATATATGGGGAATATTATAATATTTAGACCCGTGTTTATGGTTACTGTGTTTGTGGATATCTGCTCAAACATAGATATGTATATGGTAACCATAATGTTTTATATTTGAGCGCGATCGCGTTTGAATGTATCATATTTTGGATAGCGATCGCGTTTGAATGTATCATATTTTGCAGCGCGATCGCATTTGAATGTACTGTATCATATTTTGGATGAAAGCAAAACGCACCAAACGGCTTCATGTTTTTATTATTATCTCATTTCATATCATCATAACAGATGGAAACATTTGAAGTAACATGATAATCAATATATTTTTCTCTAGCTTAGTTGTTACTGAAATCTTTTGGAAGATTTATAGGCTGCTATAGGTTATTTATTGTTATTATTATTTTATCCAGCACTGCGCATATACCTTATGCCTACAAGGCACAACAAACCTGGTGTTCATTATATTATATATCGTTGGAAACGTGTGTGTGTGTGTGTGTATTCTGTGAATTTTAAAAAGCAATTTTAAAAAGCAATTTTAACCAGAAAAATCCAAAATCCAAAAATTTATTTCCAAAATCGTGCAGGCCTTTCTCTTGATATCAGTATGTTCACTTTTTTTTTTCAGGGCCCAGATGCCACTGAGGACTTCAACATTCACATGAGTCTCTGTACGTGAACATGGTAAAGTGAAAATCTTGGAAATGAAAGGTATGTACAATGTTTTTAGGAATGGCACAAAGGTCTCTGTCTTTGAAGTGCTTTTTTGGCATTTGTTGTGTATCTTTGGACTATGCTGTGTTGTAAATAAATCCAAACAATTTAAAAGCCATTCTTTTTAAATCTCCTCATTTACAGTATTGTGCAAGGTTGCTCAGAATGACAGGGCCTGATAGCTCCTAATAGGGCCGTTAGGGGAGGTTCTTTGTCTTTCTCAGGTGTGAAAAGCTTACATATTAATGAGCTCCTGCATAAAGCTTTTTCACACAAAACACGTCGTAAAATTTTTAAATCAATATATTGTCTTCTCTGAATGAGCAGTCAGGGTGATTTTCACATAGTTTTGCAGCAAATATTCTAGGCTACGTCATACAATTTTCAAAAGTCGTGTGAAGAAATAATCAGTATGGGTTTCATGGCCTTATTTCAGTGAGAATTTTTTTTGTATTTTCACAAACCACGCATAAATGTCATTATCTCAAAATTACAAACTTTTACATACATGCTGCTGATATATTATTGTAGCAGAGTTTGTGCTAAATACAGTGTAATTAGACTTTAGCCATGAAAATGTCACAAGTAACAGAAATAAGCACAAATGTCAGAGCATGTCAGAACACCTCCAGGGCCCTGAAAACAGCTCAGACCTCAGAGGGTTAACTCCATGTTAAACATTCTTACACACACACACACACATTTTGTTATAGATATTTGAAATAAACTCTATAGAAAATTCTTATATCAGGCCTCCCATTTAAAACATAATTTTCAAGTGTCATTGCAACCATAATGTGATATTGCAAAATATGCTGCATAAAATGAATATTTGAAGAGGTACATTTTTTATAAAAAAGTAATTTGTAATGTTATTTTGTTATTATGTTCTTGTAATGCAAATTTCAAACACACACATTAGTTCTCATTAATACACGTTCATATTTTAATGATTCTTCATGAGTTTAATTTTAAATAATTTGCTGAAGGTTCAGAATTATTGGAATCACATTCTGCAAAGCTCCTGTTCTCTTAAGGGAAACAGTAGGAAACCACTGAAAGTGCTGTGGTTATTGTCGTTATCATACATCCTTGTGTTAGCCCAAAGTTTCACATAGACAACATCTCCAACCTCCAGGATCAACACAACTCCATTCGAGGAGTTTAACTCGTTCTGAGGCTGACCAGCATATGCCAAAACCAGACGCTCTCCATTCTTAAAAATGGATGCAGCTGCATGAGTTGGGCCATGACTAAATACAGAGATTCTGAACATGTACGCTCCTTTCAGTGGGGCTGTGAAAACACCTAAATCAAAGAACGAGATACAGAATCAGATGTTTCCTGTATGATTGTTTAATTACCAAGCACACACTGTAATAGTTTTAAAAGTTGGCAGATCATTTAATTCTCTTATACACATTACACAACTGCAGAGAGGTCTGAATGGAGCAGAAGGGTTTTCATTACTATAAACTGAGTTTTATGACTCATTTCATTGATAATTACCTGTAATTGGGTTGTAGGCGTTCCCTATGTTTGTGAAGACGTTCCTGTAGGTTAGTGTGATTTCAGTGGTAAAAGGACCAATATATCCACTGCCAGATTGCATCAGTGCAGCTGAAAAAGCTATTTCTCTGTCTGTTATTGAAAAACATAAGGAATATAGTGATGTATTACTATATTTCAATTAGAATCTATCAGAGGTGGGTAGAGTACCCAAAAAGTGTACTAAAGTAAAAGTACAAGTACTTATAGAAATATTTACTCAAAGTAAAAGTAATAATCTTAATAGTTACTTGAGTAAGAGTAAAAAAGTATCCAATGAAAAAACTACTCAAGTAGTGAGTAACTTCGGATATATATAAAGAAGACTGCCATCTGAAACTTTCTTCTAAAACAAGCATTTTTATCAAGCTTGTATATTTAAGTTCAGTAATTTCACTTTAATGACAATTAATAGGTACTTTTTATTGCCATTTAAGTGAAATAACTGAACATAAACGTACAAGCTTGATAAAAATGCTCTTTTAGAAGAAAATTTCAGATGGTACTTAGAGGCTTTTGCATCTGAAGTCGTCATATATATATAAAATTATATATATTTTTTTTATTTAAATGACTATTATTTTCATAAGTAGATTGGCTCTCTTTGCAACAAAAAGCATTTTCTCCCATCTGTAGCCCGAAAAAGAAAATCATTGCCTGTCCTTTAGTTTGTATAATAGTAATATAACTTATACAACTACATTTGGATTATTAGACAATGTCGAAATAAAGTGAATCTGCAGAGTGTTGCATTCAAAGGCATGCAATTGACACAGAGAAGAAAGAGTTAAAACTCTTCACATGTGCTCACGCTCATGACTGCTACTGAATAAATGAACACACACACACACACAAAAAGTACATCGACGAATCTTCTTCTGTCGGTTCTCCAAAATATAATCAAATGTATATTTCTGCAAGCATGTTTAAACTGGTTAACTGTGTCTACGGCAGGCAATTAACGGCATTTGTTTTCAAGTCGAGTTCAACAACAATACACACAAACTACCGCGGGATGGCGGGTGTTCATAAACTGTGGGCAATGGTAGCTTATTTAATGTATAAATTAATGTATATGTCCAAAAAACGGTTAATGTCATACTTGCTAGTAGTGCTATCATGGCGTAATAATCTGTTTGGTTGTAAAATGTATTAGCCTACCTGAGTGAAATGAAATCGAATATATCGTCCTGTGGAATCATTCATTCACAGACAGCTTACGAAGATGTTCAACTAATAAAGATCTTCATCGCTGGCAAATATATGATGCATTTGCAGATTTGCTCTCACTTGACTGTACTGTAGGTCCACGGCCACTTCATCCAACGCTCTTGATGTGCTTAAATCTTCCTGTTACGGCTCCGAGTCGAGTGTGAATTGAAATCGCTTCAGACGATTCAGTGCATGCAGGAACTGAACAGTTCATTCAAACTGATTCGCGAACCGATCCATAAGAAATTTTACCATGGTATTTGTACCATGGTAGTACCATGGTACAAATACCATGGTACTAGTACCCCGGTATTTTTGACAGTACCATGGTACATGTACCATGGTATATTGATGGCACCATGGTACATAAACCATGGTATTTTTAATAGTACAATGGGACGTGTACCATGGTATTTGTACCATATCTACAACTGTCAAATGTACATGAATTTAAATATTTAGCTCAGGCAAATAAAAAGACAGTAAACTAAAAAATGTTTTTCCCATTTTATTAAATTTTTTCCATAGATTTAGCATGATTGTCTTTTTATGATCTTGGCCGCATTTGACAACTTCTGGCGAATGAATCCCTTTATTTCAGCATCCGACTTTTCTGGGAAGACAGATTTAACTTCACCTAAAGAGAGAAAAGAAGGGAAGGAAAGGAAAGGAAAGGAGAACAGACACGTTACAGATAGATACATAGACATTAAGTACAAATAGGTACATATACATACACAGATATTACAGATACAATGACAAACTATTGAGAGTGA
Organism: Abramis brama; assembly: GCF_963993115.1. Taxonomy (NCBI): domain Eukaryota; kingdom Metazoa; phylum Chordata; class Actinopteri; order Cypriniformes; family Leuciscidae; genus Abramis; species Abramis brama. The sequence goes on from NC_139966.1 coordinate 20,316,103, forward strand.
AAGAGTAACAGTAAGGGCAACACATACCCACGCCTGCTTTGCAAAATAGCAGTTACCTTAATTAATAATAATAGTTACCTTAATTTCTTAATTCTGTATGGCTCACTCAATGTTTTCTAATGTTGTGAAATGATACAACACTACACTACACAGTGCGGCAGGCATTTGTCACTCTTTCGACCGGTACATTACTGACTGTCACTGAAGAACAAATACTTACCAACAATCTTTTTAACATCTTCAGTGGGGAGTGATGGTCGTGTCTCCCCCTTGCATGATGACCCAAGCCCAGTCACACTGTGAGATGCCATGAATGCAGTGGTGTACAGGCCATGCATCAGATCGTTTGTATATTTGGCTGCTGTGACCTTGTTGCAGCGGTCCCTGATTGCCTGTGGAATATCCTAAGAACATAAATTGGTATCACATTGGGTCATATTACCAAAAGCTTGTTATGAAATAGTCGTGTTGGGGTTCAAAGGGGACAACTAAAATAATTTTGTTATCTTCCTATTTATCTCAGATTTCTATTTGCAGAAGTTCCCTGGTCCCACTTTATAGTATACTTCTGTTATTAGTGAATATAACTTACCAGACAGACAGAACGGTCATCCACAGGATTGTGTTCTGGAAGACTGCATACAGCATTTAAAAAGCACAGAAGAATGTATGTTAGCCTACTCACAAGAAACCAACAAGAAGACAGACAGACAAAACAGTAGGGCTGTAATCAACAAAGAAAATCTTGGTCGACTGAAGTCCTGAAATTTCTGACAGCGTTGCATCACGTGCACCTGCGCAATATCATATCAAATATAAATTTGCATTTGACTTTTTCCCCGTTTACTATTTAAAAAAATGCTGCCACGCTGTCGATGTCTTTGTTGGCATGATAGAAGAGGACTGATTATAAATTAAACGCTCTGACAATTAAATAAATAGTATACAGTGTGTGATTCTATGTTAGCTTACTATCAATTATTGTGCCAAGGTACTTGTATTCTTGTACTATCTCAATAGGTTGGCCATCAATGATAGTGAGGGAAAGAGGGGGGCTCTGTTTCCTAAAATCAATAATTAATTCTTTAGTTTTGGATTTCCTACCAGTATTTCCTACTTCTCCAGCAGCAGCTTTCTTCAGAAATGTTGAAGTCGTGGAGCTTTCCCTCTGTTATGGGTTATTTTGTTGCTGCTGAAATCACAGAACATTTTTTTATCAATATTTGTTTACCACTGAGCTAACGTAGTTTCAACCAATTTTCTCACTACATGTAAGTGACGTCACCGATTACATACGTTATGTTTAAAGTTACTTTGTGTAAAATAAATTAGCTCACTTCCAAGGAAAACATATACACATAAGAGGTGATTAAAAGCCCAAACTTTCATAAACAAAAGCTCAACCGAGTTAACGTTAACTTAAGTTTCTTAATTAACGTTAGTTTCCCAGATAGCAAACTGACTCCAGACCGGATCCGCCGCGGAGGTACCACAAGCTCCGGAACGGATCCGCAAAACGGGTCCGGAATGGAGTCCACTTGCACAGCGCAACGGATCCGGAACAGATAAGGATTGCGGATCCAGACCAGATCCGCGGCAGACCCTAACCGTATCCGCTGATAAAGCAGCTTATCCGCCGCGGATCCGATCTGGACCCGTTTATGAAGCAGCTTATCCGCCGCGGATCCGATCTGGACCCGTTTATGAAGCAGCGTATTCGCCGCGGATCCGATCTGGACCCGTTCATTTCGGTCAGGAAACCTTTCACATCCCAATTATCTGGCCAAAACTATAGCTACAGATATTTAAAATCTAATGGTGGACAAACATTAGATAGACTGGATTGCTCTATAAAAGCTTGAATAGTTATTAATGTATCTGCCTTTATTAATATGAATAAAACATGAAATCATTAAACATTAATCATTTTAGCCAGTAACAATAAAAATAGGCTATTACAGACTATAAATGTATTTACTATTTTTTTTATTCGTGTATACATTGAATAGACATTAGAGAAAAAAAAAATCAACCATGAATTGTACCAAGAACATAATTTTATTTAGTTAAAAGATTACACTACTGTTTGGGTCACTACTGTTTGGGTCACTACTGTTTGGGTCACTACTGTTTGGGTCACTACTGTTTGGGTCACTACTGTTGGGTCACTACTGTTTGGGTCACTACTGTTGGGTCACTACTGTTGGGTCACGGTTTTCCTGACAGGAGGGACGGCTCCTTGAGCTTCCCCTATCTGATGCCAAGTTGAACCACCGGATTACATGTTTAGTAATTTCGTCATTGGTGGCGGCACGGGAGACATGGCTCTTTCTCACAGCACCTGTAATACACAAGCATTTCATTAAATGTCATGAAATCACATTGAAGCTGGTTGTTGTTTTTTAGAGGATAGACATAATCCATTTTTTTAACTTAAAATAATATTTCCAAAATCATAACCACGCTGTGCAAGATTGCCAAACCGGGTCGCATTTCTGTAGTTCTAATAGGACAAAAGAAAACTACAAATTTGACTTGCTTTACGTCAAGCGTTACAATAGTCATTATTTTGTTTTTCTTCGTTTCTGATGTCGCAATACATCATACTTTCATAAAATCATTCCATCATACTCAACCTTGTCTGTGGACATCGTTCATTCCAAAGCCGGTGCTGGATAAACAGCGTGCATGCGTGCGACGGTAGGATACGGTGGGCTAAATTATTTACGACAGCGGTAATGGACAATTCCGCTTCCAACCTGTAGGGCGACCGCAGAGGAAAAGTTCCTTGGTGTTGCTTTAAAACAAAAGTGTACAATCTGACATTTTTAGGTACACTGTAACTTGTGGTGCAGTAGCGGTTAATGAACCGTATGGATCTTTTGCGGTAGAACATTACGATACTTCACAACGGTTGGCATCCTGCGCTGTCTAAAATAGTCAGAATATAAACTTTTATTATAGGTGTATTGTAGTAATAGTAATAATTATAATAATAATAATAATAATGTGTTACATTTATATAGCGCTTTTCTATGTACTCAAAGTGCTTTCACATATGGAAGGGGGGAAACTCCTCAACCACCACCAATGTGCAGCATCCACTTGGATGATGCGATGGCAGCCATATTGCGCCAGAACGCCCACCACACACCAGCTTACTGGTGGAGAGGAGATTAATTCATTTTTTAAATTTGAAACAAAAACGTGACAGTGTACCTTCAAGGGATAAGTTTGACCTTTTTTAGCCAGACAATACTTTATACATTTACTTACACAGGAGTAACTTCTTTGACTCCATCTGGTTGAATGATTTTTTCCCATTCATGCCCTTCCAGTTGATCCTCCTCCCAACATCGTCATGGAACATGTGGGAAAGGATGTTCCATGTGACACGTTTTGTGTCATGGCCCCCAATAGTTGCCAGGGAGGAAATCTAAAATGTAACAAAAATCTGTCATTTATTATAGGCATAAGAATAAGACTTTCTGATTGGCTGGAAGACCATTCAAAACATTTATAAAATGGCTGATAAAAATATTTTGCTAAACATTCAAAATAATTAACTATAACAAAATCCCAAGGTCATTCACATCCCAAGGTCATTTTAAAGTGCTCCTATTATGGCTTTTAAATATTCCCTTTCATGCAATGTGTAAAATACATAGCTGTTTGTGAAATGTAAACGTTCTACAAAGTTGTAAATGTATGATAAATAAAGTTATTTTCTCCCAAAAGAAAGAATCGACTCTGAACAAAATTAGGAAATATCAACATACTTTAACAGTAAAACACTATGTAATGTAAACTTATCTTAATGAGATTGGGAAAAACAACTCACCACACTAAACTTCGGTTGATTATTTGCAGGATTTTTGAGCCATTCCTCAAAATTCTCAACCTCTGTCATGGATGTTAATGGAAACACAACTGGGTTTTCAGGCATTTCCATGTCTTGGCCTGCTGGATTCAACTTGCTCGTCAAGTAATTTACTTTAGTTATAAGTTGCTCTTGTTGATGCTTTATTAGTTCCAGCAGGCTTAATATGTGGACTTCTGCAGCTGTAAAAAAGAAAGAAAAAAGTTTGTAATATATAAATAAATTTAATTCTGTCAAATCATTAAGGCACAATTCACTGAACAGATGAGATATATATATATATATATATATATATATATATATATATATATATATATATATATATATCTCATCTGTTCAGTGAATTATATATAATTTTATATATATATATATATATATAATATATATAACATATATATAATTTTTTTTTAACAGACTCCTTAAAGAATTTAATTTAGGATTTTAATCACATATAAACATTGATCAGAGAACACAAAAAGAAGCTCACCTAAATGATTGATTAAGTTATTCTAATTTTAACCATTATACAGAAAAAGTTTTCATTGAATAAAACTAGATTAATGCCCATAAGTTTAGTTGACTAAAAAAAAGAACTAAACAAAATAAGGTTAAGGTTGACTAAATATGATAAAAGTTAAATAGTAAATTTGACATAAATGCATAAAAAAAACAACTAAGTATGCATAAACATAAAAAAGCTGACAAAATGAACTATTTGAGTCTTGTATCCAATGACGTATTGCTCACCAGAGCAGGCAATATTGTCTGATCCACATCTTCTCCCCCGCCAGGTAGGTCTGTAGACCCTGCTTGCAGAAGGGGTTTGCTCTTCTGCTGGTCTTTCAGAACAGTGAGGCGGTGAAATGGGTGGAGGCGGTGAAATAGGTGGAGGTGGAGAAATAGGTGGAGGTGGAGCAGCTGTGCCGCTACTTGGGATAAAAGGTGGTGGTGCTAAAAGTTTGCCTCTCTTTTTATGAGCAACTTCCTCTTCGCTCTCATCAGAGTCTCCCAAGAAATGACTATAAATTAGGGTGGAAAAAAACAAACATCTTATTAATAATAATAATAAATGTAAAGCCTTCCTGTAGCTCAAACAGTAGAGTGTTGGTGCTTGCAATGCTAAGGTCATGGGTTTGATTCCCAGGGAAAGCAAGAACTGATGGGAATGCAAATGTGTACCTTGAAATGCAATGTAAGTTGCTTTGGATAAAAACGTCTGCCAAATGTAAATGTAATTACATAAACATTTTCACTGGCCTAAGAACTTAAGTTGTAAATCAATGTAATTGGTTGAGAATGGTTTCTCTGAGAAACCAGAAAACATACTGTCCATTTAACTCTATTTCAGCTGGCTTTACGTGTGGTGGTTGTCGGGTTCATCATATCATAACACTAAATAATGTTTTTGAGAAAATATAGAGGCCAAAAAGTTAATGTGAAATAAAAAAGGACAATATACGTATACTAACATCGGCTTTGGCCTTCTTTTTGGCCGAATCTCCTCCTCTTCCTCTTCAGACTGTAGATCTGATGTGTTGCTATTTAGTGCTTTCTTCAATAGTTGTCGTGCCACAAAGTAGTCATCTGAAAATTAAATAGCCTACATGTTAAACTTCAGTAGACCTTCAAATTAATAGAGTAAAAAAGAACAGAACTATAGACAACAGAACAATATGAGACAATATAATTAAAAGGATTTTCTTCCCATATAAAATATTGGCAAAATACTTTGATATTTGCTTACATTTAGATTATTTAAAAGGAAAATAGCATACCACATGATTTAATAACTCTGGCATCATATTTTTTCCAGTCAGGTCCAGGTTCTTCAGAATTTTTTGCTGCCCTGTTCACTCTCTCATCACTTTTGTAGCTTGGCCAATAGATAACTCCATCATTGTACCAATTTTGTGGCACCACTGCTACGGTTTTGTTTAGCAGGAACTCAATTAAGTGAAACATCCTTTAACGAGAAGGAAATAACAAACAGCACCAGATAAATTTAACTTCCTGTTTCAATAACAGGTCAGTACATCTACCTTGGGTTATTTCACCAAGTGCATGGTCACTTTCAAATTAAAGAAGCTGGTCCAAAAAATTAAAGAAATTCAGATATGGTCAACAAATCGGAATTGGGCATCAAGACATGCAGTGTAAATGTGGCCTTATTGAACTCAATTGGATCAACAATGAACTGTCAACTTACTGTGAAGTTGCTTTGAAACAATATGTATTGTATAAAGTGCTATATAAACAAACATGACTTTGAACACATTGAACAAGCAACTTACAGTAAAGTAAAGTACTTACAGTTAATTGTTATCCAGCTTCAGAGTGCAGTGTTTGTGATGATGCATGGTAATGTCATTTTTTTGTCATTGTATCTGGTCCTAATTCTACATAAACACCTGTCATCAAAACTAATGTGCAACCGCATCAATTCTTACAGCTAATATTAGAACACAAGAGCTAAAACTAAAACTATCATTCTCCCCAGTAAATGCCTTTACCTTTTAACTGGTAATTATAAAAAAAAGAAAAACTGATAAGCCTCTTTAACCTTAAAAGTTTTAGTTCACCCAATAATGAAAAAAAAATGAGAGTGAGTAAATGATCTTAAAATATTTGTAAAATATTTGTAATTTTTGGGTGAACTAAAACTTTGACCTGTGGAGATATTCCTAAAATGTATGAAATAAGGGTATGGCCACAAAACCATCCCTATGAGGTAAAACAACACATTTTTGGACAAGCTCTGAAGCTTTAACACACTTGAGTATATCCAAAGTTTCTGAAATTGTATGGATATTCAGATAGTCAGAATTGAATGGGTAAGTGAAGAACAAAGACTTCTCTGAAAATTCTTTGTACACTACGTAGACTCCATCACTGCATTCCACAATGTTATGTATCATGCAAATCTCATTTCCAATGACAAAGACATTATTCCCGGTTGAAACTTTAACAGTCCATTTGTCACAGGCCATCTCACCATACTGTGCTTTCACTGACAATCCATCTACAAGTGGCCCAACAAAGTGCTGTTTTTTAAAAGAGGCACCATTTAAAGGAGTGTCAGTAATTCTCATCTCAGACAATCGACGAATAATTTGGGCAAGGGGAAAGTCTGGTTTTCTGACAAGCCTTTTTATCTTGTGTAGGTAACTTTCATAGGGGAATGCAGAAAATGAGTCAAGACAACCATGTCGTTGTACTTCATCTGCTAGATGGACCAAAGCATGTACATTATACACAAGTTGATCTTTGCCATATATTTCCCCAAAGTGTGAAACAAAAGATCTAAGCAAGGTGCGAGCATACTGTGTATGGCAGGATAGTCTAGGACTTACTAAAATAGCAATACCAGAGAAGAGTAGCATGAAATTGTTGTACATATTTCGGTCCAGAAAGCTACTTAATACTACAGGTCCTGTGTACAGCAGAAACTGCCTCAATTCAGTGGCCTTCCAGCGATCTAATTCCCTCAGCGATCTGGGCTTTCGAGCAAACTCCACAGGAATATAGGGACGCATTTCTACCAGTTTAGCAGACATTTTCTCAATTATGTTTGCAGGTACTCTGAAATTCAGAGGACCCCTGAGCCAAATGTTCAATAAACGCCTAACCACACCTAAACAAACCAAATGCATATAATCTAGAGGGAATTGTGAAACCATGCCAACACTACTGCCATTAAATGGATGTGGCCCCTCATGATGATGAACCTCATCAATCATGCTGTCAAATGTATCATCTGTCCTTAGAGCATAGTCTGTACATGGGTATGTCATGCGTCTGTTAATGTATTTACCAGGCTGAGAACATTTGTCACAACCATGGTAGCCATTATGGTTCTTTGTGTTTTTAACAAAGGACCTGGCTGGTGTGTCACAAATGACTGTGTCCAGCTCAAGCTTCAATGTCTTACCCTCTAGGTCAAAGCCTTTTTCAAGAAGTTGTAACTCAGTTACAAAATCTTCAAGAAACTCTTTTGCTGAGCTTGGTTTCTTTGATCCACAGAATAAACCGATCACTACTGGTTCTTTCATAGGAACACTCAGTAGCAGTCCAAGAATAGGCCACAGTTGCAGACTAGAGCTCTTGAACAAAGGAAGTCCATCGATGTTAATTTGTAACTTCAAACATAAATTGTCTGCAAGTGTGTGTATGTGTTTAGACAGAGTACTTCGAAGTGATGTCAGAATACCAAAATAGTGGTACTGTCCCCCAGCTCTTTCTATGATAGAGTACTTTGTCTTAGTCCTAAGGAGGGTTCTAGCATCCTTTGGAAGATCAGGATGGCAAACGCGAAGAATGCACAATAGTGCTGTCAAAGCAACCAAAGAAATTCCAAAGTGTATGGCCCAGTTGGAAATGCTGTCAGAGAGTGAAAATGTCTCAGACAGTTCATTATCGGAATGTTCTGAATCAGATGTCTGAATCGGCCTATCACAGCTGCCAACCACGAAACCCTCCTGTATGTCTGCATCTACCTCCATGCCACCTTCCTCCATGTCACCTTCCTCCTCACTAAAGTCTAGTCCAGTTTCAGTTGGATT
>NC_139966.1:20329541-20372041 GCF_963993115.1 Abramis brama
TAGCTAGAAGCTAGCGCTAAACCATTGACGTTAAGTGAACATTCTAAAGTTGTCCTAATATTACATTACAATAATATACAGTGAATTAAAAAAACAATGTTTACTGTGAATGTCGCAATATATCAATAAATCAATATACTTACTCAAAAGAGGGTTCAACACAACCGTGTCACAGCAAACATATTCTCGACTGATATATCGGCTCTTGGTGACGTGCTGTAGTCCAAACGTTAAAAGGCGCGTCCGAAGTGCGGATCCGTATGTGATTCGTTCTGGGTCCGCCGATTAAAACCGCAGGCGGGGCCGATCCTGGAGGCGGGGCTGATCCTGTTAGCGCAGCGAAAACGAATCTGACAGTCAGGCGGATCTGGCGGCTTGAGGGCGGGTCCGCCACGGACTCCTTTGCTATCTGGGTTACCTCTTCTGAAAACGGTTGAGATGCTAACGGACTTTTTCCGAAGACACAAAACCATGTCTATAAAAGTAAATATTCAACAGAAGCGTATCAATTACTGTACAAGTAAGAGAAGTGTCAAGAACAGTTGTGTGTTTTATTCTTGTGATTTTAGAGACTAATATCACCTGAAAGTAGTGAAAACAACAGCAAGAGAGGGAGTTTTCCTGCTTACCAGTCGCAGTGGTCCAGCGCCGTTTCCATGGCAACTCTGCGCCGCGGCCGTTCCAGTGTTTTGAAAGTGTAACCCTTCACTAAATTTGATACAGACAATGTCTGCGTATGGACCAGTCAAATCAGAAGCTTAGAATTCGCCTGTAGAGAATAGGATGTCCCAACAATAATGAGTCACTCACACAAGGTTTAAGTTGTAACTGATTTAGTATAATGAAAAATTTGTATTCAAGAATTTCAAGATATTCAAGAAAAACAGAGATAGATAAAATAAAATACAGGAAATAGAAAAGTAAATAAAATAAAATACAATGAAGTGTGCGTCTCAAACAAATTAATTTCTTTAAACACTTTTGTTTAAACCTTTAGAAAATAAAAGAAACAAAAAAATAAAATTTAGAATTCAATTTAGTCACCACCTGTAACACTCACTTCACCTTATAATTAAATTTTAGAATTTAGAATATAATCAATTCAAGCTAAACTCCTAATCTGATTCCTTTTGAAATTCTTCTCTTATCTTCTAATTTTTCAAAACAAAATAAAAGAATGGACAACAAAAAAAAACAATTACCTTTGATCAAGCAACACAAAATAAAACAAATAATTAATAAATTCACATTTAAATTCTTTTTTTTTTCAGGAATTTAACCTTTCAATTTCGACATGAGTTGAGTGCAGTCTCTGAAGTTATGGCTGAAATGGGTAATGACAGTGATTTTGTCCGTTTCTCCTCGTGAGTTAAATTCCTCCCAGTAACAGTGAAAAGTGTGAGAGCTGTTAGTTCAATTTCCTACCATCCAGTTCGGCAACGTTAATGTCAGTTTCAGGCAATCGATCAATACTCGTTGTTAGACTCGTGCGGCTCGCCAGTCCCGACTCCCTCCGCGAACATGAGAGTTAAGACAAAATCCAGGAACTCCAATCCGGAAAGATTCGATCTCACAGCAGCATCAACTCAACTCAGCACACACTCGACGACGACGAAAAACCAAAATCAGGAAAGGACAAGAAGAAAACAGAGAGAATACAAAACAAAACAAAAAACCTGACCTTGAATACAAGATCAGAAAAAACCTTGTTAGTTTTCCATAACATAACGTTACACATCACATCATTTAACAGTGTTTAACACGGCATCAAAATGGCGATTGCGTTTCACATACAACGTGCAATCATTTCGTTCACCAAATGTGGTTATGAAGAAAATACATTACTTATAAAATAAACAGATTTCTCATTTACAATTCTCTAATATAAACATGTCATGAACATTTAACCCAAATGGAATAAAAGTTTAACTCACCAAGACCAGATGAGCTTGAACATAAACCTTTTTTTTAGGTTTGAAGAACGGTTACAACTCAGAAAAATCCTTTTCTCTTCCTCACTCAAAAATATATTCGTATTATAAGTCTCTGTTTCTCAATTAATAAACCTCAATTTGTGAACGCGCTGTGTTACAACGGCTGCTTCTCCGTAACTGCGTCACATATGCGGTTTCTCCGTAACTGCGTCACACAGTAAAAAAATCAATTTAACTCTTTTTCTCGGTCTCTTTCATATCAAATTTACTTCTCTTCCACTACATCGTCTCTGGAACAATATACATGTAATTCTCATCAAGTTTCTCAAAGAAGATAACTTATCTCTCAAATTTCCTTGGAGAGATTCAACTGACGTCTGCTCTCGTCTGCGATAGCAATCAAAAAGGCCGCGGTCTCTAACTGCGTGCGAAATATGGAAAACAGAAATGCACTCTCATTGGTCAATCCTCCCAAATAAAACTAATTTTAATTGGCTATTTTAAAACGCATGAAAATAATTTATGAAATGAAAAGAGAATTTATATAGGATATATAAATAGGATTTGAATTTTCTAATTCTTTGTTAATACTGTTTTTTAACCTGGGTTACAAAAGCGACATGAAAGTTCAAAGTTCACGCGCACGGCCATTGATTAAACCACGTCAAAATCATGCAGCATTTACAAACATCTAGAATTAGAACATTACTTAAATAAAAATCTCATTAATATTAAATTATGAATTTAAAACTGATTTTGGAGATCTATGACTCGTTCATAGACCAAATGGCCTATGCCCACACTACTGCAGTCACTCACAATAATAATAAAAATAAAATAAAAATATTTGGCTTAGTTATTATTCATTAGTTATTTTTATTTTTGCTAAAGTATAAGCCTAAAGTGTTAATTCTAATTCCTCTTACCCCGGGCTTAAAGTAAAAAGATGTCTGTATGCGACCATGCAAAGTACCATGGTAATATTTGAGGTTGGCTACCATGGTTATATCTGAGGTAGTATGTACCATGGTAATATCTGTACGGCAGAATGTACCATGGTTATATCTGAGGTACTAGGGCATGTACCATGGTAAATCTGAGGTACCATACCATGTACCATAGTAACATACTGTACAGTATATACAGTATAGTACTTCAGATATTATCATGGTACCATGATAATATCTGAAGTACTATAAAGTATGTACCATGGTTATATCTGAGGTACTATGGTAGGTACCATGGTAAATCTGAGGTACCATACTATGTACCATAGTAACATCTACAGTACCATGCAATGTACCATGGTACCATGATAATATTTGAAGTACTATATAGTATGTACCATGGTTATATGCAAGGTACCATGGTACTACCATGGTACTACTATGGTATACCATGGTATGTACTATAGTACATCATGGTAAAATTTCTTATGGGGATTTAGACAAATCTGCCAACTTGTTTGATGAAGTCTTTGAACAGAATCGACTCAAAAGAGTGATTCATTTGTGAATTGAGCATCGCTCAAGCCCAGAAAAAAGATACATCGCACTTACGCATTTAACACCACATATTGCATTAAAATACCACATATTACATTAAAATAAAGTAACGAGAGGAACGTCGCCCAACGTAACGAAGTAAAAGTACAGTTTTTTCATTAGAAATGTACTCGAGTAAAAGTAATAAGTACCCACATTCAAATCTACTCTTAAAAGTACAATTTTTCCAAAAAAATACTCAAGTAAATGTAACGAAGTAAATGTACTAAATTCATAGAACTATGAATAGACAACTACATCGAACCACAGTGGAACCCACAGTAGTTATTTTAATTATTAATATTATTATTTTTTTTATTATTATTATTATTTTATTCCATTACAGGTCAATCTCTAAGCAACCAGTGCTGGATATTAAGTTTGGAAGGTCAAGGTGTGTGTGAAGGATCACAGCCTGACTTCATCACTGGCCTGGCAGCGTTGTTTGCCTCCTCCTATAACTTCAGCTTGCAGTACCAGGAAGAGGCAGCACCTTGAGTTTGTTCAGAGGTTAGTCATTGGCATATTTGCCATTCATATATATATATATATATATATATATATATATATATATATATATATATATATATATATATATTAGACTGAATTGTGTCACTAACCTTGACTTGACAGTATTTATTATGTTGACTACTGGTATGAACAATATGGCCCTGGTTTCCATACAGGGCTTAGCTTAAGCCAGGTCTAGGCCTTAATAAAATTAGGGTATTTAAGCAGCTTTTATAATAATGTATCATTAAAAAAAAAAACATTACTGGTGTGCATCTTGAGATAAAACAGTGGCAGTCATATATTTTAAGATATGTCAGTGCAAGTTGTTTTCAGTTGAAGGATTAGTGAATTCTGTCACTAATTACTCACCCTCATGTCGTTCCAAACCTGTAAGACCTTCGTTCATCTTCAGAACACAAATTAAGATATTTTTGATGAAATCTGAGAGGTTTCTGAACCACCCATAGACAGCAACGTCTTTGCAACTTTTAAGGCCCAGAAAGCTAGTAAAAACATTGTTTAAATAATCCATGTAACTAGTGCAACCTTAAAGGAGAACTCCGGTCAATTTTAACATTGAGCTCATTTTTTTGTAAATTTGGAGTGCTGTCAATACAGAGAACAACGACAAAAATCGGTGTTGCCTACACTGTGTTATCCTTATTTTTAAAATTTGCACCCTGTTGACTTCAATGGGGCAAGTTTTAAACCTGCTTTTAGCCTCTTAACATCCTTGATGTGTCATTACAAGTGCCCAGCCATGTGAGTGATTCCTTCAGAGTGAACACGGGTGAATCTGACTGCAGTAGATGTGAAAGATATCTTGTTGAAACATCTACAAATGTCCATATATAGGTGAAAATGCCCCTTGAAATCAATTTAAGGTGGCAAATATTACCCCTTAATAAAAAAATTTAATTTCTGTCACTGCTCTAAACTGACCACTGCATAGAATATGAAAAATATGAATATCTTTGTCAGTCAGCTGTCAACAGGCCTAAACAAGCCATGGCACCAAGCACAGAAACACAATCAGTAAAATGTTATCTAATTATTATCAAGAAAACTTTGAAAATATCGATCGAGACATATTTTGTCAATATTGCACACCCCTAATGCATGGTATTCATTTTGATTTCTTCGGGTCTTAAAAAGGTCTTAAAAAGCCTTACATTTGACATTAAAAAATGTGCAGAAACCCTGCTTCATAATATTTAGGTTGAACCACTGTAGCTATATATACTACTCAAAAAAATTAAAGGAACACTTTGAAAACACATCAGATCTCAATGGGGAAAAATATCATGCTGGATATCTATACTAATATGGACTGGGTAATGTGTTATGAACGAAAGGATGCCACATCGTTTGATGGAAATGAAAATAATCAACCTACAGAGGATTGAATTCAAAGACACCCCGGAAATCTAAGTGAAAAAATGATGCAGCAGGCTTGTCAATTTTGCTGAAATTTCATTGCAGCAACTCAAAATGGTTCTCAGTAGTTTGTATGGCCCCCACGTGCTTGTATGCATGCCTGACAACGTCAGGACATGCTCCTACTGAGACGACGGATGGTGTCCTGGGGTATTTCCTCCCAGATCTGGACCAGCGCATCACTGAGCTCCTGGACAGTCTGAGGTGCAACCAGGTGATGTCAGATGGACCGAAACACAATGTCCCAGAGGTGTTCTATTGGATGTAGGTCAGGTGAGCATGGTGGCCCTTCAATGGTATCATTCCTTCATCCTCCAGGAACTGCCTGCATGCTCTCGCCACATGAGGCCGGGCATTGTTGTGCACCAGGAGGAACCCAGGACCCACTGCACCAGCATAGGGTCTGACAATGGATCCAAGGATTTCATCCCAATACCTAATGGCAGTCAGGGTGCCATTGTCTAGCCTGCAGAGGTCTGTGCGTCCCTCCATGGATATGCCTCCCCAGACCCTCACTGACCCACCACCAAACCGGTCATGCTGAACGGTGTTACAGGCAGCATAACATTCTCCACGGCTTCTCCAGACCATTTCCTGTCTGTCACGTGCTCAGGGTGAACCTGCTCTCATTTGTGAAAACCACAGGGCACCAGTGGCGGACCTGCCAATTCTGGTGTTCAATGGGAAATGCCAATCGAGCTCCCTGGTGCTGGGCAGTGAGCACAGGGCCCACTAGAAGACGTCGGGCCCTCAGGCCACCCTCATGAAGTCTGTTTCTGATTGTTTGGTCAGAGACATTCACACCAGTGGCCTAATGGAGGTCATTTTGTAGGGTTCTGGCAGTGCTCATCATGTTCCTCCTCGCACAAAGGAGCAGATACCGGTCCTGCTGATGGGTTAAGGACCTTCTACGGCCCTGTCCAGCTCTCCTAGAGTAGCTGTCTGTCTTCCTGGAATCTCCTCCATGCTCTTGAGACTGTGCTGGGAGACACAGCAAACCTTCTGGCAATGGCACGTATTGATGAGCCATCCTGAAGGAGCTGGACTGCCTGCGCAACCTCTGTAGGGTCCAGGTATCGCCTCATGCTACCAGTAGTGACACTGACCCTAGCCAAATGCAAAACTGGTGAAAAACAGTCTGAAAAGATGAGTAGGGAAAAAATGTCAGTGGCCTCCACCTGTAAAACCATTCCTGTTTTGGGGGTTGTCTCACTGTTGCCCATCTAGTGAACCTGCTGTTAATTTCATTAACACTAAAGCAGCAGAAACTGATTACCAACCCCCTCTGTTACTTAACTGACCAGATCAATATCCCAGGAGTTTAACCTGTTAACCGTTGCCAGAGCGCGGACGCACTGAAGCGGTTTTATTTATATATAGTTCAAAGTTACTATCAGATTTAATGTTATACCTTGACAAACTATACATCATTAAAAAGATATAAGACTCAAGTTTCAGAATTTGACCACTATTGTATTCTGAGAAACTTATAGCGACAGTTATTTCTTAATTTGTTTCAGGAGTTATGAAATGAAAAAATTAGTCGATACCTTTGATATGAATTATGCGCGTCAGCCGCTTTCATTCATAAAAAAACTCCCGTGCCGTCGTCATGACAGCGATACACAAAACAACGTGCCTCAGGGCTTTAGCTCAAAAATGTGCAGATTTGGAGAAATATTGATATATTCTCATAGGTTTACATCAGATTTCTATAGACAGGAATAATATTTATTGAATTTATACCCAAATGCGTCGATGTAATCATTATGAGCGTTTGCATAACTCTGATACTGTGTTTTGAATTCATACCAATAGCCTGAGGGCGCCCTCGCCGCCCTGTGCACAGTATTAGAACATGAAGAAGTGCCATAATCATGTGACAATCCAGGAAGCCTCGAACACACACAAAGCTAACAAAAGATCGCGCTGTAACTATGGCTGTAACATGCAGTTTTGAAGACAATAAACATGTTTGCTATGATATTTGAGTTACCTGTGTTTTTCAATCCATGCCAGGTATTTCCATAATAATAGATTATATTTATAATGTAATGCTAATCTATATAGAATCGTTGTGCAGAACACTATCCAATAGTATATTTTCTGTCTGATTTTTTATCTGAAGCCAAATTAGATCACAAAAAATTATTTAAAATACTCGATTTGCTTTATAAAGTAAGTTTATAAGCACAAACATGGTTTTAATCTCATAAATTGTCGTGTATTGATGGTGTGCTAAGCTAACATGCTAGCTAGCCCTAGGTGCACCTGCCACCTAGAAGTTATATTTTTATTATTTTTTGAATGCTTACTGAAATGTTTCTTTATTCAAGAAATGCATTTGATACAGTTTAAAATGTAAGGGTGAACTTTAAGAAAAGAAATTAGTGACTGAAACCCTATGAATAGCCTGTGAATAGCCAGTCGTTAGTAACTATAATGCAGACAAAAGAAATGCATATTTAGAGCCATAACTAGGCTGGAGAGGTGTGAATCTGTGCAGGGGGAGACTGAGACTGAATGGGGCTCGTTTGCACCACAAAACAATAAAGACAATATACTGGATAGATGGTTAGAAGATGACAATAAACATCAGTAGCATTTTAGCGTCAAATCAAAATAAAGTCACATGACATGGTCTTGAAAAACATTTCACTAAATACAGAGTTTTGGACTTATTATCTTAAGATTTTAAACATAAAATGTTTAGACATGTGGCATTAGCTGTAGTGCATTTCTAGATTGCTCCAGTGCCAACTTCAATTTTTTTTTCATGAGGATGTTTCATAAAAAATAATTTCTAATAACTTTACAAAACTTTGAAGCTATTTATAACAATTTTTGTCATTATGACAATAATTAATTCTACATTTACAATAAACTGCCAGGTGTCAGCTTTCAAATGAGATCATACTTGTGCTTTTAGTACAAAGGGTTCATGAACTGTATCTGTTTCAGTTTGGGTATGTCATTTCTTGGGATTTTTCAAAAGTGGGGTTACAGCTTAACAGGTTAACTGACTTGATGCTATTCTCTGATTAAAAAGTGTTCCCTTTATTTTTTTGAGCAGTGTATTTACCAATGTTTTTACCACTTTTCTGGGCTTTGACAGTTGCAATGATATTGATATCAATGGAAGGACAAAACTATCAGATTTCATCAAAAATATCTTCATTTGTGTCCCGAAGATGAACAAAACTGCTTGAAATCAGTGGCCTCAGAGGAGGAAGCAGTGCAACTGGTTAAGGATCTGACTGCACTTTGTCACAAAGGAGGATTTAATCTTTCCAAATGGATCAGCAACAGCCGAACAGTGTTGCTGTCAGTTGCTGAAGACTGTAGAGCAAAGGAAGTGATGGAGCTGGATTTGGACGCGGACCAACTTCCAATGGAGCGAGCATTGGGACTACAGTGGTGCATTGAAACCGACAAATTCAAGTTTAGGACCTCATTACAGGAACAGCCACAGACCAGAAGAGGTATTTTGTCGGTGGTCAGCTCACTGTATGACCCCTTAGGATTTTTAGCCCCATTTACTATTCCAGCCAAATTGTTGTTACAGGAGCTTTGTAGAAGAGGCTTGGGGTGGGATGATGCCATTCCTCAGTCCCTCTCTAAAAGGTGGTTTGAATGGTTGGAGGATCTCCAGAAGATGGCTGAGTTCAATGTGGATCGCTGTATTAAATCCAGAGATTTTGGAGATCCTGATGCAGCACAGCTTCACCACTTTTCCGACGCCAGCCAAGTTGGATATGGAACAGTGTCGTATTTGAGACTGAAAAGGAACGACAGAGTTCTGGTTGCATTTCTGTTGGGAAAGGCCAGAGTTGCTCCATTGAAGCAGACAACGATTCCTCGACTGGAACTCACAGCGGCGGTTCTTGCAGTCCGAGTTGATAAAATGCTTCAAAAGGAGTTGCAACTGAAACTGGAGAAGTCAGTTTTCTGGACCGACAGCACAACTGTTCTTAAATACATCTGTAATGAAACCAGGCGATTTCACACTTTTGTCGCAAACAGAGTTTCCTTCATCAGAGACGCAGCAAGTGTTCATCAGTGGAGATATGTCGGATCAAAGGAGAATCCGGCAGATGATGCATCAAGAGGAATGAGGGCAGAGACTTTCCTGAAAGGCAGGAGATGGATAAATGGTCCAGAGTTTCTTTGTGAGCCAAAGGAGGTTTGGCCTAAGTTGGATGCTGAGCTCGATGCAATTCCTGTAAATGACCCAGAGGTCAAAAGGGATTTGACAGCAAACTCTGTTGTTGTGGATTTTGAGTGTGCCACAGATCGCCTGCTTTGTTACTTTTCATCTTGGAAAAAACTAAAAAGGTCTGTTGCTTGGTTGCTGAGGGTTAAGAGAGCTCTTGTGTTATTGGGACATAAGAGGAAGGAGTTGTGTGCCTTTGCAGACTTCAACAAGGACGAGCTGGAGACTCAAGGACCTGCAGTGGAAAGGAAAATTCAGAGCTTTAAAGCCATGTTCAAAGGACAGAGTCTGATTCCTGAAGATTTTGTGAAAGCAGAATATGCAATCATTCAGTATGTACAAGAACATAAGTTTAAAGCTGAAATTGCATTATTGAAGAGTGGCTGTAAAAGTGTTTCCAAGGGGAGTCCGCTGTACAGACTAGATCCTGTGATGGATGATGGAATCCTCAGAGTAGGTGGTCGGCTGGGTTGAGCAGCAATGCCAGCAGAATCCAAACATCCTGTCATTCTGTCCAAAGATCTGCATGTATCCATACTGATTCTGCGCCATATTCATCATCAACTGGGACATGCAGGAAGAAATCACATACTGGCTAAGCTGCGTCAGAGGTATTGGATCATTAATGCAAATTCCGCTGCCAGGAAGGTGATATCTGAATGTGTGGTCTGCAGACGCAATAGAGGAAAGCTTCTTGAACAGAAGATGGCAGACTTGCCTGAGGAAAGAGTGTTGCCTGATAGAGCCCCTTTTACGGACGTAGGAGTCGACTATTTTGGGCCTATCGACGTTAAAAGAGGCAGGAGTCTTCTTAAAAGGTATGGAGTGTTGTTCACATGTTTCACCAGCCGTGCTGTGCATTTGG
The DNA here is from genome assembly GCF_963993115.1 of Abramis brama. NCBI lineage: Eukaryota > Metazoa > Chordata > Actinopteri > Cypriniformes > Leuciscidae > Abramis > Abramis brama. Next base: position 20,340,048 of record NC_139966.1, read on the forward strand.
AGGTGGCACATACGCTGGATACAGATTCCTGTATAAATGCTGTCCGGAGGTTCATCTGTAGACGAGGCCCAGTTTCCTCCATCAGGTCTGACAATGGAACAAACTTTGTCGGAGCCAACAGGGAGTTGAAAGAAAGTCTGGCTGGGTTAAATCATGGAAACATTCAGAGAGCTTTTGTTGAGGATGGCATAAAGTGGAACTTTAACACAGCTGCAGCTTCCCATCACGGCGGTGTGTGGGAGCGCTTGATTCGTTCAGTGAAGAGTGTTCTCACTTCAGTTCTCAAACAACAAGTTCTGGACGATGAAGGACTCCATACTGTGTTTTGTGAGGCTGAGGCCATATTAAATGACAGACCAATTACAAAGGTCTCTGATGATCCAGATGACCTGGAGGCACTCACACCTAGTCACATTCTGACGTTAAAAGGCAAGCCAGTCATGCCACCAGGATTATTTGACCACAGTGATCTGTACATCAGGAAAAGGTGGAGGCAAGCACAATACATGGCAGAACTTTTTTGGAAGAGATGGATTGCCGAATACTTACCAATAATGCAAGAGAGACAAAAGTGGATAAGACCAAGGAGAAGTCTCACTCCTGGAGACATCATCCTCATTGCAGATGCCACCGCCCCAAGAGGATCTTGGCTGATGGGGAAAGTTTTGGACGTGAGAGCAGATGCAAGGGGCCTGGTGCGTTCTGTGCGCCTTCGGACGAGAACCAACATTCTGGAAAGGCCAGTGACCAAGCTCTGTCTGCTGCTGGAAGCAGGGGTGTGACTCCATGGACTCTCTCTCTCTTTCTTGCTTTTTCTCTCCCTTTTTTGTCTCTATCTTTCTTTGGTTTTGTTTTAGGTTCACCACAAGGAAGACCGGAAACCGAAGCTGATGTATGATATGCTATATCTAGTTATAGGTTAGGGTTGAGTGAATAGCTCCTTTGGGAGATTGACGTAATTGTGATTTAATGCACAATTAGGGGCCGGAATGTTGGAGCTATTTAGTAATGTGTTTAGATTTAATTATGATAAATTTATTCATTTTTTTATTTAATTATGATTAAATTTCTGTTAGTGTTTTGTTAGTTTATTCTTTGTTTTGTTCGTTTCAGGCACGCTAGGGGGCACTATGGGTTATTTAGGTAAGCGCACGGTAGGAACTAGTATGCACCAGGTTAGGCACATGGTTTTTTACCGGAGCGGGAGAGGCACATGAAATTTGTTTTGTTCTGTGTTTGCTCGACTTCAGTTAAAAATAAACCACGTTTTGTTGAATTTTAAATACTTGTTTGGACCTGATGTTTTTCCCACCCGCGTACACCAAAACCCACGGTGCATCAGTGGCCTTTTGTTTTTGTTTGATTTGAACTTTGACTTAAGATTTTTTTTTTGTTGTTACTTTGTTGACGAACGGCCACTACAAGAGGGCCCAACACAGATCCCTGCGGCACTCCATAGTTTACTGGAGTTATGATCGATTTTTCTCCATTTAAATAGACAAAATGGTAGCGGTCAGATAAGTATGATCTAAACCAGCTTAATGCTTGTCCTTGAACACCAGTATAATTTTGTAGTCGATCTAAGAGTATTGTATGATCTATAGTATCGAACGCAGCACTTAGATCAAGTAAAACTAGTATTGAGATACAGCCTTGGTCAGAAGCTAAGAGTAAATCATTTGTGATTTTAACGAGCGCAGTTTCAGTGCTATGATGCGGCCTGAATCCAGACTGAAACTTTTCATAGATATCATTTTCTTGCAAGAAAGAGCCCAGTTGAGTGGACACAACTTTTTCTAGTATTTTAGACATAAAAGGTAGATTTGAAATGGGTCTATAATTTGCTAGATTATTATGATCTAATTGTGGTTTCTTAATGAGAGGTTTTATAACTGCCAGTTTAAATGTTCTTGGAACATGACCTAAAGATAAAGACGAGTTAATAATATTGAGGAGAGGCTCTTCCACTACAGGTAACACTTCCTTCAGTAGTTTAGTTGGTATAGGATCTAATAAACATGTTGTTGTTTTAGATGAAGTGATAAGTTTATTTAACTCTTTTTGTTCTATAGTTGTAAAGCACTGTAATTGTTCTTGCGGGGGGAAAATTGAGGCTGAATTATAAGGCGCGATTGAGGATTGAACGTTTACAATTGTGGTTCTGATGTTTTCTATTTTCTCAGTGAAGAAGTTCATGAAATCATTACTACTAAACTGTAACGGGATATTTTGTTCGGGTGACGTCTGTTTATTTGTTAGTCTAGCCACGGTGTTAAATAAAAACCTAGGATTGTTTTGGTTGTTTTCTATTAGTTTGCGGAGATGCTCAGCCCTGGCCGCTTTTAGGGCCTTTTTATAACGTGACATACTGTCTTTCCACGCGATTCTAAAGACCTCTAAATTAGTTTGTTTCCATTTACGCTCTAAATTACGGGTTTCTCTCTTTAGAACATGCGTAGTATTATTGTACCATGGTGCTTTAATTTTCTCTGTAACCTTTTTTAATCTAACGGGTGCAACAACATCCAATGTTCTAGAGAGAATGGTGCTCATAGTGCTAGTTAGTTCTTCTAGTTCATCTGTTTGTTTGGGTTCAGGCAGCAGCTGAGACAGATCAGACAAGCAACTCGAGAAATTATCTATGGTGGATGGAAGGATTGTTCTGCCTGGTCGAAAACGCGGCGCCGCATGACATATTACAGCAGTACGTAATATGCAAGTTACCAAGTAATGGTCAGTGACATCATCACTTTGTGGAATGATATCTATATCGGTTGGATCGGTTCCATATGATATAATTAAATCGAGTGTATGATTAAGACGATGAGTTGGTCCGGTGACGTTTTGTTTGACCCCAAAGGAATTTAATAAATCTATAAACGCAGCCCCTAACGCATCATTTGGATTATCTACGTGTATGTTAAAATCTCCAACAATTAATGCTTTATCTACATTGACCAATAGATCTGAGAGAAAATCTGCAAACTCTTTTAGGAAATCAGCGTAAGGCCCAGGCGGTCTATATACGGTAGCCAAGGCTAGAGATAATATGGATTTTTTTCTAACATCTAAGAGCGTAACATTTAGTACAAGTATTTCAAACGAAATAAACTTATAACCCGTTTTCTGAGTAACATTGAGAATATCTCTATAGACCGCTGCAACACCGCCGCCACGACCAATCAGACGGGGTTCGTGCTTATAGGAATATCCTAATGGAGTAGACTCATTTAGACCGAAATAATCATTAGGTTTAAGCCAAGTTTCCGTAAGGCAAAGTACATCGAAGCTATTATCCGTGACTATTTCATTTACAATAACTGCCTTAGGTGTGAGTGATCTAATGTTTAGAAGACCTAGCTTTAGAAATTGTTTTTGGTTACTAATAGCAACATTTTCTGGTTTAATAACAATTAGATTTTTTCTAGATCCTGCAGTAGATTTATTATTTGATCTCACTAAACGAGGAATAGACACAGTTTCTATGCAATATTCTACACTATTTATATCAGTTAATTTGGTGCAGCAGAGACTATGATTTGAACTTTTGGTTACTAGTCAAAAGGTATTTAACATTTTGGAGATGTTATCTGACAGAAGATCCGATCCGAATCTGCTTGGGTGTAAGCCATCAGCACGGTAAAGCCTAGGACGCTCCCAAAACAGATTCCAATTATTTACAAAGAGCAGTTTCTGCTCATTGCACCATGATATTAACCATTCATTTAGCGCGAATAATCTACTAAACTTTTCATGACCTAGTCGGTACGTGGGAAGCGGTCCTGACACAATGATCGTTATATCAGGCGATGTGCTGCGTACCGTATCGATCAGATTCCTGAAGTCTTTCTTCAGAACCTCTGTCTGTCGCAGCCTGATGTCGGCCCCTCCCGCGTGCAGGACCACAGTTCCGACGCGCTCGTTCAGAATCTCGGGAACGTGAGCAGCGATTTCAGAAACACGAGCACCAGGAAAGCAGTGACTATGCACCTTACTTTTATTTAACGTAGCTTGTACGTGTCGAACGATGGAATCACCGATGATCACAGCATCGCGTTCTGTTTCGCTAAGAGGGGAGAAGCGGTTTTGTGTGGATATCTCGAAAACCGGGAGGGTCGGAGAGAGTTTTCTTGGTCTAGACCTGACTCGCGTCTTCCGCTGCGGAAATATCCAGGCTTCGTGGTGGCATGTTGGAGCCGGCGTAAACGAGACCATAGCTGATCGCGGCCTCGACGCTCGTGACCGATGCTGAGTAACGCACGGAGTAGACGAGGTCGGAGTCAGCGGGTTAGTAACGTTGATCATTGATTTGTGTGCAATTGCATCGGCGCGTGATGTTTCAAGAGCTAACCGCCGGTCTATCAGCTCGGCTTTTCTCACTAAAAGGTCGTGGATCTGTTTCTCAACAGCTTCCAGCTCAGACTGCAACGCGTGTAGCTCAAATGTATCCTCACCTGCACCAAAAGGTAGACTACTTACATCTGATATATTCACCATTTTAACAGATGGACAGTAAGTTAAGTTAGCAATGACGCTACCAGTGATGCTATCAATATTAATACTAATTTATGGCTTAAGTCTTGGATATAATCCGTCTTTTTAGTGGTACGGGTGTGGAGTAGACGCACGATAGGCGAAAAAAAAAAATGTTTGTTTATAAATGAGTGCGGAGAAGACGCGTTCAGCCGTGATCCACGGACGTAACCTATAAGAGTATCCAGCGTTGGATCACTAGGCTTGAGACACGTCTGCTCAACAGTCCGCGTTGTAACTATGAGGTGAGGAAAAATAGAAAATGTTCGTTGTAAGTAGGGTTGCCACCCGTCCCTTAAAATACGGAATCGTCCCGTATTTGAGAATAAAATAGCGCGTCCCGTTTTGAATCAATACGGGACGGGGTTTGTCCCGTATTTTCGGAGTTGTTTTCAGTGCAGCATCTCTCATGCAAATCATCCCACCGGCATTCTGTGAAGACTCGTCCTATTCTGCCCCTGATTGGGTAATACTCGCTGCTGCCATCGTTGGATTGATTTGGTTTGTTTCAGGGTCACGGCCAATCAGAGTCAGAGGAGGGCGGGTCTCTTGGCAGAGAGTCGATATGAAAGAATGGCGGAGGCTGCTCCAGATAACCCCCCCGCGTCCAGTGCTGAAACGAAAGCAGATGCAAAAGTACAGACGAGAGTGGTAGGAATCAAATACTTGGCTTGAAAGTGTCAGCGTAAATGAATATAAAGCCAATTGCACAATTTGTCAGCGAGTGTTCTCTGTTGCGCACGGTGGCTGGTCAGATGTGCGACAGCATGCCTCGGGAGAGGTCACAGAAATCAAAGCACCATCTCACAGTTCTTCATACCTCAGTCATCTCCTGAGGCAGATAGTGTAATGACCTCAATACTTTTCTGATTGATTACATTAGAATTCATAGGCTGCCTGTTTGTTAAGAAATAATGTAAAAAATGTAAATGAATCATGTTATGATATGATTGGTTGGTAACACTTTACAATAAGGTTCATTTATTAAACATTAGGGTTAGTGTATTATTAACTAACATGAACTAACAATGAGTAATACATTTGTTACAGTATTAATCTTTGTTAATATTAGTTAATAGAAATAAAGCTGTTCATTGTTTGTTCATGTTAGTTCACAGTGCATTAACTAATATTTACAAGATTTTAATAAAGTATTAGTAAATGTGGAAATTAACATTAACAAAGATAAACAAATGCTGTATAAGTGCAGTTCATTATTAGTTAATGTTAATTAATGCAGTTAACTAATGAACCTTATTGTAAAGTGTTAACGATTTGTTTATTACGGTTAAGGTGTACAGTCAGACACATAAGCATTATTATAATAAGAGAGATCTATTTAATAATAGAAATATAGTGCCTATGTGAGGCCAATAAACAACTTAACTAAAGTAAATGATTGCATCCTTCAATAGGCTACTGTAGAATTTTTATAATGCCCATGTTCAATCTTAATATTTTTATGAAAACATGTTTTAAGTTGTGATTTACCAGCACTGGCACGTCATCAGTACAACCCCCCAAACCCCCCCCCCCCCCCCCCCCCCCAAACCACCCCCAAACCACCCCCAAACCCCATACAAACCCCTGCGGCAGGCGTCCCTTATTTTTCTGTATTGAAGGTGGCAACCCTAGTTGTAAGTGAGTTTAAAGAGAAATCAAGAATTATAAATCAATCGATGGAGCTCCAAAGACAACAACGCGTTCAGACGCGACGCATGCGCATTCGAAACAGGAAGTGTCGAAACAGGGTATGGATGGAATATTAATGCATATTGAAACTTGCTTTACTGAATACAGACAAAAACAGGCATTTTGAAGATGTCATCTCAAAGGTTTATGTTCATGAACAGGTAAGAGTCAGTTTAGTTTATTTGAATATGTTCAGTTAAACTTGTGCGAGATCGATTAAAAAGCATACGGAACTAATCGCATACTTTAATCAATCTCGCGGTCATTTGATGTCATCTCGTCATATCGCGGAAGTGGGCATAACTTGAAGTGACGTGACGTAACTTGAAGGGGCGTGACTTGTGTCGTGACGTAACTTGAAGGGGCGTAACGTAACTTGAAGGGGCGTAACTTGAAGTGACGTAACTTGAAGGGCCGTAACTTGAAGTGGGCGTAACTTGAAGTCTTGCGGGGTGCAGACAGATTCTATTGCATTAGACAACTCCTCACCGTGCTTCCCGCCATGCCTGTGTCGTCGTTGTCAATTATAACTCCGCCCTCACTTCCGGTCCTGGCGCTGGGGTTCTGGTGCTGGGGTTCTGAAACTGGTGGTGCTGTGGGTCTGCAGCTGGATATGTCTCCCCCTAGCTGAGCCTGCCACTTATCAGCCAATCAAAAAAAAAAGAAAGGGGCTACACAATAGCCAATCAGAAAATAACACTATTGTATCTGGGTAAGATTTAACGCAACAACCAATGAAAAAAAGCACATCCTGGAATTGTTAACGTGATTCTGCTACAGCGTCTTCTTCAAAGTTTCGTTCACCCATAGAGGAAACCACTGGAGCTCTGAGCATCACTTTTTGAGCACAGAGTAAGTCATGATGATCTCCTGTTTTAATGTTACAACAAATTCACAACTTGTTTGACACAAACAGTGACAACTTGACTGCTGTTAGAGAATGTTTCCCAGATAATTAGCATCAGTTTTTCGTGAGTGTCTAACTTAGCCAACAGTTTTACAGCCTGTTCACTGACAACATCTGCTCAGAACAAGTAGTCTAGGCCTAGTCATATTTTCATTATCACACGATGACTGATATATTGTCACATTATAAACATCTCTCTCTCTCCAAATAGGCTTAATAATTTTATTAGCACAAAATAAATTAAAGTGTATTGCATAGTCGATGTTATAGGTCACTTTTAAAAATCATGTCATATTTTATAATTATATCCTGGCCATGGATGCATTAATCATTGCATCTGTCTTTCAAAGATGTCTGGTAAAAAGCAATTAAGCATCCTCGCATTCGCCCTGAGAGGAAAGTCCCCTAAAAAGGCCAGGTTAGAGGATGCTGTCCCAGAGAAGGTGGCGAAAAGGGTAGATCCATTAGAGGAGGAGACAGTGCAGGTGGAAGGCAACAAGTCCAAAAAGGCAACATACACTTTCAATAAACAACACCAGTCATAATCTCTCTCTCTCTCTTTCTCTCTCTCTCTCTCTCTCTCTCGTGCGCATGTGCGGAGTGTCTGTGGGGAGCGTGTGAGCGGAGGAGTGTGTGGCGTTGAATGAGTGAGTTTTTCTAATTTTCTCTTTTATTACGGCTGTGGTTGTGTAAATCGTTTGTTTGGCTAGTACAATATTGAGTAAGTAGAGACGCTGGCCGATATGGCGGCATCTCAAAGTTTAGGTAACTTAACGCGGAAGCATGGCATTAAAGTCATCACTGCAGAGCGTTGCTCGGTTGAAGATTGCACAATTGCAGTCGCTGAAGTAGTTGGATACTCTAGTATTTTGTCTGCAGCTAGAATGAATAGTGCTGTAGTGATTTTTTTGAACAGTGTAGAGAAAGTTAATGATGTTGTAGTGAGAGGGATTGTCGTCAACAGTGCGTTTACCCTGGTAATGCCTTTAGTCCAGCCGGCTAAAAGGATTACACTTTCAAATGTACCGCCATTCATCAGAGACGAGATGATTGAAAGAGAATTAATGAGACATGGTAAAGTTGTGTCTAAAATCAGGAAGATTGCTTTAGGGTGTAAGTTACCTCAGCTGAAACATGTGGTTTCATTTAGAAGACAGACATATATGATTCTAAAAAATGAAAATGAGGAGCTAAGCTTAGTCATGAAATTTAAGGTGGACAATTATGATTATGTGATCTATGCAACGTCAGAAAGTATGAAGTGCTTTGGCTGTGGGCAGGAGGGACATATAATTCGTGCTTGTCCTGAGAAGGTTGATTCAGTAGTGACTCTAAATGAGAATGAGAGTGAGGAGCAGACAAATGTGGGTAGAAATGAAGAACAGGGACAGTCAGAAACTGGTGAAGGATCGAGTGCTGACATAGAAAAGGGAGATAGAAATATTAATGAAGTTGAAAAGGAAAACTTGGAAGAGGTTGTGAATGAGGATGAAAAAGTAAACAGGAAAGAGTTTGAGGCAACTGATCCTAAAGTGGTTGTAATAGGAGGTGAGGAAGATATGGAAATGGTAGAAGATGAAAGTGTGTTTAAAACACCTGCAATTAAACGGAAATTGAAGAAAAAAGGCTGTGGGAAGAGAGTTAGGAAAGAAACTGGAGATGAAATATCTGGAAAAGATGTTGGAGATTCTGAGATTCAGATGGAATCAGAGATGAGCAATGTTGATGAGTCTCAATCCGCCCCAGAAAGTGGGAGTGATTCTTCAGGATCTGTGAATTCAGCCTCACAAAAAAGATCCGTTAGAAGTGATTATACGATTGAGAAAATAAGAAAATTCTTACAAACAACTAAGGGAATGAAAGGAGTGAGAGTGGAAGATTATTTCCCTGATCGAGAATTGTTTGTTAATTCAGCTAAAATGTCAATGAAAGAGAAGGGTGCAAATAGTTTGACTGATCAAGAGATTTACAGATTGAAAAAATTTGTGCAAAAGACTAAAATGAATATACTTAATGATGAATTTGAAACAGAATGAGTTTTATATTTTTCTTGTGTTGTTTTTTTGGTTGCTTTGCCCAGTTTTGGTCTCTATTCATACATATATGAGCACGCTAAGATTGGGCACACTCAATGTAAATGGAGTACGGGAAAGTGGGAAGAGAACAAAGCTTTTTGAATTAATAAAACAAAAGAAATATGATGTGATGTTGGTTCAAGAAACCCATAGTGATGCAAAAAATGAGACTGATTGGAAAATGGGATGGGATGGAGAAGTTATTTTAAGTCATAAAAGTTCATCTAGTGGTGGTGTAGCGGTTCTTTTTCAAAAACACATGAAACCTTTATCATATGAGGTTGAACATATTGTTGAAGGGCAACTATTGAAAGTTAGAGCAAAATTTGAAAAATTTGTTTTAGTTTTTGTAAATGTTTATGCTCCTGTTTGTGGTCCTGAGAGGGTTTACTTTTTGAAAAAATTGAATGATGCTCTTTCTAGTTTGGAACAAGAAGAGTATATGTTTATGGGAGGAGACTTTAACTGCACAGAAGATGCTAAAGTAGATAGGAACCACAAAGAGCCCCATATTGCATCTCAGCATGAAATGTTGAAACTCATTTCTGAACACGATCTCTATGATATCTGGAGAATATTGCATAAGAATGAAAGACAATATACATGGGCACAGGCAAGAGAGAATTTAATTACTTTGGCTAGACTTGACAGATTTTATTGTTGTAAGCATCATTTTAATGTTATAAAGAAATGTGTGATTTTACCTGTAAGTTTTTCTGATCACTGTTTAGTTGAATGTAATATTTATGTAATGGGTAGAGAAAATGACTACATATATTAGTTTAATTGAAAAAACCTTCTTCTGTTTTGTTACTTTTTAAAAAAAGTGAAAAGCCGTTACACTGTTTCAGTTGGGTTGCCGTGGAGACGGTAGCTCAAGCTCTCAGAAATAAACATCCAGCGCTTGAGAAAGACATAATTTTTGTATCTCCACTACTTTCCAACCCACAGGTATATTTGTAAACCTTTCCAATCTCTGTTAAAAAGTATTGTATTTGTATTGACTGTAAACAGTTGTGTCAAGTGAACATCGGTATGTTTAAAGTGTAATATGTAAATGTCTACATATTTGAATGTGCTATACCAATTGTTTCAAAATATAATACAATTTATAGTGTCATTTGTTGATGTATATTTCATGTATTGTACAGTAAGACTGGTATCTATTTCACAGTATGTTATTAATGGGTTTTGTATTTTATCTGATATATACCAATGCTTTACATATTGATTTGTTTATTGTATTCAGTGTAGTTATAGACCATTTCTATATTATATGGTCCATGTAATGGTTCAGTTACGGTTTATGACCTCATCGTATTATTATTGAGATATTTGACTCAGCTCAGAAATAAACATCCAGCGCTTGAGAAAGACATAATTTTTGTATCTCCACTACTTTCCAACCCACAGTGCTATCCAGCCTGTGGCTTTGTACCTGCCCAGATTCCCCTAGATCTGAGGCCGGTAACAATTGGGGGCTCGTCCGCGGGATCCGTTGAGTAAAAAGCGAGGAGAGCAGTCATTGCAACGGTGAGACCAGGGGTTCAAGCTTCAGGGAAGGCTGCTAGGTTGAGCGTCATCCAGAGAGCAACAGTCACCGGTGAGACTTCACGATGACTACAGTAGCCCCACGGCGAATGTTGATCTTCCAGATCATCAAACAGCTTCCAGCGCTGAGTTTAAGCCAATTGCAGTTGGTTGCCAGGTCAATTGAAGATGGCAGTGAAAGCACTGAGGGCCTCAGTGAACCAGAGCTCTATGATTTCATCATCAACTACATTAGGAGTGAGAGGTTGAAGGCGATGGAAGATGAAGGCATGGCTCAACTCCTCTCCCTCCAGGACCTGCTGCAGGAACTGACATCGACAGACTCCGGGTCTGGTGAGGTCTGTGTTTCCACTGTTCACATGGACGGCACACTGACGCCTACACATCAACTCTTACCTCCCTCCACAAGAGACATCCACACACCATCCATGGACATGCACACACACACGTCACTCATGGACAGAGACATTCATGTACCTGTTACTACGGGGAGGCAAGCCCAGCCGAGCGTCACTGGCACCTGTGGTGCCCACCATGGTAGGACAAGCCTGTCCTCAACTGTAACAGACCAGGTAGTAAGACTGTCTGATGTTACTGCTCTGCTTCCTCGTAGAGAGTGTAAAATACACGGTGGTCAGGTATCTGACATGGGTTCTGACATATCCTTTAATGGTCTTTGTAAGCAGATTGATGCTGCTTTACAAGAGGGGTTTAGTGAGGCTGAAACTATTAGAGCTGTACTTAAGATAACTAAGCCAGGTACATTCAGGGAAATGCTCATTAACCATGATGATCTAACAGTGAAGGGGTTAAAAAGGTTTCTCCGCTCTCACATCAGGGATAAAAGTGTAACCGAGCTCTTTCAAGAGCTCAGTAATGCTAGACAACATGACAGAGAGAGTCCACAGCAGTTTCTCTACAGGCTTATGGGGTTAAAGCAGAGAATCATTTTTGAGTCACAGCAACCTGGTGTAGAGTTCAGTTATGACAGAAGGCTTGTACAGGGTACTTTTCTACACACACTCTACCAAGGTCTAAATGAGAGAAACACTTATGTTAGACATGACATCAAACCTTTCCTTTCTGACATGCAGGCTAGCGATGACTTTCTGTTAGAACAGATGACCAAGTCCATGACTGAAGAAGAGGGGAGGTTAAAACGCCTGGGTGCTGTAGCTAAGTATAGACCGGTGACTGTAAGCAGTGCCCGATATGACCATGACGGACAGACTGATACAACCAAACCGAGTCCAGTTGAAGCTGAGTTACAGGCTAACCGTGACGCTATCAGAGAGCTGACTGCCCAAGTGTCCTCACTGACAAGACACATGACACTTGTTGACAAGTCTGCAGAACGTGTACAGTCTGGTCGCCCTAGCACATCTGTTAGTCTTCCACGGACACTGTCAGTTGACAAAAAGGGTAGATGCCACGACTGCGTAGTGAGTGAAACCATGAGCTGTCCCCATTGTTTTGTCTGTGGCCAGGCAGGACACCGAGCTATTGGCTGTTTACAGAGGAAGTCGTCGGGAAACGGGAGGAAGTCGCTGGAGTAGGGCAGCCAGTGACTGTGAACAGCATTCAGCCCACTGTTAAGATCAAACCGCTACCCATACCATGCCAAGCAGGTCCAAAAAAACGCATCGCCCAGCTCATAGGAAAACGTTGTACCGTTTCTTGCAACATCAATGGTGTGCCAATTGAAATGCTTTTAGACTCAGGGGCTCAGGTGACAATGGTCAGCAAAACCTGGATAGACAGAGCAGCACCCCATGTCAAAATCCAACCACTTCAATCCCTCTTTGCCGATCAGCCTCTTGAAGTATCAGCAGCAAATGGTACACAAGTTCCCCTTGATGGATGGGCAGAGGTTGACCTGCAAATTTGTAGTGAGCGCCATGGGTCGGTGACAATTGGAGTGCCCCTACTGGTCAGTCAGACTTGTCACTGTCCCCTGTTAGGAAGTAACGTCATAGCTGAGATCATCAAAGAGCATGACAACACTGTGAATGTGACTGCTATTCTGACCGACGCTTTAAGTGTCCCTGAGAACACAGTTGAGGCTTTGGTCTCTGCCCTTCAGATAACTACCACTGTCGAGACAGCCCTGTGTACTGTACACACAGGCAAGAAAGGTGTCACTATCCCTGCTGGTAGAGTCTATGAAGTCAGGTGCCGGGTTAGGGGGTTGCCAGGGAATTGTACAGTACTGTTCCAGCCTCTTATAGAAAACACCTGCCCTGAGGGCCTAGAACTGTTTCCTGCATTAGTTGACATTCCTTGTGGACCCTCAAAATGCATTAAAATTCCTATTCAAAATGCAACCCGACATGCCATTTATTTGACCCCAAGAATCACTCTCGGCACTCTTGAGGAAGTGGCTGACGTTAAACCTGTCCCGAGTCTTGAGCACATGCCGAATGACGTTGTCCAAACCTTTACAGCTCAATTAAGTACAGATCCAACGGCTTACATGAACAACGAGCAGGACAGACAGATCAGGTCTAAAGCTAAAGACAAGTGGCACCCTCCTGTTGACGTATCACATCTAGCTGAGGATGAACAGAGGTTAGTTAAGGAAATGTTGTTCGAGCAGTCTGAAGTGTTCGCCAAAGACGATGCTGACATTGGTTGTATTCCTGACCTCCAACTTAGAGTCAATCTTACAGATGAAACACCTGTCCAAAAGTCTTACAATTCCATCCCAAAGCCCTTGTATCAAGAGGTAAAAGACTATGTTCAGAACTTGCTTGACCGTGGTTGGATCAGAAAATCCGCCTCATCATACTCTTCTCCTGTGGTCTGTGTGAGAAAAAAGGACAAAAGCCTACGTCTCTGTGTTGACTTCCGGGGGCTGAACAGCAAAACCATCCAGGACCGCCACCCCCTTCCACGCATCCAGGACCTGCTTGACAATTTAGGAGGCAACTCATGGTTTTCCATACTTGACCAGGGCAGTGCTTACCACCAAGGCTTTGTTGAAGAGAGCTGCCGGCACCTGACAGCTTTTAGCACACCCTGGGGGTTTTACGAGTGGATACGCCTCCCATTTGGCCTCACCAACGCTCCGGCAGCATTCCAACGCTGCATGGAGGGAGTGCTGGCTGGTCTAAGAGATGAATGCTGTTCTCCTTACCTGGATGATGTGCTCTGCTTTTCCAAGACTTTCCAGGGCCATGTTGAGGACTTAAGACAAGTTCTGTGTCGCTTAAGGGAGCATGGTGTGAAGCTGCGCCCGAAAAAATGTGAGCTGTTCAAACGCCAAGTGAGATATGTTGGACGCCTGGTCACGAGTGAGGGTGTTCAGGTAGATCCCAAAGACCTAGAAGCTGTGTTGCAGATGAAGGAGAGAGAGCCAAAGAACGTCGGAGAGGTCCGAGCTCTACTTGGTTTCTTGGGCTACTATCGCTCATTCATTCAGGATTTTTCCAGAATAGCCCGGCCACTGTTTAAGCTTCAAGAACATCCTGCCTTGTCCAACAACAGCAGGATTGCAGCCAAGTCCACCCAAAAAGGCCAGAGCAATGGTCAGTTACCATCCCGGACACCAGTTCAGTGGTCCCCCGAACACAGTGCTGTTGTGTCCCGCCTTGTGGACATGCTGATCAAACCCCCCATCTTGGCATACCCCGACTTCGATTTGCCATTCATCCTACACACTGATGCATCCAATGAAGGATTGGGGGCGGTGCTCTACCAGGAACAGAACAGCAAACTCCGGGTTATTGCTTATGGGTCCAGGTCACTCACGCCTGCTGAAAAGAATTACCACCTCCATTCCAGTAAGCTTGAGTTTCTCGCTCTGAAGTGGGCCATATGCGATAAATTCCGTGATTATCTGTATTACGCAACAACATTCACTGTATATACAGATAACAATCCCCTCACCTACGTCCTGAGCACGGCCAAGCTGAATGCTGTTGGACATCGCTGGGTTGGTGAATTAGCCGACTTCCACTTCAACATCAAGTACAGGCCAGGCAAGGTGAATGTGGATGCAGATACCCTGTCCAGGTTTCCAGTGAAACTCCAAGACAACCTGAAGGAGTACACAGAGACAATGCCACCTGAGGTTGTATCTGCCATCTGGCAGGGGAATAAAGCTCAGAGAGATGAGGATGTGTCCTGGGCTGCCGCCCTTCAGATCTCCGCCTTTGATGACGACTCTCCCCCGATGAGTGCGCCCATGTTCACCCCAGAAGACATCAGAGCCGCCCAGAAAGGAGATGAGCCCATTTCCGAGGTGATTCGGTTGAAAGGGAGCGGATGGAATCCGAGAGACAAAGACTGGAGTCCAATACAACCAGGAACACGACGACTTATACATGAGTGGAACAGGCTCAAACTGGATAATGGTATTCTGTACAGGCATGCAGGACAAAATCAACAACTGGTCCTCCCCAAAGCACTCAAGTCAACCGTGCTCAAACACCTGCACGATGACATGGGACACGTTGGCGCTGATAAAGTCACCCACCTCGCAAGGCAACGGTTCTACTGGCCTTTTATGCAGCGCGACATCGAAGACTATGTCATCCGCCAATGCCCATGCATCAAACAAAAACGACCTGCTGTCCATGAGAAAGCACCAATGGGCTCAATCACAACTAGTGCACCTTTTGAACTGCTCTCTGTTGATTACCTTCACCTTGATCCCAGTAAAGGAGGCTACGAGTACATCCTTGTGGTAGTAGATCACTTCACCCGTTTTGCTCAGGCCTACGCAACTCGAAACAAGTCTGGTAAAACAGCGGCCGAAAAGATCTTCTACGACTTCATTCCACGCTTCGGGTACCCTCAAAAGCTCCACCATGACCAGGGTCGGGAATTCGAGAACACCCTGTTCCAGAGACTTCAGCAGCTGGCAGGAATATCTCACTCCCGAACTACTCCTTACCATCCGCAGGGGAATCCTGTTGAACGCCTGAACAGGACACTCCTCCAGATGCTCAGAACACTCCATGAGGAAAAGAAGGCAGAGTGGAAAGACCATCTCCCCAGCATAGTACATGCCTACAACTGCACGAAGCATGAGTCTACAGGCTACTCACCATTCTTCCTCCTCTTTGGAAGACATCCACAGCTGCCCATTGACCTGATATTCAATCTCGACCCAGATCGGCTGGTACAGACACGGCAGGAGTATGCACAGACCTGGGCTTCCCGGATGCAGGATGCATACCGGATTGCCTCTGAGAACAGCAAGAAGTCTTCTGAGAAAGGGAAAAGGCACTACGACCGAGGTGCCAGAGGAGCCTTGCTGCAACCAGGTGATCGTGTGCTTGTCAAGAACATGTCGGAGAGAGGTGGCCCAGGCAAACTTCGATCTTACTGGGAACAGAAGATCCACCGTGTCATAGAGAGGCTGGGAGATGGACCTGTATATCGAATCCAAGCTGAAACAGGTGACCAGACTCTCCGGGTGCTCCACCGCAACCTCCTCTTGCCTGTCAGTGACTTGCCAGTCAACCATAAGGAATGTGACACTGGTGTGGAGCGAAAGTCCCAAGGACAGAGACGTCATATGCCAACCAGAGAAGCAACTAAGTCTGATGTCGGCACCTCAGATGATGAGGGGGAGTGCTCCTACAACCTTAGACCCTTGCCTGTGTATGAGAGGAGGGCTGTCAGATACCACCCACATCAACCCGAGCTACACAGTGAGCTAAGTGCTGGGGCTCCCGAATATCAACCGTTGAGCCGTGCACCTGAGTCTGAGAATGTATGGCAGCCAGGACCATCTGACCCTTTGGTGACAGCAGAGCCAATGCCATTACCAAGAGGGGTAGATCCGTCCCCTGCTGTGGAAGGACCGGATCAACACAGGGATGATGCTATGGAGAGTGAAAGCCCTCAGGATCCTGAGATAGATGCTGTGCCTGTTCCTCAGCCAGTAAGAGAGGTAGATCAGCAACTGCGGAGGTCCACTCGACCAGTCAAATCCAGAAACATCTTCATGTATGACCAGCCAGGAGAACCTTCCTACCAGCCCTGGAGAATGGGAACTAATGCCATGTACTGTACCCCTTCTTCCATGCTGGCCTACCCAGTGTTTCATGAGAGATGCTACTATCCTCCCCCTGCTGTATGGACATACAGTAGAATTGACATGGACCAGGACATGAAAGACATTGATATCGACATACAATCTTACCTTCATACTACTTATCTGTGATTGACATACTGCAGGCTTACTTACTGTTCAGACTGATGACTCCTGAAGACCATACTTACCTGAGGTCCTGACCGATAGTTTGAGAGTACCACTGTAGCCAGTAGTTCAGTTTATTACTGGATGTCGGGAGACATCTCTTAAAGTAGGGGAGAGTGTAATGGGTAGAGAAAATGACTACATATATTAGTTTAATTGAAAAAACCTTCTTCTGTTTTGTTACTTTTTAAAAAAAGTGAAAAGCCGTTACACTGTTTCAGTTGGGTTGCCGTGGAGACGGTAGCTCAAGCTCTCAGAAATAAACATCCAGCGCTTGAGAAAGACATAATTTTTGTATCTCCACTACTTTCCAACCCACAGGTATATTTGTAAACCTTTCCAATCTCTGTTAAAAAGTATTGTATTTGTATTGACTGTAAACAGTTGTGTCAAGTGAACATCGGTATGTTTAAAGTGTAATATGTAAATGTCTACATATTTGAATGTGCTATACCAATTGTTTCAAAATATAATACAATTTATAGTGTCATTTGTTGATGTATATTTCATGTATTGTACAGTAAGACTGGTATCTATTTCACAGTATGTTATTAATGGGTTTTGTATTTTATCTGATATATACCAATGCTTTACATATTGATTTGTTTATTGTATTCAGTGTAGTTATAGACCATTTCTATATTATATGGTCCATGTAATGGTTCAGTTACGGTTTATGACCTCATCGTATTATTATTGAGATATTTGACTCAGCTCAGAAATAAACATCCAGCGCTTGAGAAAGACATAATTTTTGTATCTCCACTACTTTCCAACCCACAGTGCTATCCAGCCTGTGGCTTTGTACCTGCCCAGATTCCCCTAGATCTGAGGCCGGTAACATTTACATAGCAAATATAAAACCCAAAAGTGCTTATTGGCACTTTAATGTCTTATTGTTGCAAGATAAGTCTTTTATTGAGACATTTACATATTTTTGGAAACAGTTTGGGTTGAAAAAGAATGAATATAGATCTTTACGACAGTGGTGGGATTGTGGTAAAGTGGAAATACAGCAACTGTGCCGGCAGTACACACTCAATGTTTCCAGGGACATTTCCCGGTCAATGAAAAACCTGGAGATCGAAATTGTGGAATTGCAGAATTCAACAGCATCCACAGGAAACCAAGGGCAGAGTGAACTCCTTAAATTCAAAAAGAGCAAGTTAGATGAACTGTTAGGTGTTAAAGCACAGGGCGCATTGGTCCGCTCTCGATTTCAGAGCATTGAGCAGATGGATGGCCCGACTAAGTTCTTCTTTGGTCTAGAAAAAAAGAATGGTCAAAGTCGTTATATTCACTCGCTATACTCAACAACTGGAACAGACATAACAGAGCCTAATGAGATTAGAAAAAGGGCGGTGTCTTTTTATTCAGAATTGTATAGGAGTGAGAGTACAGAAGTGGATGAGTCAGTCAATGGGTTTCATACAGGGTTGCCAAAAGTGCCGAATGAAGTGAATGTTGAACTTCAGAAGCCCATTTCCATAGGAGAATTGCAGATTGCACTGCAGAGCATGGAATGTGGCAGGGCACCTGGAATGGATGGCCTCCCCATCGACTTTTATAAGGCTTTTTGGGCAGTAATAGGGGATGATTTGCTTGCAGTACTGAGTGAGAGTCTGGCTGATGGCTTGCTACCACTGAGCTGCAGAAGGGCAGTCATAACCCTGCTGCCGAAGAAGGGAGATCTGAAAGATATGAAGAATTGGCGACCCGTTTCACTTCTGTGCACTGATTTGAAAATTTTATCTAAAGTTTTGGCAATAAGACTGAGGGAGGTGGTTGGTCGGGTCATTCATCACGATCAGAAGTACTGTGTGCCTAAGAGGTCTATCTTTGATAATATATTTTTGATTCGAGATAGTTTGGAAGTCTCCAGGTTATTGGGTTTAAATACTGGTCTTATTTCCATAGATCAGGAGAAGGCGTTTGATCGGGTTGAACACGGCTATCTCTGGCGTACACTGGAGGAGTTTGGGTTCAGCTCAGGTTTTATTGCTATGATCAGGGTCTTGTATCAGGACATTGAGAGTGTGCTGAAGATAAATGGAGGTTTGTGTGCACCTTTTAAAGTTAAAAGAGGGATCAGACAGGGATGTGCGTTGTCAGGAATGCTGTATGCATTGGCGATTGAACCTTTGTTGGTAAAAATTAGAAATAATATTGAAGGCTGGTCGATACCACAATCAGGTGAAAAAGTTAAATTATCAGCTTATGCTGATGATATTATTGTTATGGTTAAAGATCAAAAGGATATACTGATGTTAAAGAAAATTATTGATGATTTTGGCATTATTTCTTCAGCCAAAGTAAACTGGTCTAAAAGTGAGGCATTGGTGTGTAGTGAATGGGATGGTGATCCTCCTAGTTTACCAGGAGGCCTGTCCTGGAGAAATGATGGAATTAAGTATCTGGGAGTTTATCTTGGGAATGATGCTATGTTACAGAAAAATTGGGAAGGTATTTTAGAAAAAGTAAAAGGGAAGTTAGAAAAATGGAAGTGGCTTTTGCCAAAGATGTCATTTAGAGGGAGAGTTATAGTCATTAACAATTTGGTTGCATCAATGTTATGGCATCGATTGACTTGTATTGATCCTCCTATTGGGCTTTTGGCAAAACTACAAGCAATTATAGTAGACTTTTTCTGGAGTGGATTTCACTGGATTGCCCAGAGCGTACTGTTTCTCCCCACGGAGAAGGGTGGACAAGGACTCATACATCTGGCCAGCAGAAGAGCGACGTTTCGATTGTTGTTTCTACAGAGATACTTGACGGGACCAGAGAATGTGGTCTGGAGGAAAGTAGCTGATATAATCTTTAATCGAGTGAGTGGATTGAATTTGAATTCAGGACTCTTTTTAACAGACTTTGGCAAACTACAGATTAATACGTCGATTCAATTCTACAAAGGACTATTTAATGTCTGGCAACTTTTTAAAAAACAGAGGCAAAACACAACATCTCTGTACTGGCTGCTTGAGGAACCTCTTGTTCATGGAGCGAGGTTGGATGTGGCTTGTGAAGCCACACCAGGACTATCTCAAATACTGTGTTCATCCAAAACATTAAAGTTACATCATTTAATGGACATTGGTGGTCCTGAGCTATGTAATTCTCAAGCTGTGGTCTCTCATTTGGGAATTCATTCTGTACGACAAGTTGATAAAGTGTTAGAGTTATTATTGCAAAGGTTGACAGTAGAAGAAAAAATGGTGTTGAAAGAATATTATAATGGCAAAGTGGTTTATACTACTTCAGATCCTTTTCCAACAATTTTAATTACTCCTGATTTAAAGGGTTTAAGTGGGTTTTTTTTGGATTTGGAGGGTCTGGAGAATTTGAATTTTCAAGATGTTCAAAGTAAAGTGTTATATAAATGCTGTGTAAAGATCTTAAACAAAACAATTCTTAAAGAACGAAAAGATACAGTGTGGAGAGAAAAACTGGGGTTGGAAGATGATGTTAAACCTGTATGGAGAATTCTTTATAAACCACCATTAGAAAAGCATACTGGTGATCTTCAATGGAAAATATTGCACGGCACAGTTGCTGTTAATGCATTTGTGAGTGTTATCAATTCTAATGTGTCTGATGAATGTCCTTTCTGTAAAATAAGGGAAACGATTTTTCACTGCTTTTTAGAATGTTTAAGATTAACGAATTTGTTTAGTGTACTGAAGTTAATGTTTTTTAATTTTGGTGACAATTTCTCCATTCAGAATTTCATTTTTGGTCCATGTTATAGAGCGACACAAAAAAGTAAATGTCAATTGCTTAATTTCTTGATTGGACAAGCTAAAAGAGCTATATATATTTCAAGGAAGAAAAAACTAGAAGGTTTAGTGGGGCAGAAAGTTGAGACTGTTTTTAAAAATTTGGTGAAAAGTCGGGTTCTGATTGATTTTAAGTTTTATAAGCTGGTTAATGATTATGAAGGTTTTTTGCAAAGGTGGGGATATAATGAAGCTATTTGCACAGTTGTGGATGGAATGTTGTTTTTTGATTTGGTATTGCAATAAGTATTAGGATACGGAAGGAAGAATAATATGTGACAATATGTGAATGTGATTAGAATGTAACAATTGCAGTGTGAAGCTCTGAGAAATAAAAGTTGTTGTTAAAAACTCAAAAACTCTCTCTTTCTCTCTCTCTCTCTCTTTCTCTCTCTCTTTCTCTCTCTCTCTCTCTCTCTCTCTCTCTCTCTCTCTCTCTCTCTCTCTCTCTCTCTCTCTCTCTCTCTCTCTCTCTCTCTCACACACACACACACACACGCGGAAATTGAATAAATACTTTGTATTTGGTATTTGAGCAATTATTAATAACAACAACAAAAACACTAATAATATTATTATTAATGAAACACCCCATTCCTGTGACCAAATATATTTTTTTATTTTTTAATTTTTTATTTTAACTTTATTTTAACAGGGAAACAGACTGAGACCGAAATCTCTTTTTCAGCTGAGCCCTGTGAAACATATAAACATATACAATGTCACACAATAAAATATACATACACATCTAAATCAACAAAAACAATCACAAACACAAACACATGAAACATCATATAAATCCTCCAATACATTTTTAAAATGGGCCAGGGACACAAGATTGTTTATCTGAAGTTTGATCTGCAATTTGTTCCATATATAGGGGGCAAAATAACTAAATGCAGACCTACCCAGCTCTGTTGAGATTGATGGGATCTTTAATGTAATCCACCTTTGGGATCTTGTTAAAATATTTGTATGTCTAATAAAAAGCAAAGAAGTTATATAAGGAGGTAATTTTAAAAGAAGAGCTTTGTAAATAAAAAGGAGAGCATGTTTCTCACGTCTCACAGCAAGAGAAGTCCATCCCACATGTTGGTATAAAATACAGTGATGAGTTTTATAGTTATCACCAGTGATAAATCTAATTGCACAATGATAAATAGCATCCAAAGGTTTTAATATGGCAGTAGAAGCGTGCATATAAATGATGTCACCATAATCTAGGACAGACATAAAAGTGGCCTGAATAATTTGTCTTCTATGAGGAGATGACAAACAAGCCCTATTTCTATAAAAGAACCCCATTTTGATTTTTAGCTTTTTACTAAGTTCAGTAATATGCTTTTTAAAAGAAAGCCTATCATCTAACCATACACCTAGATATTTATATTCGGAAACCTGTTCAATTGGAGTACCATCCAGGCTAGAAAGTACAAGAGTATTTCTTAAGGAAAGTTTTGACTTAGAAAAAAACATAAAATTTGTTTTCTTAGCATTTAAAACCAATTTAAGTTTTAAAAGAGATCTCTGTAAAATCTTAAAATCAGACTCCAGCTTCGTTAAAGCTATATATATATATATATATATATATATATATATATATACAACACATACAAACCTTGTGTTCATTATATTATATATTGTTGGAAACATTTTTGTGTGTGTGTGTGTGTGTGTGTGTGTGTGTGTGTGTGTGTGTGTATTCTGTGAATTTTAAAAAGCAATTTTAACCAGAAAAATCTAAAATGTATTCCCCAAATCGTGCAGGTCTTTCTCTTGATATCAGTATGTTCACTTTTTCTTTTCTTTCAGGGACCAGATGCCAGAGTCCTGCTGACTTCAACATTCACAGTCTCTGTACATGAACATGGTAAAGTGAAAATCAAACACCTTGGAAATTAAAGGTATGTAAAATGTTTTTAGGAATGGCTCAAAGGTCTCTGTCTTTGGATCAGTGTGTTCAATAAGTGTTTTTTTGTCATTTGTTTTGTATCTTTGGATTATGTTGTGTTGTAAATAAATCAAACAATCTAAAAGCCATTCTTTTTTAAATCTCCTCATTCTTTGTGCAAGGTTGCTCAGAATGACAGGGCCTGATAGCTCCTAATAGGGTCGTTAGGGAGTGTCTTTGTCTTTCTCAGGTGTGAAAAGCTTACGTATTAATAAGCTCCCGCATAAAGCTTTTTCACACAAAACACGTCGTAAAAATTTTAAATCAATATATTGTCTTATCTGAATGAGCAGTCAGGGTGATTTTCACATAGTTTTAGAGCAAATATTCTAGGCTACGTCATACAATTTTCAAAAGTCTTGTGAAGAAATAATCAGTATGGGTTTCATGACCTTATTTCAGTGAGAATTTTTTTTGTATTTTCACAAACCACACATAAATGTCATTATCTCAAAACAACAAACTTTTACACACATGCTGCTGATATATTATTGTAGCAGAGTTTGTGCTGAATACAGTGTAATTAGACTTTAGCCATGAAAATGTCACAAGTAACAGAAAAAAGCACAAATGTCAGAGCATGTCAGAACACCTCCAGGGCCCAGAAAACAGCTCAGACCCCAGAGGGTTAATCACTAAGAATCATGCATCTTCCTGTTATTAGCTCACAGAATTATCGTTCGTGGTATTGTTTTATTCAGAAAAGCCCAACGGTGTCGAATACGTAACACAAAGTTCAACATGATGCATTCTGTCATTAATACCAGTTTATAAATGTAACGAATACGACTTTGGGTAAATATGAATTAGCTCAAGAATATGGGGAATCTTGGGAATATTAATATTTATGACTCATGGTCATAATTCATAAGTCGCATGTACATTTATTTTATCAATTATCGAGAATACCTTGTCCTGTAACTGGTTTGACCAACCTTTAACTCGGCCAGCGAGTAGATGTAAGGTCAGTACAGTTAAGAAGGGGTATTCACAAACTCCACTAAAGTTTAGGTTCTGGCCACGAACATTAAACTTTATTGAGTTTATTAATTAAAACTACTGAATGTAGTCTAATATCGAGCTTGTAGCTTAAGATCTTTTGTTTCATTGACTTTAGAATGGTGGGCTTTCAAATACAGAGGCAGTGAAAAGTATTTATGAATTTTAATAAATGCAAAACTAGAGATTATATGAGCTACGAATATAAACGTACGTAAAAATGCAAACAATAAACAAACAAACATATAACCAAACAATAACATAAGTGATCAGAATGAAATTAAATGAAAGAAAGAAATAAAAGAGAATAAAGAGAAGAGAAAAGCTAGTAATTATTACATACAGAAACCTAAGTTCGCGAGACAACCTGGAAAGCAGTTTTATCAGATAAGGTTACCGTCACTTGCACGTTTGTTCTCTGTTCGGCGCGATGCTGAAACTGGCAGGACAGCGCGGATGGTGTCCTGTTTCTGTTGCGTCTTCAGGTGCCGCGAAGTTTAAAGGCTCACTGGATGTAACATTACCGAGAAAGTTCGTCTTCCGTGCGGAAGAGGTTGCAAAGCTTGGTTGCAAAGACGGCAGGCTTTTACATGACGCGGGCCATGTGTCCCAGAGGCCGAGGCGATGCCTGTCCAACCGGAGCAGCGCTGCACGTGGAGAAGGAGGAGGAGGAGGTCAAGCGGGATCGATGAGAGAAGAGAGCGAGAAGTGGGGGTCTCTGCCTTTTAACAAACATCTGTTTACGCCTTCTCTTGGAACGACAGCGAATCAGATTGTCTTTTCTGAAGCGGGAAAATTCTCTTTGTGTGAAGAAAAAAACGCCTACTTTCACCATATGTCTTATGAGAGAAAGAATTCATATTTCTTCTTAAGATTGTACACCTGGAACAATACATCTTACTGTAATACTATGTGCGGGACTGGTTGAATTAAAACAGGACGGTCAGACAGATACCAAGAATTACAGGTAGATATTGGACACACATAACATTATGTTCATATGCATCATTACACACAAATAAAGCTTGATTAAACACACAATAAAATGGTCAGTATTTCCGTTATGGCATGTGAAGACACTTGAGAAACACAGGAATACATATCAAACATTTGAAGAGTTTTCTCTGAAATGTTCCATGTGTGTTAAGGTGTTGGAATGTTGGCTTGCAAAGGAGCTGGATGAGCTGCAGCTTTGGAGCCATAAAAGTTTATGACCAGGTTCGAGTTACAAGACACTATGGAGTGATTTTCTTTCAATGAATCTTCGGAATTAAAGATTTTACTCTAGCAAACCACACCTCTATTATAAATTTGTAATGAATGGTAAAATGAAATTTTACTATGTGGAAGTCCATATATGGAAATGTGCTTCAGTTGCATCTCGTGGTGGGTTTCTGGTTGAAAGTCCACGAGTGTGTGTGTGTGTGTGTGTCTTCTGGAATGTCAGGAGGCTGTAAAATCACAGGGAGTCCATGCTGAAATGGGGCATGTGACCGCATGTCAGGCATTGTCGCTACATAAATGTATTAGAAATAAGTTCTGTCTCCGTTAAACATCATCCCAGGAGGCATGTACTTCGCGAACAAAGAGATTTTACCGCCACGCGTTCGCCCAAATGATTGGCTAATGCATGTGAGGAGGCAGGACTTTAGCTCCTTCAAAACACGGCGCCACACTCTCCTCTATGCAGTTTTCTTACGCCAGAGAGAGATCCATTTCTTCGCTACGAACTCCAGCCGGAGTTCTTCGTTTACTTTCTAATTTAGTTTTTAATCTAAGTCTTTTCTTTTATCTACCTCAGTTTGATATTTTGTCCTTCGTTCAGTGTATTCACGAACGAAACGAATTCACGATTAGTCATCTTTGAACGTGCTGCCGCTGAGTCTATCGCATCATCTACTCCGATTGGAAGGAACATCGGACACGTGGCCTAAGCATCTTTTCAAACCAGCTGCACAAAAGGGGCCATAAAAAGCAAGTAATGTTACCATTTTAATATCACAAATCTGAAAAGAAATGCTGTTTTAAGGTTGTCTAGAACTTCCTAAAAAGCCTTTGTGTCTCTTTGTGAAGTAACTGTTTGAACTGTTTATGTCCTGAGAAAAATCTCTCTCTCTCTCTCTCTCTCTCTCTCTCTCTCACTTACTCTCTCTCTCTCTTCTCTCTCTCTCCAATATTTCGTATGATCATCATTTTTGTATTGTTGTTTTGTTATGCATATTTACTCCTGCGTGTTTTAAGTAGTATACGTAATCTTTAGTTTGTTTTATTAAACTCCATAATCTTTGAATTGAATCTGTTTCATTGCTCCATCATTTGAAGTCCCTGAAGATGATGATTTAAGCTACAAAGCTCTACTTGGTTTAACTATTGAGATATCTAAGGTGCCTTACACGAAAATATCATTCTTTGTGGCCAGAGGAAGGTTATTGTCGTTGTTTACAGGCCTGTAGATTCTGATAAGAAAGTTGCGTATACAGTTCGCTAAACGGACAGATTGCGCAATAACTAAATTCAAATTACTCTGACAATTGATACAATTGTACCGACCTATATGAATATTCACTACAAGCAATCGTGTTAATTATTCATATACGGTAAGGCTTAGACTATTCCCTATTTGGGATAATCTAATTTGTGTATGAAACATACATATACATCATCTTATGAATATTCCCCTCCCATTTTGAGTTAATAAATCCCTAAACAAGTCATTGTTGCTACAAAAGCATTCCTGGAGAGACTTGATGTGACTGATGTCTGGAGATGGACGGGGTTTATTTGTTGTTGATATCTGAGGTAAAGCTGTGGTAAATTATGCAAACATAACGTGAGCGTCACTACGGGAAGCAGAAAGTGTCTTCAGACTTCACGTCTCTGTTTTCAGCGACAAATGCCGATCGGTTACATCAGCCAATGTCCAACACACCTAACATGACACATTCACAAGAGGAGCACATGGCAAGAACACGTGAGGGAAAAGGGAATCACATGACAGGAACCTTGACTATGGGTAAATTACAAAATTAAAGACATGAAACGTGAAAGTGAAAACAAAACCCAAACCAGCGTGACTTTTTTTATTCAATTATCTACAGTCTTCTGCAATGCCCTCCAAATCTTGTGAAGCCTGACAGTGCACTGGAGAACCAAATAAGAGACACAGAGACCAGATTGCTGCTCAGTTGTTTCTCAGTTTAATACAGTTGGACAGCGGATGTATGCGTCAATACATGTGTTAGCCTGTGTTCTGCTTGCGTCAAAGTTGCAGGCAGGAAAACCATAGAGAGGAAGAGAAAGTGTAGACAGATCACAGAATGCAAACTCAAACAGGGTGACAGAGAGCCAAAACATATTTTACACTGGCACAAATATCACATCACGGTAAGTCTTCAGGAATTAATCTTCAGGATTATAATGATATCGAGCTCTAGGGATTCTGCTTTTAGTTTAAATAAATTTACAGACTCTTTACAATCTGAAATATACAGAGGTGGAAAGTAAACATGTAAATGTTCAACGCTTCCGCTCTTCTGTAGGCCAGGCGTTGATTCACAGACGATCAGCTTTAGTGAGAAGATCGATTATGACAAACAGATGTATTTTTGATGGCTACAGAAAATCTATACTCTCCAATTAAAGTGTCTGCATTGTGATATTTAAAGGAAGAAGCCAGAGTAAATAAAATGATAAATTATTTAATGTTTTTTTCACCTATGTGAAAATGCTCAATAATAATAATAATAATAAACTAGATTAAAAAGTTTGTCTCGACAAACTTAAAGTTGGCTTGAGAAAGTTTGGACCAGAAAGTTTGAAGAAGTTTAAAGTAATCTTAAGTTTAAATTAGTTTGAAGTTTAAAAGTAGTTTGAAGTAGTTTAAAGTTAGATAGATAGATTTTGGATCCTCCTCCTTCCTATAGTTATGTTCAGCCCACGCATCACACAGTGTTTGTGCCACACTGGCATTGAGCAGATAGAAAAAGTAGCGTGTGAACAAAACGCACAAGATGTTTTAGAAAGGAATTAAATGTTGGTCAAACCGCGACTAAAGTTGCTGAGCCAGTGTTGTTTAATGAGGAAGAGGTTTTGTTGGACGCTGACATAATTTAAAAAAATCCAGAAAATAAATCAAACACTAAACAAGTTACAAATTTGTCAAAGACGAATCCCATGAGCTGTTCTCAGTCAGATGATGGGTTGATGAACACGAAGAGTCTGAAAGTGATGTTAGTGGAGACATACAGATGGATGTGGAGAGTGCTTACTCTTTCACCAAAATTCAGTCCTTTTTACAAAGAACTAAAGGCTTGAGACCAGTTAAAGTTGATGAGTTTTTCCCAGATTTAAAGTTGTTCCTTGATTCAGTTAAACTATTCATGAAAATACAGAACACCCCGGCCAACTGACCTTTACAGACCAAAAAACCTTTACAGTCTAAAAAAATATGATAAAAGTTAGCACAAATAGCTAATGATGGTTAAGTTTCTATTTTTTTCTTTTTTGTTTGTGTTAACCTCTCTGTTATGTTAAAATTAACATTTGCTATGTGTGACATAAAGCTGGGTTCTTTAAACATCAATGGTGCCAGAGAGGATGCAAAGAGAGTTTCCCTTATCAGTTTGTTTAAAGGGGTCATATAATGCCATTTTTGTACAAGCTAATATGATTCTTTAGGGTCTAAATTAAAAGTTTGTAATATACTTTAATTAAAAATTCTCATTAGTATTGTAAGAAAACACTAATTTTATCTGGTCAAAAACAGCTCTGTTTTCAGCACGCCATTTAAGTGCATGTGTCTTTAAATGATAATGAGCTTTGCTCACCCCGCCCCTCTGCTCTGTGCGTACACCGTAACACAATAACCATAACGCGTTGTTCATTATAAACCTGGGATTATGAATTATATTGAGAACGTCGTACATAGAAAACATGCCATAATGTACCCTGAGTGTAAACAGCTGTTTGCAAAGATTAATATAAATATTAATATAAAGGTTAATAAAACGTTACACTCATTTCTTCTTCTGGAGGTGCAGCAGGAACACGAATAGTTGGTACCGATCCTTTTTTCAGGAGCAGCTTCTTAGCAAAACCAGCTTTACTGACCCTCGTTTGTAAAGCAGTCTGGTGTGTGAAATGATTTGTGCAAACATGAAAGCATTGACGTTGATCGTGGGGAATATTCCCTTCGAAAACAAAACTCAGCCTTCAAAAACGTAAGCGGTTTGGATTTAGGAACATCAAAATGACTGCTGTGTTCCTTATTACACCCAAGAACAAAACACCACAATCGCTTAGACGCCATTCTGCTTATAGACAGTGCTCCAGCGCAGGGTTCTCAAGTCTCACACATTGGCCGTGAGACACATGCAATTCAACCAGTTCACACGCTCACACACCACACCATGTATTTCTCACGCTGAAAAGGCAATGCCAACCAAGTTGTCCTGCAAGCTTTATATATAACGTTGTATACGAGGCGCAGGCACACAAAGTGAAGTTTCCTGCCGCCAGCACGTATCTCGGCCAGATTGCATTCGTTACTAGGCAACATAGATGCGCGAACACACGGAAGTTGATGGAACATTCTCGGCCACCGTACGTTCGTTACTAGGTAACCAACAACATCGCGCGAACACACGACGTGATGGAGAAGGTAAGTTGGAAGAAAGCTTGTCTAACATTTTTAGGCTAGAACATTTAATATATAACCCATCGTATATATTATTATTGATGCAGTCAAAAACTACTTTGCAACCAGGCCAGAAGCTTTGGCTCAGTTTGGCTAGCTTACGTTATCTGAAACTAAGGGAAATGTTAGTGGGTATGGGAAGGAATGAAAGATGTAGGCTATTTCTTAATTTTATTTTAAATTATATATTATACTGTATTAATAGTCTTTCTAGTTACATTAAGGCTACATGTATTAAAGCAGAGTGCTCTGGGTAATATTTTATATCCTGTCAAAACATACATTAATCATTGCCACTGCATTTGTATTTTTCAAAGATGTCAGGGAAAAAGCAAAAATATATTTTACCATTTGAGATAATAATTAGCATTGTACCAGACTTTTTATAAGTTCAAGAAAATGATAATATTATTCATGACTCAAAAATGTATATTAAAAAAAACACTATAATAAAATATATACTACAACAAACATTTTTAAAAAAAAGTATGTTTAAACTAGTGCTGTCAAATCAATTAATCGCATCTAACATAAAAGTTTGTGTTTATATAATGTTTTAATATATTTGTTTTTCCAAACTGTTTGGAGTAATTTGTTATATTTTTGTAATTTTTGTATATTTATAATTTTGAAATATAACATTAAAGAGTATATTTGATGTGATGAATTGCTCTGTCATTTATCAGATTTACCAATTGTTATAATTTCAATTTGTGCTGGTTAATTATTAGCCTGGATGCCAGCCGAACTTAGCCCCGCCCACAAAATTTTTAGGTCGGGAAGTTCGGTCTGGACTCGCTCCGTTGAGGAGCTATTATGCCCGAACAAAAATTGTTCGGACCAATCAAATTGTCAGGGCGTGCTTTATACGATGATGGACAGATGAGCAACGGTAACGTAATCATCCACGTCATCAACGAGCGCTTGGGTTGAATTCAAATGACTGCCGCTGAAGAATTGAGATTTCACGAGTTCACGCTTACAAATAAGTCAGAATAAATGCATATTTGGCGTGCTGTCCGAGGAGAGGCTTCGGGCTCGGTATTTGGCCCGAACCCAAAGTACTCCCCCATATTCCTGGCTGTGGAAAAACAAGCCAATAGTGAGTGGAGGGATGCTGAAAACTGTCAAGGAATGTTAGGTGAGTTGACAGAGTGAATACATATATGTTTCCTCTCATGCTGATAGTGTAGACCGTAGACGGTTGATTGGATTGATTATTTGAACGTGCTCCTCCTGAACTTTGTTTATAAAACATCATGTGTAGATTCCGCCATCGCGTCTGTTATAGAAGATATCGACAGCGCATTAATTTTAAAAGAGGAACAGAGAACCGCGATCGGAAACATGAATAAAACACTTATGTCACTTACTCCGTTGCTCTGATTGGTTGTAGATCTATCCAATTGAGTGCAGAGGCATTTTTTTCCTGGTTCGGTTGAAACACGCCCCATAATCAAAGCTCAATGGAGCAGTATCAGACTCACATTCTGACTAGAATCTGAGTATGACGACGTCAGGCTAGTTAATTATGAACAAGGGGTAAAATTGGGGGGCGGGGATGGGCGGGGCTCCATTAGGGCTCTTCCCCTAACCGCATGTGATCTCACTCCAAGCTTTTGATAAAACTTGAGAACTCTGCCAGTGTATCAACAATGACCGCGCCAGTCTGCGCGGACTATGATTAACAGCTCGCTCACGAGCGAGGGCGGGTCTGTGTTGAAACGCTGCTGTCAATCAACAATCCTGGGAGGGGCGTCCCGTGTGACGTCTTGAACGGCTTGATTTGAGACAGGGGAAAACATAAGATTAAAAAAAAACACTGGATGGATTTTTATCATTTTATGATGGTTGTGTACAGGCACTGCCAACACACATTTCAGTACAATCAACTTGTAAAAGTGCATGTACCATTATATGACCCCTTTAAAGTTAAGGAATTTAATGTCAAGTCACCTTTATTTATATAGCGCTTTTTACAATACAGATTGTATCAAAGCAGCTTCACATTGATAACATGAAAATAATACAACAAAGTTTGTTTCTAGAAGAAAATTGCATCATCGTCCACCCTAAATAAGACAGATCAATAATATTGTTGAATATTTAATCCCACCGGTCACAATAGTGACCGTAAAAAAATGTTTCATTTCTAAGGCTATAAAAATGTTACTGAATGATCTATCAATGCATTTCCAGCAGATATTGAAATAATAAAGGGTCTCAATGAAATATGTGCAGTGTCGCATGTTTACTGTAAATTGTCACATGACCAGAGCTGTTTATTTCCTGTTTGTGCCAAGAGAAAAGGATGGCAGCAAGAAAGCTCCCAAAGAAAAGGGTGGTAAAGTATGTTAACATAAAGATAGGACATAGATTTTTGGTACACATCATGTTTAAGGTGTCTAGTATTGATATATGCATTTGCAATTACTCAACTTTGTTTAATGTGGTCATAGTACTCACAAACATGTCAACGGCAACAATAGTGACCGGTGGGATAACCCATTGTATCTACATACTAATACACATAGGCTAACTGTTCTACCTTACTTTCTGCTGCTACCTAACTTTCTATCTAATTTTACACACAGACACACACAC